>NC_134591.1:17894487-18204634 GCF_037038515.1 Microtus pennsylvanicus
TGGTCATCATATTCAAATATGCGTGCTGACTGTAAAATTGTGAGCTGTGACATGGCCCCTGTTTCTGGGGTTCTAATCCTATGCAGCATGTTTTGTCCTGACGGACTAGTCACAAATAAAATACAAAATCTTACATTAATTACAAAATCTTTCCCCAATTTCTCAGACTAGCTTTTACATTTTAAATTAAAACATAATATTTATTTATTCTCTGCCACATGGCAATATGTTATTAGCATGGCCATTCATGCTCTGGAAGTATAGTAAACATGGAGGATGAATGAAAAATTCCAATAGAAAATAGGAAATGTATATTTTGGTAGACTTCTATAAAGGATCAAAGACCAAAGCAGAGTACAAATAAATAACATTGTAGTTAAAAGATTACTGGATATAGGTACAGATATGACTATTATTACTCTAGAATTTTGGCATCAGAACTGGTCTATTCAGGAGGCAGATGTTAGGAATTGAAATTCCATCTCAAATAAGACAAAGCATGAGATTAGTTAATGCATAAGGCCAAGAAGCACAGAGAGTAAGGCTGAAGCCATATGTGACTAATATAAAAGTGAATTTATAGGGTAATGATTGTTGCAACAAGGTATACCCAGATAACCATTTCTGCAGTCTCAAAAACAGAATATAAACTAACTCAAGTTTCTGGAAAGGTTATAAAAAGGTACTAAAAAACCAGTCACCAGCCATTCAGGCGGTACAAAAGCACAAAACAACTAACAAATCTTCAGAGGTACCAACAGCCATACCTTTAAAATGGTTAACTTTGGAACCAATATGGGTTAAAAAACAGCCTTTAACAGAAGAGAAACTACAGAATTTAAAACAGCTGGTACAGGAGCAAGTATATGCTCACCATATTAAAGAATGAACCAACCTTTGGAATTATCTTGTATTTGTTATTAAAAAGAAATTTGAAAAGTGAAAAATGGTGACAGATCTAAGAGCTATCATAAGATATTTCAACCAATAGGCCCTCTACAATCAGTAATTCCTTTTCCTTCTCTATTGCCTAAATGATGTCCATTTAAAATTATTGATTTAAAAGACTGTTTCTAAGCTACAGAGAAACCCTGTCTCGAAAAACCAAAATAATAATAATAATAATAATAATAATAATAATAAAAATAAATAAAAGACTGTTTTTTCACTATACCTTTAAAAGAAAAAGACAAAAAAAATGCCTTCACAATACCTACTTATAATAATGCTCAGCCTAATAGGAGATATCAATGGAGGTTCCTCCCCCAGGAAATGTTAAATAACCTTACCCTGTGCCAATATTTTTAAGTCAGTCATCAAAAGTATTACAAAAACAATTTCCCAAATCAATAGCTTACCATTACATGGATGACATTTTGCTATCTGATTCAAATGTAGATACTTAACTACATTCTAGTCATATTACCCTCCAAAATTTCTCTCCTAGGAATTTTAATGCAGAGGACAGATATTATCTTAGAATAAACCATTTTACCACATAAACCAAATAAAAATATAAAATCATATATGAAGAATGGTCTCTAATTATAAAAGGAAAATTGGGACTTCTTATCTTATCAAGAATAGACTCAGCAGAGATTATAGTACATTTTACTAATGATAAAATTTTAAAAATTATGAAAAACAATAAACCCTGGCAAAGAGATTGTGGCAGGGAGATATTAATTTGGGAAGATATTAATAACAACTATCCCAAGAGATATGAAATTAAACTTCCAAAGAGAGCTAATTTAATCCTTCTCCACATTTTGATACACCAATAACTGAAGCCCCTACATTCTATAATGATGCAAATAAATGAGAAAAAGCAGATTACTAATCAAAATATTTAAGTAAAGTGAAAAATGTTCTTATAATTCTGTCCAAAAGCCAGAATTGCATGCTATTCTCATCGTACCAAGCAATTTTAAAGAACCTCTTCATATAGTTACTGATTTGCAGTATCCAGAAAGAGTTGTTTTGCATATTAAAACCATTTAATTCATAACAGATAATGCCGAATGGTTCAAGATATAATTAGGAATAGGTTCTGTCCCTTTTGCATAACACACATCTGATCCCGTACAGGTTTGCCAGGTCCTTTAGCAAGAGGTAATGGCGAAATTTATTAATTATTGATTGGAAATATGCCAAAGGACAAACTTTAATAAAAATCATCATGTCAACAGCAAAGTTTTAAAATGGAGTTTTACAAGTCCAAATGGATAAAAGACCTCAATACTCATCTGACCACACTGAAACTGATAGAAGAGAAAGTTGGAAGTAGTCTACAACACATGGGCATAAGAGACCACTTCCTATGTAGAACCCCAGTAGGACAGACAATAAGAGCAACATTGAATACATGGGACCTACTGAAGCTGAGAAGATTCTGTAGGGTAAAAGACACTGTCATTAAGATAAAAAGGCATCCTACTGATTGGGAGAAGATCTTTACCAACCCTGCATGAGACCAAGGTCTGATCTCCAAAATGTATAAAGAACACAAAAAACTAGATATTAAAACTCTAATTAACCCAATTAAAAAATGGGGTACTGAACTGAACAGAGAATCCTCAACAGAAGAAGTTCAAATGGCCAAAAGACACTTAAGGTCATGCTCAACCTCCTTAGTGATCAGGGAAATGCAAATCAAAACAACTCTGAGATACCATCTTACACCTGTCAGAATAGCTAAAATAAAAAACACCAATGATAGCCTATGATGGAGAGGTTGTGGAGTAAAGGAACACTCTTCCATTGTTGGTGGAAAGGCAAACTTATGCAACCACTTTGGAAATTAGTGTGGCAGTTTCTCAGGAAACTGGGAGTCAACCTACCTCAGGACCCAGCAATTCCTCTCTTGGGAATATACCTGAGATGCCCAATCATACTACAAAAGCATTTGTTCAACTATGTTCATAACAGCACTATCTGTAATGGCCAGAACCTGGAAACAAACAAGGTGTCCCTCAATAGAAGAATGGATAAAGAAAGTGTGGCAGATATACACTTTAGAGTGTTACTCAGCGGTAAAAAAACAATGACATCTTGAATTTTGCATGCAAATGGATGGAAATAGAAAACACTTTACTGACTGAGATAACCCAGAAGCAAAAAGAGGAATATGGTATGTACTCACTCATAAGTGTATTCTAGCCATCAATAAAGAATATTGAGCCTATAATTCATGATTCTAGAGAAGCTAATTAAGAAGGTGAACCCAGAGAATAACATATAGTTACCCTCCTGGATATTGGAAATGGATAAGATTTCCAGACAGGGGTTGGGAGCATATGGGTGGAGGTGGGGTGGAGATAAGTGGAGATGGGGAGAGAGAAGGGAGAGAGAAGGGGAGGATGGGGAGAGCTTGAGGGAATGGGGTGGTTGGGATGGAAGAGGGGTGGATGAGGGAACAGAGAAGTAGACATCTTAATTAAGGGAGCCATTTTAATGTTGGCAAAAGACTTGACTCTGGATGGGTTCCCAGGTGTCCAAGATGTCCCCAACTTGTTCCTTGGGCAGCAGAAGAGAGGGTGCCTGAACTGGCCTTATCCTATAGCCACACTGATGAAAATCTTGCATATCACCATAGAATCTTCATCTGGCAATAGATGGAGACAGAGACAGAGACCCATATTGGAGCACTGAACTGAGCTCCCAAGGTCCATATGAAGAGCAAAAGGAGGGAAAACATGAGCAAGGAAGTCAGGACCGTGAGGGGTACGTCCACCCACTGAGATGGCAGGACTGATCGAATGGAAGATGACCAAGGCCAGTTGGACAGAAACTGATGGAGCATGTGATCAAACTGGACTCTCTGAATGTGGCTGACGGTGGAGGCTGACAGAAAAGCCAAGGACAATGGTGCTGGGTTTTGATTCTACTGCATGGACAGGTTTTGAAGGAGCCTAGTCTGTTTGAATGCTCACCTCCTGGACCTGGGGGAAACAGGGAGGACCTTGGACTTCCTATACGGTAGGGAACCCTGACTGCTCTTTGGACTGGAAACGGAGGGGAGGGAGTGTGGGGGGAGGGGAGGGAAGTGGGAGGAGGGAAGGAGGTAAAAATTTTCAATAAAAAATAAATTTTAAAAAAGGAGTTTTATTACATTGCAACAAGCTGAGAAGATTATAAGGAGATGACCTACATGCTCTTTATATGACCAAACACTGCTATCTGGAGAAAGAAACCCAAAGGGAACTCAAAGAAATGAAATCTGACAGATGGAGGTCTTCCTCTTTATTGAATTTGGAAAATTAAAATATGTACACCACACCATTGATCCCTATTCAGTTTTCAATGGGCAACTACTTTGCGTTCAGAAAAGGCTAATTCAGTAATCATGCATTTACTAGAAGTTATACTCATCATAGGTATACTTGTACAAATGAAGATACACAATGGTCCAGCATGTCTCCAAGAAAATGAAGCCGTTTTTTGCTTACTATAATATAAAAAATATTACAGGTATATCAAACAATCATATAGGTCAGACCGTTTTAAGAGATCAAACAAATCTATAAAAGATATGCTAAACAAACATAAAGAAATAGAAAATACCCTTCAAAAAAGATTATATAATGCTTTATTAACCTTAAATTTTCTTCATGCTAATGAAAAGGGAACAATGGCAGCAAACAGACACAGGAAAATAGAAAAATACTTCTCAATTAAATCAGAAAATATATTTCAAGGATATGTTGACCTCAAGATAAAAACCAGGAGATAGGAAGGGGTTTTACTTGTTTTCACAGAAGAAAGAAGGCTATGAATACCATCAAAATTAATAAAGATTTGGTTTAAAAAGGAGAAGCCTCTTGATAAAGAGAAATGACAGCTCATCCACAGAGGAGACAATTCTATAGGTGGAAAAAAAAACCTCATATGTGTTGGGGCAGGGTTTTGTTCTTATCTTGTCTTGCAGGAAAATATCCATCGTCAAAAGGTCAAGAGACATAAGAAATGTAGATCACACACACACACATACACACACAAAGATAGCAATTCTAAAAAAGAATCACCAAGGAAACATAAATCTGATTCATGGTCCCAGTATTCTCTGCAGGTAAAATTTCACTACCTAAGCATACATATCTCCCTACTTCTCAGTATAATGATACTCATGGTTCACTTAAACATCAAAGCTGTTTTTGGAGTTGGATAATGGCTATCCTTCTCTAAATCCAAGAATGTTTTTAAAAGAAAAATTCAGTTTCTGTCTCATATCAGGAGCCATCTGGTAAGGGACAGAAAAAAGAAAAAAAAATAGAAAAACTTTTACTATGGTATATTTTGTTAAATATAAGTTTATATGAATAAAGTTGAAGTTTCCCAAAATAAAAAATAAATTTTCCTGAAATAATCTTACAAGTTTTCAGAAAACAAGATGGGGCCCCACAACAATGATTCTACCTGGTTGATATGATATCATGGTGCTGATAGAACCACTTTAAGATTGGTTTTGGGTTACAAGCTACTCAATGATTCAAACCTGGCTAATTGAGATGGTGTACCTTCTTACAATGTTCTAGCCAGAATTTTAAATAAGAACTTTAAAAATAACCCAATTGACTACTCAGAGACTATTTGCAATTATACCAGACAGTAATTTCTAAACTTTATTTAACCGTCATTTTAGTATTTACAGGATCCCATAAAAAATAACATTGCCCCATGACAGCTGGAAGTAATTCTAAAAGATGAGGTGGTTGGTTATAACTGGTATAGGGTTGGGGGTAGAAATTAAGTAGGCTCAGGGATCTCTTTTTTTGTTTTTTTTTTTTTAAAAGGGGGTTAGATGAGATGATAGGTAGAATAGTGTGAGCTTACTCACATTAATAATAATAGTGAGTAATAGTGGGAATACTTGTGAGCCCTTATTTATAGACAATTTACCTTAGTATGGATTCTTGTATATTTATATAAATTCAAATTATGTTTGTATATGCTTCTACTTCTGTTTACAATATTTGTGCACTTATGCAAAATTATTTTGTCATATTTCATGAATGTCTCTGACTCTGCTTAAGATATTTTGTATATTGATGCAATTAGGATATATTTATCATCTTGCATTATACAGTTCTACATCTGATTAAGATACTTGTACATTGTTTACATTTTAAGGTTATTTTCCTTATTTATTTAAGGCCTAGAGTAACTGACATTCCATTTTCCGAGGCAGTAAAAATTTCAAATCTATATTACTCTGTCTTGGAAAGGCTTGACAAGCTTTTTGTATGTATCCTGCTTGTCCAGTCTGGACATCGTGCATTTTATCACTGATTAATGCAGGGGCATTTCTTTATCCAATGGCCAGTTTTGCAAATAAGTAAACACAAAGATAAAGATAGAAATAATAAAAAAAAGATAGGATTAAGAAAAGGGAGAAGATGGGAACAGGCGGGACCACGTGGGGGTATGGAATGACGGAATACTGAGAGAGACAATTAGAATTGGGGACCATTTCAGTACTGAGTTAGGAACTTAGTGCAAAGGAAATGCCAAGGAATCTAGAAGGGGGACCCTAATGAAGACTCTTAGTAATAGAGGTTATGAAACTTGAACCAGCCAACCTATGTAGCCAGACAATGCTTTCAGTGTTTGAGGATAGGCTACACAGAACTTATGGGAGTGGACAACTAATGACTGGATGATTCCCACATCTGACACAGCCTGGAGTGCCAGGAGCCAGAGTCTGAATGGGCCATTGATCTAAGATAGAATCAAACACAACTGTCAAAGAAAACATTTAAAAAAGTCATAAAATGAGTTCCAATGATACTGGTAGACTGAAGCCTAGCACAATCATCATCAAAGAGAGGCTTTATTCAGTAACTGAGGGGAGGAAATGCAGAGACCCACGACCAAACTTTAGGTGGAGCTCAGAGAATCCTGTGGAAAAGGGGAAGAAGGATTATAACATCAAGGGACTTTAGGGTCCTGCTCCAATATCGTCTTCAAGGTTCAGATTGGACACTAGAGAAAGTAAAAGAAACTTTATTCATAGTTATCTGAGGGTGAATAAATTCTCTCACACTTTATTTTTCTGAACAAGTCTCTATTCTTCTCCTTCTATTCTAAGTCTCCTGTCCTAATTCTACTTCATCCTAGATTCTTCTCTTCCAACCTAAAAACTCTTCTTCTTTCAGGCACCTTGAAGAGATTAAAAACTTACAGGAGTTACTTCTCATCAGTCATAGGTACATTTTTAGGATAACTAAAGCTATAAGGAGTTGAGCCATCGCTATGGCAACACAAGGTTCCTAGGTTACAGGAGTAAGACCATGACCAGACTTGGGGGTACAGTGCTCAAACTTTGAGACATAGGTCTATTGTCAGCAGTCTTGGTAAGCAAACAATTGGCATTCTTAGGGTACTTTATGTAGCAACCTTGTTTAGTGACCTATGACTCTGACCTTGTGTACAGATGTAAAGTTTTAAACTTATGTTCTATTTACAAAAAGCCTTTAGTCTGTTTTGAACTTTCTTCGAGGGAAATGTGAGCTAATTGTGTGCAGTTAGTGTGAGCAAAAGGAACAAAGTAGGCTTTTAAGTGTCTTAAGTTCCCATGGGACAAATAGATCTAGTTATGAAGCATGTACTAGTATATTTTCTACATATCAAAATTATATAGATAAGGACAGGTGGTGATGGTCCAAGCCTTTAATCCCAGCACTCATGAGGCACAGGCAGGCCAATTGTTGTGAATTCTAGGCCAACCTGGTATGTAAGAGCTAGTTTCAGCACAGGCTCAAAAGCTACAAAGAAACCCTGTCCTAAATATAGATAGATAGACAGACAGACATATAGATATAGATATAGATGATATCGATATATAGATAAATGAAAAGTCATATTCTTGACTGCCTAAAGATATATTTGCCTGTAAGATTGAGATGTAATTATGAAATTACATATACATATCACATGTTATTACTCACTTCAATGCAGATGTTGGGGGGACACCAAGCTTCTTTAGCAAATGCGAGTAACAGTTTCCAGAGTCTATGGTCTTGCAGGCCTTGCTGAACAGGCTTAACCTCCATCAGAGAATCACTCCTCTGCTGTGTTGACATTAGTTGGCACTTGATGTAACTCTCATTGTCTCTGACATTATAGGAGCAAGAATGGTAAAGGCCACTGAAAGACAATAATCAACAGAATCAACTAAGTAAGACTTATAGGGGCTCACAAAGACTCAACCACAATCAGATAGCATGTATAGGTCTGCCCTAGGTTCTCTTCAGATATGTTAAGATTCTATTGCTTGGTATTCATGTGGGAAACCTAACAGTGGGAGCAGGGGCTGTCTCTTGCTCTTTTGTCTGCTTTGGGACTCTTTTCGTCCTACTGGGTTGCCTAATACAGTCTTAATACTAGGGGAGGAATGTGCATAGTCTTATTGTAACTTGATATGCCATGTTTGGTTGATACTTAATATACAAAGGTTACAGATTCAGAATGAATGTAACAAGTAGCCAATAATCTAATTTTCATGCTTGTCCTGTAACCTCTTTTTCTCCTTCTAGACGTCTTTATGATCTCATTTGTTAGGCTTAAACCAGAGAGTTTCTTTTGAAATTGGTCCTATTGTATTTCTGGGTGTGGGTGTGGTTATGAGCACAACCATGTGATAATCAGTTATGTATTTCAAACTACTTTCTTAAGGCAAAGTAGTTCTTGTTAATTTGTCAAGCTGTGTGCTAGTTGTCTGGTGGTCTTCTGTGTAATTCTTCCACATGAACATCTCATCTCATTCTCAGAGTACTGGGATTACAAAGGCAAGCATACATATGTATCTTTATTTGTGAGTTCCAGAGGTAGAATTTGCACAATCAGGATTGTTCAAAAAGCACTTTACCTGCTGAGCCATTTCACCCACCAACAATTAAGATTTTTTTTCTCATTATATTTCTTGTTACTGATTTAAAAGTCATGTATTCTCAGATTTTTACCTTCACATTTGAATGTCTTTAGATAATAAATATACAATTTATTAAATATGTGTTATTGTAGATGTGTTACAGATAAAGAAGCTTAGTGTTATTTTACTGATTTTCATATGATTTATGTATGACATGGTTAGGCTTTGAGGCAGCATTTACTATGCATTATCGTTCGAAAATGCCTAATTTTAAAAAAGTAAAGTTAATATCTCTGTGTATTTTTTTAACCATACTTATAAATAACTGCACCTGAGTATTAATTTGATTAATGATGCTGAAAAATATGCATTGACTATTTAAGGTCATGGAAGAAACAGATTAATTTATAATAAAATACTGTCACATGTAAGATTTATGATACTAAATATTGTGACATCAATTATTCATTTCTTGTGATATTATTATCCATTTGAATTCAAAATTTGAAGTTGATTACAGTGGAGGAGATTGTTCTAATATACTATACTTATTTCAGGCTGTCTAGTAATTTCCCATTGGAGTGTTTAACTGAAGTTTAAGGCACCAATAAAGCTACAAAACATAGTTTTCCTATATTTCATAGGCATCAACGCCCACTCACTGAATAGTAACCATCAAAAGCACAGTTTCAAAAGCGGCTTTCATTCTCTTCATTCTTTGTTAAGCACAGCCACACTTCAGAAGGGAATAAGCTTATTTGAAATTCATTTACTTGACCCAGATGGTGAAATCTACATGTAATTGCAATATCAGCCTAAATTACCCCATGCTGTTATGGGTGACTCAAATGTGCTGTACAATACACTGTTAACAAGAATAAAGCAATAGCGAGTTCAAACGTTTCCTGAAGAAGTGAGCACACAGGGCACAATTTGGATCTGGTTTCACAGAGAATGCTCATTAAAACACTGAACATTTTGCTTGAGTAAGGATTTTGGTTTGAGGCCTGTGGTTTTTGTGTTACTATGGCAATAACTATTGTTACTAATAATACCTAATGCATTTATAATATATAGTAGTTAATTACAGCCACTCACCTTAAAGAGATTTAATTTAGATGTACCAGTTAATTTTTATATGTCACTTTCAATTTAGAAATTGAATGTATAATCAAATTATTAATATATTTTTCAGTATGCCTTAAAGAATCTGTGTGGGGAAAAAAAGACATATATTCCACATCATCTTCTAATACTCAGTTTCTTGGATACACTTTCTTTTTGTCCTCTTTCAAGTGTCTTTAAAAGAAGAGTTCTGCATTTTCTTTCCTTTAACTCATTTCAACTTTGTATTTGGTCCTTTCAGCATGTTTTTTGTTGGTTGAAGATAATTAAAAATATATGTTTTTGAAAACCCACTCCACGTTTGAAAAGTGAAATAGGCAGCTTAATTTTTTGTAAGTAAATATTGGCTTTTATAAAATGCATGGCCATACATTTTTTTTTTTTTGATTTTCGAGACAGTGTTTCTCCATAGCTTTTTTGGTTCCTGTCCTGGAACTAGCTCTTATAGACCAGGCTGGCCTCGAACTCACAGAGATTCGCCTGCCTCTGCCTCCCGCATGCTGGGATTAAAGGCGTGTGCTACCACCGCCTGGCTTATGGCCATACGTTTTTATTCCTGGTAGTTTATATTCTTTTCGTAAGTTTCTAGTGACACCAAAGAATTTCATTTTAAAGAACAATTTCTTTAGTGCTTAAAATGGAATGCATCCTTAACTAAAAATTATGGACATAAGAAAAATACACTAGGACAAGGTATAGATAGCTTTTGCCCATACCTACAAGGCATAATACACCAATATTTGTTCTCTTAACATGGATATAGTCAACTTTTGGGACTAACCAAAATAAAGTGACACTTTACATGACTACTCCCTTAATCATGACCCTAGGTAATGTGAAACATATGAGGGATAAAGTAAGAGAATGGACAAAAAGATCAAGTATAAAATTATTTGTAAATAATATGATTTTTTAAAGAGGAGATGGTAAAATTTTAAAATTTTATAGATTGCTTATTTTGTTTCATAGTATAGAAATACTTGCTCTCTGCATCGAAATAAATATTTTTCTAAAAATATTCTAAATCATTAAAAATAGCGAAGAAGAGGAGAAGGACACCATGTTTATGCATCAAATACATTAATAATGCTATTAGGATTCAGAATAGTCCAGCTAAACACAAATATGTGTTTTTAGGGTTTGACAGTTGTTCCGAAGTTTCATTGACAAATATATATGTTTGATATAGATAGATGTTGGTGAATCGGGGAGTAGAATGAAAGCAGTGGAGTGGAACCACCTAAACCAAGGATGGATGAAATAGCCTTAAAGTAACCTACTACTTTGTAAGCTAATTTAAATATTGTAACTCATAAAAAGTAAAGTTAAACAGAGGTACCCTACATGGATAGACAATAGTACTCTGAAAAAAACAGGTTATTAACAAAATCTCATTGCTAAACATGAGCTATATCTGCAGCAGTTAACGATGGACAGTCAGCAATGATATGAATGAAAAATTTGTATAAAAACATTTCTCATTAATAGCATGGACTTCTTACATATTACTAAAAAATTATTCATATTCCCTGGTTTCCTGATCAGGACAATCTAGACCTTCAATCTCTATCTTGGTTGACTCCTAACCTGCAAAACATATGCATGGACATCTAATTTAGATTCTGATAATTAAACATCCCAGAATACATTGTCTTTCTCTAAATAAGAGTTTGCATGTGGCAGTTCTTTAGAAAGATGGGGGAAATCAAGGTTCATTATGTGACTGTTATGCATAGTCCCAAAAATTGCTTGCTCCAATCACAAAGGCATTTTCTCAGCCATCTTTACTTCTGCTTTATTTATAACAACTAAAAATTGGAAATAACCAAGAAGTCTCTCAACAGAAGAACAGACTAAGAAAATGTGTCAAATTTACAGAGTGGAGTATAACTCAGCCATTAAAAACAAATAACATCATGAAATTTGCAGCATGAAGTGGAAGAAAGAAAAAAATCATTGAGTGAGGTATTATAACTGAGTGAGGTAACCCCAACTGAGAAAGATAAATATAGTATATATTCATTTATATGTGTATATTAGCTATTGAGTCCCTGATAACCAAGCTACAATCCATAGAAACATAAAGATAGGACTAGAAAAAGCAGATAGATTTCCTTAGGAATGAGAAGTAGAAAAGATAGTTATCAAGGATGTAGAGGGCTAAAATGAAAGGCTCAAATGGGAATCAGAAGAAGAAGGAACTTATTGGAGACAATAAGGGGAAATTCTGTTAAAATTAAAAGGTATTTAGGGGCTAATATGGAAACTTAATATAGTAGAAACTTCTTAAAATACATGTGTGTATGAAGTTGATCTAAATAAAAATACCAAATAATGGGGTAGACACGATTCCATTTGTTCATGTCTTGTTACCAAATGCAGTATCTAGTACTTGAATCGGGTACCAATCAATGAGTTTTTGGGTCAAAGTTTCTAATGGAAAGCCCCCAAAACCTAGGCTGTTTCCAAGGCAAGAGGCTTCTCTCTACAAACTGACAGCCATGTAACATTGCTGAATACAATACATTCAATTCATTAAACAAGGAGTGGTCTAGCTGAGACAAAATTTAGATTAAATTTTATGGCATATTTTTTTGCTCAGGATCAGCACACAGATATTATGGTTCATATGGGACCAAGGCTGCATTTCAAGTTGGTAACTGAGTTTGGTAATGTGCAATGTGTCTGGATTTGATGGCATAAGACATGCAGTGATGAAGGGGCTGGTGGAGAGCAGCACAGGCTTGCTGTAATCCCACAGGATAGGCCTTTAGTGAACAATTTTAAGGATTTGAAGGGATCCATGAGGCAGAATTGGAGTTCAGAGAAATTGCAAAAGAGGTTATTAGTGCAGCTTCAGAGGCTGTGGAGATTGTGGGTATGCTGGTGACGCCAGAAACACAAGGACACGGGGAACCCGAGTGAGTCGAGTAGACAAGTTTCATGTGATGTCAATAGCAGAGCTGGAGAAGTGGAACTAGCTAACCCCTTTGGAGCCAAGATCATTGTAAGTAACAACATTGGATTTAAACCTTGAAAACTGTTGGATTATGGCTATGCTTTATTTTGATTTTTACTGTGTTCTATTTTCCCTTTTATATTAAGAAAGTATTAGACTTTTTTTTCCTTTAAATTTTCAGGAATCCAGTTAAGAGACATTAGAGTTCTGAAGAGATCCTTGACTTCTAATGTATTGGCATTTTTAAAGATTGTGAGACTTAAAATTGTGTGTGCTTTATATTGTATATTAATATTAATATAAAACTTAGAGTCTAATAAGAAAAGAAGAATGATGAATTAATAGTGACGTGTTTCTGTGTCAAACAGAAAAGGGTTAACTAGAGACTGTTTCTTTTTCTTTCACAATTTTAAGCAAGTTAGAATCATCTAGAAATCATCAACTGAGAAATTTCGTCCACCAGATAGGCTGTAGAAAATTTTATGGGTGCGTTTTTTTAAAATACATGATTTACTTGGGGGTCCTAGACCTCTGTAGGCAGACCACCCTTTGGTAAGTGCTTCTGGGATATAGTAAAAAGGGGAATTTAGCAAGCCCTATGGAGAAAGCCAATATGCAGCATTCCTCCAAGTCCTCTGCTTCAGTACCTCCTTCCAGATTCCTGCCTTCAGTTCCTGCCCAGTTACTCTTTCATGAGGGGTTGTAAACAGTGATAAGAAACAAATCCTTTCCTTCCTAAGTTGCTTTTTGTCATCGTCCTTATCACAGCAGGATTAAGCAAGCTAATAACCTCTATCTCTCATCTGGTCTCAGTCTTGATCAGAGAAGCTATTTTATAGTGAGCAGCAGTTAATGCAGATATTTATAATTGGTCCAGATGTGAAGAATATGTGACAGTAAGTTCTATCCTTTAATAAGACATGTTTTTCCCCCACTAAGACTCAGCAAACACCAAGGAAAGAGGCAATGGAATTAAAACAGTATCATGGTGAGGAGTACAATGGAATGCTCTCTTCTGGTCAGATCATACTGTCTGTTTAAATGAAAGAAAACTACTGGTGGCTTTCTGGATAAGATCGGGTCTATCATTCTTCCAGCATAGATCAATGAGAGGCTAATGGGATCTCATTCTAGATAAAGAGATATTGGCAATTGATGGCTATTGAAGAAGAAATAGTAATTTTTCTTTAGGGTATAGTCACCAGTAGATTGTCCCTATTCCAGTGTAGAGACCCATGTCCAAAAGCATATGGCAGTACTAATTGAAGGTTCTAGGAAAAAAGATGGCATGACATTGGAAAATAACATGAAATGAAAGTCCGTGGAGAGTTGGAAGAGGAAACTGGGAACAGTATATATAAAAAAGTACATTGTACACATGTATAAATTTCTGAAAAAAATGAATTTAAGTGATCTGGACTTAAAACATAAATATATTTCATTTTCTCTAGAACCAATTATTTTGACTTGCTTCTAAAAAATACTAGCAACCAGTGTCAGCCTGTGTTGCCCTCATATTCTGTCATCAAAGAGAAGGGAATCAAATTCTTCCATGTTAAATGATACAAGATTGTTAATTGCTAATTCTTTATTTTTAGATATAAAATTAGCTTCCAATACAACAGTTGCAGAAAAGTTAATAATACCCATTTACTTTGTTTCAGGCTTCTAGATTACATACCAAAATTTGTTTTTCTGCCCTTACATTTAGAAACTAGTGTTGATTTGCATGTGACAGTTAGGAACAAAATGAAGTGAACCTTAGCATCAATAATAATTTAGACAATACCTAAACATAGTCCCAAGAGTTGACTATATCCATGTTAAGAGAACAAATATTAGTGTATTGTGCCTTTTTGGTATGGTCAAAAGCTATCTACATTATCTACAGTAAATTATTTGTTGTGTTTTACTGTAGTAATTGTATACAAATATGCATGACAGAGGATGATATTTCATGTATCCATGATGGTAAGTTTTTATGGTATAAACGTGGGTATAGTAAAATCATAATATATGATTTTTATGGAATTATAGTGTGAGGTATATTACATATTTATGCTGTGGAATGTTAGTTTAATGATACAAAGATGTGCTGCATTCCTATATATGGCAGTTCTTTTATTCTGAAAAGTTATCTTTTGTTTATTTATTTATTTATTTTGTT
The DNA here is from genome assembly GCF_037038515.1 of Microtus pennsylvanicus. NCBI lineage: Eukaryota > Metazoa > Chordata > Mammalia > Rodentia > Cricetidae > Microtus > Microtus pennsylvanicus. The sequence continues at coordinate 17,909,608 of NC_134591.1, forward strand.
TTTTCGAGACAGGGTTTCTCTGTAGCTTTGGAGCCTGTCCTGGAACTTGCTCTTGTAGACCAGGCTAGCCTTGAACTCACAAAGATCTGCCTACCTCTGCCTCCCAAGTGTTGGGATTAAAGGCTTGAACCACCACCTCCTGGTTGAAAAGCCATTTTACTTTGCCTATATAAAATACCTGATTGCTTTGATAAAGAGCTGAACAGCGAACAGGAGGCAGGTGAGAGAAATAGGCAGAACTATCATGCCGAGAAAATAAAAAGAAGAACTGAAAAGTTTTGACAGAAGTTTCTGTCTGGCCCTGTCCCGCTGCGGTTCAGTCCCCCCAAAAAACACATGGAGGCCTACATAAATTATAAACTGGTTGGCCTATTAGCTCAGGCATCTTATTAATTAATTTCTACATCTTAATCCTTAATTCATGTCTGTGTTAGCCATGTGGCTTGGTACCTTTATTAGTGAGGCATTCTCATCTTGCTCCCTCTGCATCTGGATAATGACTTCAGACTGAGTCATTCCTTTTCTATTCTGTTCTGATTGCCCTGACTCTACTTCCTGCCTGGTCGCCCCACATATACTTCCTGCCTGGCTACTGGCCAATCAGCATTTTATTAAAAAAGTAAAAGAAACAAATTTTTACAGGGTAAAAGCATTGTCCCACAGCACTCCCCCCCCCTTTTTTAAAAAACAAGAACTCTGAATCAAATCTTGTTTGTTTAGTTTTCTTACACACACACACACACACACACACACATATTGTATATGGAGTTCATGTGATATGCTTAGCCTCTGATATGGCTGGGAATCCTCTGTTTTTGCGGATGTTGGCCCACCTTCTAGTGTTACAGGAAGCTTCTACCACGTTTTCAGGGTGCTGGCTTAGTCTCTCGGCTTCAGATTGTTGGTCTTGCCTTTAGTGGAGCAACAAGCTTGTGACAATGTGAGCAGGGTCATTTGGGATTATGCTGGGTTTTTTTGGAAAACACAGAGGGGAAGTATTACCTGATTTGTCACAAACCATGAAACTCTGCTAAACCATGGAGATAGGAAAAAACAAAAAAACAACAACAACAACAAAAAAAAATCTTGAATTGGGTAACCCAGGTTCAAAATGACAAATGTGGCATGTAATCATTTGATCACCCTAAGAAATAGGGGTAAATAGCTTAGATATCTATAGATGGATGGAATGCCATGCTGCAACAGGTATATCAAGAGAGAGAACAAGTAAGGATGTGAAATTGTGTGAGTTGAAAGTTTACGAGTATCTGGGAGGAGTTGTGGAGGGCAATAATTGCAATATATTGAAGGAAAAAATCTTATCAATAAATAAGAAATTTGAAAGACTATCTTTCCTGGATTAAATTTTTAAAAAGTTGACAAAATCATATACAACAGTTTTAAATGGTGTGATCAGCAAAGAGAATCCTTCTGGCAAAGAAACTAAGTAGTAACCCCAGCACATTCTACAAGTTATTTTGTGGAAATGAAGAAAGCTTTATTGTTGCCAGTCACAGGTTGATTACAGAAAACCTAACATTCAATTTGGCAGGAAAAACAAAACATTTTCTCAGGAATTTTTACATTGTAGACACATTAAACAATAAGAAATAGCTATAATTTAGGAGATAAATATTTAAGACTTCTTTCATTTTGATAATTTCAATTGCAATAGATCACATCACCTACTCCTTTTCATCCTACCTCAACCCCTCCAGTTACCATCACTTGAACATTTCCATTCCCCACACTCTCAATTTGATAATCTCTTTTAATTATTAGTACTAATGATATGTGAGGGTGTTTGTGTGTGTTGGTGTGTGTGTCTAGGTATATATGCATGTTTCTTCTGTGTATGTTTGTGTGCACACACACATGTAAACTCAAACATAAATAAATAATTTTGTTAGTGCTATGGTTTCCTTGCTGATCTCTCTTCACTGGATAATGGAGATGCAAATTCTCCTTCACCAGTCGTCAATAATGGAAAGTAACTTTTTCCTTCCACATTAATATATCTGTAGTATCTATTGATAGTGTCATTTCTTTGGTATAGTTTTTAAAACTATTTGTAGGAGAAGTTGTTTCACAGAAGACTCCCTGATGGTCTGGCTCTTACAATCTTTTGACCACCTGCCTCTCCCATAAGGTTATGTAAACCTCACAAACAGGAGTCATGATTTAGATGTATCTGATGGGGGCTGAACTCTCTATATTATCTATTAATCTTCACATACTTTTCAGTCGTGGATTTCTATGATTTTCTTCATTTTCTATAAAGACAAACTTCTTTAAAAAGGGTCATAGTCTCACATTCCTGTGAGTTGAAGGATACATTTTAGTACAATAGGAAATTGTGCTAGTCAGGCAAAGTGGTAATAGTAGATTCTTTTCTAACATCCATGAATTTACTATTCCAGCGACAGTATTTAGGTTACAAGTAACAGGTATTATTTCCCTTCTGTTGACTGAGCCTTACATCCAATTACCAGAATATCAATGTTTGCATAAAGCTGTATAAAGTAGCATTCACACATTGGTGGAAGAGTAATTTTATGATCATTGTCAACATCAAAATCTGAACTCAGACAATAGTACTTTTATTTCTACTTATGTACAATTCAATACCAATTAATGAAAATATGATCAAATATATCTAAATGTCTTCATTGTTAATTCCTAACTGGTGACTTCTGAAGTAATGCTCATCGGGTAACTCAAACTAACATTAAGTTGGAAGAAATCATTATTCATAAATAAGTTCTATTTGTTAAGAATTATGAGCTTAAGATAAGGAAAATTATTAATTTCTTTTGAGTAAAACTTCCAAAGGTTTAGAATCCTTAACTTTCTGGGGCTTTATTTTTTTTTACTACTGACAAAATACATTTTTTTCTTAAATTTTACTCATTAATTTTTTTTTTATTTGACTATATTTTTGGCATTTTTGCCTAAATAGAACAGGCTGGATTTGAACATAATGCCATCCTCTTTCTCCTTCTCAAGTACTGAAATTATAGGAGTATAAAACAGTTTTTAACTCTTCAAAATTACCTATGTCTTATTATGTGCACACACACACATGCACACACGCACAGTGTGACTCAAGGTTAAATTTCATGCCTTGCACCTATAACAATGAGTTATCTGACAAATTTATTTCTGGAACTCACAAAAATATCATGGTGATGAAGTGAGGGAGAAGTGTGTGCTATATTACAAAGAATTTGTTTATTAGAATTAAACAAAATACTCTTAATTGGTCCTATACTGTACATCAACTTAGTCTTGACATAAAGCATTTTAGGGATTTAGATGGACTATTAAACAACATTTGTATGATATAATTGAATACAAACAATTATAATAAGCAATACAATAGATTTCTTGTTCTTAGTGTTACATTATCCCTGAATGACTTTGTTCCATATGAGACAGTCTCTGACTATGCAATCTGACAATTTTCAAACTAAACCTAATCACCCAGTGATTAATGCAAAATATTCAAGAAGGCACAGGAAAACAATACATTCAGTGTTATGTAAAGTGTGTAATTTTTCCTATATCTAATCAGATTTTGCTTTCTTATAATTCTTAAACATAAAATGAATTCCAAATAGCTGATCTTATATACACACACAAACACACACACACACACACACACACACACACACACACACACACACAATTCTTTGACTATATCAATCGATTTAATAGACATGAGGAACAGAGCACTGAAATCCCTCATGAGCTTTGTCCTGACCTAACAACATGGAGATTACATTTGAGGACCTGCATCTGATTTGAAAGGTCTGTTCTTTCCTTTTGCTTTGAGCCTAATGACAGATATAGAGAATCACATTTCACAGCTGTGACAATGAGAATGACAGCAGAAGAAAGGCTTTTAAATCCATCTTCCTAATAGGCTCAACCTTAGTTGAAAGTTCTCCTGCATTGAAATTCAGAAGCTTTATTATTACTTCTGGGTCACAGTCATGTTAATTCATTATCTTAAAGTCCCATTTACTGAGAATAACTCACTCTATATTATGTACATCACAGTGTTCTATAATTTAATGACTACTGTCTATTATAATTGGTTATTATACTCTTACTTGCATTCTGAAAATAAGGGTGCAATGTTCATAGTTTCAACTTTATGTGTCCTTAATTTTTATTCAAATGAGGCTATTTATTTTATTATATTTTCAATATGTTTTTAAATAAGATAGAATTGACATCTTACATAGTCTCTTCTGGAACCATGGGAGATAGTCTGCAGGAAAGAAACTTTTAATGTGGAGAGGCTCCAAACAGGGGTAAAGAACTGATCTCAATAGATTTTTAATATTATGATTAGTATTTTTGGCAATTAGCTCTTGATAAAAAATTATTTATTGGAGTTGCAGAGATTTCTCATTGGTTAAAAGGTTTACTTCTTGTAGACAACCTGGGTTTTATCTATTTCCAGCACCCACATGTTGACTAATATCCATGGACACCAGAAATCATAGGGTACAGAGACATATATGTGAGCAAGACATTCTTATACATAAAATAAATAACTAAAAATATATCTTGGTCATATCAGCAAAGTGTAAATGAAGATAAAAATCTAAAGTTATTATATGATAAATATTTTTGGTATTTTAATATTTATTAATCTTAAACTGTAAACATTTTTTTGAGAAATCTGTTTGGATGAAGGAAATGTCTATGTTATGTAAGTAGAAGTGACGTACATGTTTTCACAATAAATTACTTAGTGACCAATGTGAGAAACTTTACAACTCTTTAAAAGCTTTTTTCTGTGAATTTCTAACAAGTTTCCTTCTAGAGTAAGAAGATGTATATCAGAGTCTCCTCAGAGGAAAAAAAATGGGTCAATAGCAGGTACCAAAACAGCAAAATTTAAATAAGTTTTACAATTGCAATCTTAGTATTTTAATGCAGATTATCAATGACAAAATTACAGTCATTTGGCAAAACCTTCTAAAATATCTAGAGCATTTGCCATGGTGATATCAGCAAGGATTAGTGTCTAGTATTACTGAAAAACAAAGTATTATCTATGACATACAGTTAAAGTAAAAATAGCACTTGTACAATCATATAAGACTATGAGTAAATTCATTGAAATTCTGCTTCCTAAGTAAGAGGTTGAAAAACAGAAAGTTATTGTATTTATTGAATGCTGCTAAATGAACCTGAAAAGTAATTTCAATCTACAGATGAGTTTTTCAGTTCAGGCAGTGAGCAAAAATTATAATTATAAAGATAAAATCAATAGAAAATTGGAAAGAATAGAACAATTCAAGTTTGTGAGAAAAGACAAGTATCAATATTTTGAAAAGAAAATTTGGGAATATTGGTAGTAAAAGTATACTTCTGAAGAATCAATTAAAATAAAATCAAGGCTATAGAAATAATTTCTATTGTTGACATTCCTTGACATATTAAGGGCCGGATATGTTCGAACATGACTAAAATGACCTCAATGTCTTTCTTAGAATGATTTAAATTTAAATAAATATCTTGTGTCCATGGTATCTTGTAACGCTTTATTACTTTTGAAAGAATTAATTTAGAAAACATTTAATTACATACTGTGATATGGGATTCCCCTCTATATGCTATGAATATGTTTTATTATCATTTGTTATTAAAGAAGCTGTTTTGACCAATGGCTTATGAGAGTAAAACCAGGCAGGGAATATGATCAGAGATGTAGAGAGAAAGTATGCAGAGACAGAAAGTTGATACATAGCTGTTGAAGGAGAAAGATACCAGCCAGAATCATACCAGTAGGCCACAGCCTTGTGGCGATAGACAAATTAATAAAATGGGTTAATTTTAGATGCAAGAGTTAGCTAAGAACTACTAAACTATTGGCCAAACAGTGCTGTAATTAATATAGTTTCTGTGTTATTATTCATTTCTCGGTGGCTGGGAAATGAATGAGTAGTCTCCATCTACAGTACTGTCTCTTTGGTATTTATGTCTTCTCTAAGATTGTTGCCAGTTTTGTGACCCAGGAATATCTTCATGGGAAAATGATGACTACCCCTTTAAGATTCAGTATCCACTATATGTTCTACGGGGAGATAGAAATACAATATTTGTAGCACTAGTCAGCAAAACTCTTGTTGATTTTAGGTTCATTTGATGAGTTGGGTTTTGGTATTATTGTTATTTGCTTGTGTTTAGTCCTTTGAGACAGTTTCTCACTATATGTCTAGCTGGCCTGTAACTCACTCTGTATGTCTAGCTGGCCTGTAACTCACTCTGTATGTCTAGCTGGCCTGTAACTCACTCTGTATGTCTAGCTGGCCTGTAACTCACTATGCATGTCTAGCTGGCCTGTAACTCACTCTGTATGTCTAGCTGGCCTGTAACTCACTATGTAGGTCAAGCAGACTTTAATTCTAGGGAGTCATCATCCTCTAATCCTGAGTGCTGGAATTAAAAGCCTATGCCACCATGTCAAGCTCAAACTCATATGATTAAATTGTATATACATAACATCAACTAACCTCCTTCAGTTCTATTCTGACTGTTGGAGCCTCTTTTGTCTTTGACTTCTTCTCCTTTCAAGTAATCGCACGTTCTGTCTCTCTTTTTTTTGAAAATTTTATTGAATAAGAAAAGAATTTACAGAATTAAAATAGTGACAAAAGGCTTTAATTGTTTTAAAAATAATGTCAAAAACCTATACAATAAGGCACAAATGATTCACTAAAAAGTGTACTATATTCAGTTCATTAACTTGAAAGAGCTTTCCATTCTTGTAACCTTTTTCGGCATTGTATATCAGTGTTTTGTTGTAGAATATTATCTTAAGGTGTGTTACTTTTGTTTGTTTTCTGAAATATTTGATTAGTGAGGCAAAGATGCATTTGATTAAATAAGATTCACCTGCAGTCAGGAGGCTGAATCAGCAGCTAGCTGACAGGAAGGGGTAAAGAGGATCCAGGTAGAGAAGGGATCTTAAGGATGGCAAAGAGAAGCACAGTGACTTCTGGAGAGATGGGAGAAGAAGAAAAGCTTAGCTACTTGCTATTCAGAATTCCACCAAAACCTTTGAATTTTCAGTTCTTTACAGGGACAGATATTTAGATAAGTTCCCTTTGTAGCTTTGAAAGAATCATTGAATGAGAGAATGGAATTCCCTGAGGCTCAAGATCTTGCAGCACAACTGGGGCTGGCACCCATGGAGTTGCAGTTGCTGATAGAAAAGTCAAAGGTAGCAACCATTTACAGAGGACAGCATTGTTTCCTTCTTTTGATTTAGATACCATTACTCTATTGATTAATTTATTCATTGTGTAGTCAGTGAGTCTAGGATTGGCCTTTTGAACAAAATATCCAGAAACAGTCAATGAAAACTCAAAAATACTCAAGATGGATATATTACAATGCTTGCTTTCAAAGCATTTTTATTTTTTAGACAAAATTTTATTGTATAGAAGTAGTGATGAGACATGCAGCCCTGATTTTCATCTTGCCTGGCTCCTGCACGGCAAGCTTAGCCCCGGAAATAATAACACAGAAACTGTATTCATTTAAACACTGCCTGGACCATTATTTCTAGCCTCTTATTGGCTAACCCTCACATCTTGATTAACCCATTTCTAATAATCTGTGTAGCACCACAAAGTGGTGGCTTACCGGGAAGATTCTAACCTGCATCCGTCTCAGATGGGAGCTTCATGGTGTCTGCCTGACTCTGCTTCTTTCTCCCAGCATTCTGTTTTGTCTACTCCAGCTATCTAAGCTGCTGTCCTATCAAAAACCAAGACAGTCTCTTTATTTGACCAATGAAAGTAGCACATAGACAGAATCTACATCATACAGACATAAAAGCAGATGTTTATAAATCTAGAATATATATATATATATATATATATATCCAAAGTAATCTGCAAATCTACATAAAACTGACCTCCAAGAATGATTTCAGGATCATGCATTAGGTAGAAGAATGTATCTTCATTAAATAGTTTTGGGGAAAAAAGATAACTTTTACAGAAAAATGAAATGACACCTTTTTATTGATATATAAAAATTAATTCAAACTGAATCAAAGATGTTAATGTAAATACTGAAACTTTGAATCTACAAGAATAAAGCATAAGTAAAACATTTATTTTTCTTTTTACTAATTAATAAACTACTTTTTAAAAGCCCAATCACCTATTTACCTTCCTCCTTCAATGCTCTTAGTCTCCTACCACTAACCCCTCTCTCCACCTCATCTACTCCGCCTGATCATCATCATTTCTCTTCAGAAAATAGCAGGCCTTCCATGTATATCAGTCATCCAAAATTATTAAATTGCAGTAAGACTAGGCAACTCTTTTTCTGTTGTGGCTAGACCAGGCAATCCAGTAGGAGGACATGGTCCCAAAGCAGATAACGTAGTTAGACACAGTCCTTGCTGCCACTGTTAGGAGCCCAACAAGATATCAGCCCACTTTGGACATGGTTTCATGTACTATAAAAAGCCTGTGTGGATCTCTTTGACTGATGGATTTGGTTCCAGTTCTTCACTCACTCAGAAGATTGCTGATAACTGCTTTTTCTGTGAGTCTACAACTAAATAAATAAGCCTTTTTTGTTTTCCTTCAGGACTAGTGCTGGACTATGTTATGATAAATTGCAACAGATTGGCACCCATGTGGATCCTGAGTACATGCTATTACTGGGACCTGCCCGGAAAGTCTGCGGCCTTCTCCCATCCCTGCCTACTTGGCTTGATCCTACATATTAAGTGTTTTTTTTTGTTTGTTTGTTTGTTTTTTTTTTTCTGAAACCCCTTCACAGTTTCTCTGGTTTCTCCCAGGCCTGCTTAATTCAAGCCTAGTTCTATTTCTGGGGGTGAGGTTTCCAGCTTGCATTCCCACTTTGGATCCACGAATGCCTGACTCGAGCCCCAACCAGTAACCTCATGGTTCGTCACTGTCTGCAAGCTCTAAGTTCCACTTGAACTTTCTCCATATGCAGAATTGATTTAATTTCTCTTAATTTGCTAGTGTATTTTTAATATTTAATCCACCGCTATGGTGGAACCACGTCAGGATGGTGTTCATGCAGCAGTTTTTTTCATCTCTCTATTGGATACCTAAATCCTTGACACCTGCTGGCCAATAAAGATTATTACAACTGCAAAAAATTTCTGAAAGAATTTAATGGATGTAAGTTCATTTAATTAATAAATAAATAAATTAGAACCTTCATCTGGCAATGGATGGAGATAGAGACAGAGACCCACATTGGAGCACTGGACTGAGCTCCCAAGGTCCAAATGAAGAGCAGAAGGAGAGAGAGAGCATGAGCAAGGAAGTCAGGGCCTGGAGGGGTGCGCTCACCCACTGTGACGGTGGGGCTGATCTAATGGGAGCTCACCAAGACCACCTGGACTAGGACTGATGGAGCATGTGATCAAAGCGAACTCTCTGAATGTGTAGGACAAGGAGGGCTGATGAGAAGCCAAGGACAATGGCACTGGGTTTTGATCCTACTGCATGTACTGGCTTTGTGGGAACCTAGTCTGTTTGGATTAACACCTTCCTACCTGAATGGAGGGGGGAGGACCTTGGACTTCCCACAGGGCAGGACTGACTGCTCTTTGGACTGAAAAGAGAAAGGGAGGGGAAATGGGGGGAGGGGGAGGGAAATGGGAGGAGGGGAAGAGGTGAAAATTTGTAATAATAATAATAATAAAAAGAAAATTGCAAACAAACCCCAAGGTAATTGCAGACAATATCAGCATCCAGAAATTTAACAACATTTTTGTAACAACTATGGATGGAATTCTGTAAGGGTTACAGGAATTACCCTGCACATACTTTTTTTTTGTGAGGCATGATTTTGTTCTTCATATTATATTCTTAAAGAAATTGTATTAACAGAATCAAGAATGACAAACTTGTGTAAATGAAACTGTCTTTTTTTTATTAAAAATTTCTGCCTCCTCCCATCCCCCCTTTTCTTTCCCACTTCCCTCCGCCTGCCCCTCCCTCTCCAGTCCTAAGAGAAGTCCTGGTGCCCTGCCCTGTGGGAAGTCCAAGCCCCCCCCCCCCCATCCAGGTAGGAAGGTGTGCATCCAAACAGACTAGGCTCAAAAAAAAAAATCCAGTACATGCAGTAAAATCAAAACCCGGAATCATTATCATTGGCTTCTCAGTCAGCCCTCATTGTCAGCCACATTCAGAGAGTCTGGTTTGATCACATGCTCATTCAGTCCCAGTCCAACTGGCCTTGGTGAGCTCCCATTAGATTGTCCCCACCGTCACAGTGGGTGGATGCACCTCCCCATGGTCCTGACTTCCTTGCTCATGTTCTCTCTCCTTCTGCTGTTTATTTGTGCCTTGGGAGCTCAGTCCAGTGCTCCAAAGTGGGTCTCTGTCTCTATCTCCATCCATCTCCAGATGAAGATTCTATGGTGATATTCAAGATATTCATCAGTATGGCTATAGGATAGGGCCATTTCAGGTTCCCTATCTTCAGCTGCCCAAGGACCTAGCTGGAGACATCTCCCTGGACCCCTGGGAACCCCTCTAGAGTCTAGTCTCTTGCCAATGCTAAAATGACTCCCTTAGTTAAGATATCTTCTTCCCTGCTCCCATATCGACCTTTCCTCCATCTCAACCATCCCATTTCCCCAAGCTCTCCCCAGTCCTCCCCTTCTCCCTTCTCTCTCCCTGTCTCCCCCAGATCAGACTTAGTCCAGTCATTCTTAGTCACTGTAGAGGACATGTCTTCTAAAATATTAAAAATTTAATACCTGTTGTAAAAACACATACTGTTCTGGATAATGGAATAAACATGGAGGATGAACCAAAAATTCTAATAGAAAATAGCAATGAATCAAAGACCAAGGCAGAGACTATGAATAAAGAACATTGTAACTGAAGGATTACAGGATGTGGGTGTCGATATGACTATTATTACTCCAGAATCTTGGCATCTGAATTGGCCTCTTAAAAAGGCAGGTGTTCGATTCCGTGGAAATGGGACCATGCCATAGATTCACTGCTCTATTAGCCTCGTATGATCTCAGCCTTCCTCTCTGTCCTTCTGACCCTATGCATTCTACCCATCTTGTGCTTGTTTTACTTGACATATGGTATAAATATGTCAAGATAATGGAATAAACCTGGAGGATGAACCAAAAATTCTCGTTGGGCTAGGCAACACATCTGAGTGTACACTATAATATCATTAGCAATCATTTCATTGACATTAATTAAATAATGCCACTCATGTTTTGTTCTAGCTTAGGTCTCGGGCAGCTAGTGTCAGGGATGTTCTCCATCACATGGTATGGGACTCAAGCTGTAACAATCATTGATTGGCCACTCCCATAATTTGTGTAACACATTTATCTCAGCATATTTTACAAGCAGGGAAATATGTAGAGCAAATGTAATGTGGCTGGGTTGCAGTCTCGATCCCCCCACCATAAATTTTGCCTAGTTACAGGTGATTGAGAATTCAAACTCCATCTTTCCCATTGGTAGGCATCTTAGGTGTGGGTCCTCCTCATAAATTCTTGGGAGTTTCCAATGTATAGTTTTTAGCTTATTCCAGAGATACCCAGATTCTAGTTGTCTTTTCCAGTACTGTCTGTCTTCTTCCATCCTCTCCTGATCTTTTCCTCCTCTTGCTAAGCCCACTCACTCAACAGAACAAGTCTCTCAGTCCTGCTGTGATATCTCTTTTATTTCCCATTCATAGTAATATTTCTGCAACCCCCATTGAGCCTTCCTGGGTCATTTAGCTTCTAAGGGTCTGAGGATTGTAACATATAACCGTGAGGGGTGTGCCCACCCACTGAGACCGTGGGGCTGATCTAATGGGAGCTCACCAAGGCTAGCTGGACTGGGACTGATGGAGCATGTGATCAAACCGGACTCTCTGAACCTGGCAGACAAGGAGGGCAGACTGAGAATTCAAGGACAATGGTACTGGGTTTTGATCCTACTGCAAGTACTGGCTTTGTAGGAGCCTAGTCTATTTGAATGCTCACCTTCCTAGACCTGGATGGGGGGGGGACCTTGAGCTTCCCACAAGGCAGGGAACCCTGACTGCTCTTTGGAGTGGTGAGGGAGAGGAAGGGGAAGGGGGAGGAAAATGGGAGGAGGGAAGGAGGTAGAAATTTGTAACATAGAATAAGTACCATGTATGTTGTGCAGTAATTTTAATTGAATTTTGCGAGTCTTTTATTTCTTTCTTTATATCTTCTTTAACCCAGTGGTGATAAATTTGATCATTGTTCAGTTTCCTTGTGTTTATTGGCATTCTGCAATAGGTGTTGCTGCTGAATTCTAACTTTAAGTCATGATGATCTGGTAAGACACAGGGGTTGTTCAATGTTTCTGTATCTGTTGAGATTTGGTTTGTTACCAAGTATATGGTCAGTTTTGGAGAAGAATCTGCAAGGTGCTGAGAAGAAGGTATATTCTTTTGTGTCTGGGTAAAATGTTCTATAGATGCTTGCTAAGCCCATTTGAGTCATGTCATCTGTTATTTCCTTACAGTTAGAACTGTACAGTGCTGAGAGTGGTGTATTGTAGTCTCCCACTATTATTGTATAGGATTTGATATGTAATTTAAGCTTTATTAATGTTTCCTCTTTGAATGAGGATGTCCTTGTATTTGGAACATAGATATTCTGTATTGAGACTTCATCTTGATTAGTTTTTCCTGTGATAAATATGAAATGACCTTTTTCATCTCTTTGGACTTATTTTAGTTTGAAGACTATTTTGTTGGATATTAGAATATTTACACTAGTTTCTTTCTTAGGTCCATTAGCTTAGAAAATATTTTTCCACCCCACCACTCTGAGGTGATATCTGTCTTTATAGTTGAAGTATGTTTCTTGTACACAAAGGAAGGATAGATCCTGTTTTTTTTTATCCAATCTGTTTTTTATAAGTGATTTATGCCCATTGATATTAAGTGATATTAATGACCAGTGATTATTTATCCTTTTTTGTTGTAGTTGTTGTTATTGGTGGTGGTGGTGGTGGTCGTGGTGGTGGTGGTATTTGTCAGGGCTCCTAGGCCTCAACACAGAAACTATTTTTCCCTAACTGGACAGGTATGGAGGCACAAGAAATAATGAGACACAGTTCAGAGTCATCTCTGAAGGGCATCTCAGGATTCATCCATTCCTGAAGATCTACCTGCATTTATTCTACAAAACACCTTTTATCCCCCAGTTATAACAAGGTGGATACTCATTAATATTCTCTTCCTGAGGACTTGGGGCTAGTCAAATACCTGCAACTTAAGTCACCAGCTTTGGAAAACACCTCTCCGCAGGCGATCTACCTTCTAAAAAAGAAGGAGCAATACATCCTGGTGTTTGTTAGGTGGCTATCTTGCTTGTTTGACAGGATTGCAGCTGCCTAGTGGCCAGTGAGCCTGCTTGTAAATATTTTGTATGAAATATGGGCCCACAGGTATTGTGTGTGGATTTTGCTTCTTTGGAATTTGCTGGTTTGGGATTATCTATTTCCTTTGTTTTGTGAGTATAGTTAACTTCCTTAGGTTTAAGTTTTCATGCTAGTACTTAGTGTAGGACTGGATTTCTGGATAGCTATTAATTTAATCTGGTTTTGTCATAGAATATCTTGTTTTCTTTGTCTACATTGGTTGAAAGCTTTGTTGGTTATAATGGCCTGGGCTGGCATCCTGGATAGAGAGGAGTACATAGCAAAAATGGCCATCTTAACAAAAGCAATCTCCAGATTCAATGCAGAACCCATCAAAATTTCAGCAATATTCTTCACAGACCTTAAAAGAAGAGTGCTCAACTTCATATGGAAAAACAAAAAAGCCCAGGATTGCCAAAACAATTCTGTACAAAAAGGAACATCTGGAAGCAACACTATCTCTGACTTCAATCTCTAAAACGGCGCAAGAGTAAAGAAAACAGCTTAGTATTGGCATAAAAACAGGAAGAAGAACAATGAAATTGTATTAAAGACCTTGATATTAATCCGCACAAGTATGAACACCTGACTTTTGACAAAGAACCACAATTATAAAATGGAAAAAATGAAGCATCTTTAACAAATTGTGTTAGCATAACTGTCAATATGCCGAAGAATGCAAATAGATCCATACCTATCACCATGCCCAAAACTCAAGTACAAATTGATCAAAGACCTCAACATAAAACAAACCACACTGAACCTCAGAAAAGAGAGTGGGAAGTACCGTAAAATTCTTTGAAACTATAAACAACTTCCTCAATATAACTCCAATAGTATAGCCACTGAGAGCAACAATACATGTCATTTCCTAAAACTGAGAAGCTTCTGTAAAGCATTGGATATGGTCAACAATACAAAACAGTACCCTACAGAATAGAAAAACATCTTCACCAAACTAACATCTGAGAGAAGACTTATCTTGAAAATATACAATGAACCTAAGAAACTGGACACCAACTACCAAATAATCCAATTAAAAAGTGGGATACAGATCTAAACAGAAATCTCAACAGACAAATCTCAAATTACAGAAATACACTTAAGGAAATGCTTACCTTCTTTAGCAATCAGAGTAATGCAAATTTAAAAAAACTCTGAGATACCATCTCACACCTGACAGAATGTCCTATATCAAAAACACTAAAGACAGTTTATGCTAGAAAGGACATGTAGTAAGGGAACACTCCTCCATTTTTGGTGGGAATGCAAACTTTTACAGCCACTTTGTAAATCAGTATGGCAGTTTCAAAGAAAATTAGGAATCAATATACCTCAAGACCCAGCAATATCACTCTTGGCCATATCTCCAAAGGATTTTCAATCGTACAAGGACATTTGCTCAGTTATGTTCATAGCAACATTATTAGTAATAGCAAGAATGTTGAAACATCTTATACCCCTCAACTAACAAATGCATAAGGAAAATGTTGTACATTTACGCAATGGGCATGTGTTCAACTATGTTCATAGCAGCATGGTTTGTCGTAGCCAGAACCTGGAAGCAACCTAAATACCTCTTGACTGAAGAATGGATAAGGAATATGTGGTACATTTACACAATTGGGTACTCCACTGTAGAAAAAAATAATGACATCTCGAAATATGCAGGCAAATAGATGGATCTCAGAAACATCATATTACGTGAGGTAACCCAGCCCAGAAAGACAAATATCATATGTACTAAATCATAAGTGGCTTTCAGACATAAAGCAAGAAAAACTAGCCTATAATTAACAGTCTCAGAGAACCTAGACAACAATGAGGACCCTAAGACCGGCATACATGAATCTAATCTACATGGAAAGTAGAAAAAGACAAGATCTCTTGATTAAATTGGAAATATGGGGACCATGGGAGAGGGTAGAAGGGGAAGGGAGAGGAATGGAGGAGAGCAGGAAAAAAATGTATAGTTCAATGAAATCAATAAAAAAACCCTGCCACTACCACATTGCCACATTTGGGTTCTTAAAACAGACTTTAACAGTTTTAAAGTCTAAAATCATAAAAAGTATATCCTTATGCCACACTGTAATAAAACTAGAAATACTCAAGAAAGACAATGACATCTTCAAATTTACAAACAGATGAACCGTACTAGAAAAAACATACTGAGTGTGGTAACCCAGACTCAGAAAGACAAATATAGAATGTACTCACTCATAAGTGGATATTATACATAAAGCAAAGCATAACCAGCCTACAATCTACAAAGCTCAGAGAACCTGGAGAACAAAGAGGATTCTAGGAGAGACATTTAGGTTTGAGAAAAAGACGAACTCTCCTGAGCATATTGAAAACAATGTGGGGGAGGTCAGGGGGAGGATACAAGGGTCAAGAGTGAAAGTAGGTAGAGTGGAAAAATGTATAGCTCAATAAAAACTATAAAATGGAAAAAAAATAGGAGTTATATATCCTGGAAACTTTGCTTGTGAGTTTTACAGTATAATACTGATTTTAAGTTCATCTATGTCTGTAATAATGTATAAATTATTCACGGATTGGTATAGAAAATGCTTGGGGATTGAAAACTATTAACCTAGAGCCACAATTAGAAAAGGAAGGAGTTGCCTCATTAGAGAAAAGCTTATTTAGCTGCCAGTTCTGGAATCTCATTAAAGAGGAGGTGGCCACTTTGGGACAGTGATGAAGATGATAATAGAATATGACAGGAATATGTGCTAGATCAGAACGAGTCAAGAAACAATGGCGATGGAATGTTTGAATCTTCAAAATCCTTGTTCCAACGACCTGAGGATCTATCCAAATTCTCTGGTCTCTAACTGTCCTCCCAAGGGCATCACTCCAGAGACAATGATTTCCTCAAACAGGGAGATATTTGTGAGTGACTCATCTACGGAAAATTAATATGGTGCTAAGAACACTATGTTGATTTGTGCTGTAACCAGTGTGTATTTCTCCATTTGGGATTAAGCTGTCCTCTGAAAACTTTAACATCTACATTCAAAGCAAGAATAAATTCCTTTCCCTAAGAAAAGCATGACATTCATATCTACAATATTCACTGATCAGATTGCCTGAGTACTGTACCCTTTATGTATTTCCTTTGCTGTTTTTCTTTTATTTAATCTAGCAACAACAATTTAGTAAAAATCTAATGTATTTCACTGAATTGACTGTTTAAAAAACTGATCTAACTTCAGATTTTAAAACTTGCTACAATAATATTGTATCATATTAAA
This sequence comes from Microtus pennsylvanicus, assembly GCF_037038515.1. Classification (NCBI taxonomy): domain Eukaryota; kingdom Metazoa; phylum Chordata; class Mammalia; order Rodentia; family Cricetidae; genus Microtus; species Microtus pennsylvanicus. The sequence goes on from NC_134591.1 coordinate 17,926,316, forward strand.
ATGTAGTTTTGATATGTGAGAATGTTATGCTTTCAAATAAAAATTACAAAAATTACTATTAATTTTGCACAAATTAAAAATGGTGAGTTAAACACTGAAAAGTAAATATAATACACACACACACACACACACACACACACACACACACATATATATATATATATATATATATATATATATATATATATATATATCAAAACCATGACTTTTTTCTTATTTTCTTTTAAGGGAAAATGTAGAACACTATAAAAGACTAATAATTATACCTTGCTTGATTTGAAAAGTATTGATTAGTTCCCAGTAGAACATCCCCATTGTCTCAGTGTGTGGGTGCACCCCTTGCGGTCCTGACTTCCTTGCTCATGCTCTCTCTCCTTCTGCTCCTGATTTGGACCTTGAGATTTCAGTCCGGTGCTCCAATGTGGTTCTCTGTCTCTGTCTCCTTTCATCACCTGCTGAAGGTTAATATTCAGGAGGATGCCTATATGTTTTTCTTTGGGTTCTCCTTATTTAGCTTCTCTAGTATCACTAATTATAGGCTCAACGTCCTTGGTTTATGGCTAGAAACCAAATATGAGTGAGTACATCCCATGTTGCTCTTTTTGGTTCTGGCTTACCTCACTCAGGATAGTGTTTTCTATTTCCATCCATTTGCATGCAAAATTCAAGAAGTCCTTGTTTTTTATTGCTGAGTAGTACTCTAAGGCCAGCTGGCCTGGGTCTGGAAAAGCCTGGGATAAAACCGGACTCTCTGAACATAGCGGACAATGAGGACTAATGAGAACTCAAGAACAATGGCAATGGGTTTCTGATCCTACTGCATGCACTGGCTTTGTGGGAGCCTAGGCAGTTTGGATGCTCAACTTACTAGACCTGGATGGAGGTGGGGGTTCCTTGGACCTCCCACAGGACAGGGAACCCTGATTGCTTTTCGGGCTGGGGGGGGACGTAATTGGGGGAGGGGGAGGGAAATGGGAGGCGGTGGCGGGGAAGAGACAGAAATCTTTAATAAATAAATAAATTTATTAAAAATAAATAAATAAATAAATTAATTAATTAATTTTGTATAAAAAAAAAAGAAAATGTATTGGCTCAGGACCCCTAAGACTGAGTTCTCAATACAAAGGAGATTCAAAGGGCAAAAAAAAAAAAAAAAAGTATTGATTAATCTATGCTCAGGTAATTTTTGTGCATAAGTATTTAGTATTTATGGGAACAAAGACAAATTCTCATGAGCCAAGGCCCTATTACATAGTGACACAATCATAATAAGCAGATGCCAGATTTAAGGGGAAAAGTAGTTTTTAAAATTAGAATACTTAAAACTGTGGGATCCAGTTTTATACTTTGTCACCAATAAAATTCTAGTATATAATAATAAATAACTATAGTATTTATTACCTACAAATTTCAAGTACAACCCATTGGTAGGGGTTCAAAATACTAGGACCCAGATAAATAAAAATGATGTAACATTAAAATTTGTTTAATAGGATGTCTGTATTCTTCGGGTCTGGAGGATATAAAGTAGAAGTGTTAGGAAATAAGAGATCAGGTCTTTAGAGGCAGAAACCTCCAAACACCTCATCATGAACTTTACATTTTCTTCAATGTAGAGCATAAATTTAAATCTTTAAAACAAAGCAGTGGTGATGTACCCCTTCAATCCCAGAGCTTGGGAGCCAGAGGCAGGAGGATCACTGTGAGTTTAAGACCTGCCTGGTATACAAAACAAGTTTTAGGATAGGTAGGACTGTTACCCAGAAAACTCTGTCTCAATATATATTTATATTTGTAAATATATTTATATATATTTCCTAATACCCAGTGTTTTCAGAAATTATTGCTCACTACGCTACTAAATCTCATAATCTTTGTTTTTGCTATAAAGAGAAAATAAAATAGTTCAAGAAAATTTTATTTTATATAAAAAAGACCACATATAAAAATTGCTCAATATGAACATATACATATCTAAGAGCGATAGAGTGATATCTGTAACACTTTCTGCTTTAGCCTATTCTCTGCTCACACCACTGTGTATTCTGTTCACAGCTATTATTGACTAGCCTGCAGGCAGATACAGTGGTGGGTGGTATATGAGACATTTATGTTTACAGTTTTTTTAAACAAAGAACATAGATAAAATTGACCGACAGTGAGGAAAGAATAAGTATTTTCTAATATACTTGATTGGGAAGAACTTTTACATAGTTTTGTAAATGCTTATTGCATGAATTGCTTCTGAAAAGATATATTGATGACAGTGGATTTCATCAGTGTTTAAGGATTATAGGCAGACTATAGGAAGATAAAATATTTTTCTACATTTTTACTAAGATTATTATTGCTCATTATCACTGAAAATCTTCTATGAGAATATGCTACCTACCATAAACATTTTGTTTTCCAGCAGGAAACTAAAAGCACTTTTGATTGTAGATAATATTTTCAGAATTTTGTCACCAGTTGATAATAAAGTTGAAACAAATTTTAAAACCCAGAGAATTTTCTTCCCTGCTCCTATATCTGTCCTTCCTCCATCTCTACCCTTTCACTTCCCCAAGCACTCTCCAGGCTTTCTCTTTTCCCTTCTCTCTCCCCCTCCCCCCTTCCCCCAACCCCACCCCCACACCCATGCTCCCAACTTTTGCCAGGCAGTCTTGTTTGCTTCCAATTTCCAACAGGATCTATATATGTTTTTCTTGGTTTGACCTTGTTATTTGGCTTCTCTAGGCTTGTGAAATGTAGGCTTATGTCTTTTGTTTAGAGCTGGAGTCCACTAATGAGTGAGTACATTCCATATCTATCTTTTTGGGTTTGGGTTATCTCACTCAAAATAGTGTTTTCTATTTCCATCCATTTGCATGCAAAATCCAAAATGTCATTATGTGTCCCCAGCTAGGTCCTTGGGCAGCAGAGTAGAGGTGGCCTGAACTGGCCTTGCCCCACTATCACGCTGATGATTATCTTGAATATCACGATAGAGTCTTCGTCCAGCGACGAATGGAGATAAGAGACAAAGTCCCTCATCAGAGCAATGGAGAGCCCCCAAGGTCCAGTTGAAGAGCAGAAGGAGGGAGAAGATGAGCAAGGAAGTCTGGACTGGGAGGGGTTGTTCCACCCACTGTGACGGTGTGCCTGTTCTAATGGGAGCTCACCAAATCCAGCTGGACTGGGAGTGAATGAGCATGCGATCAAACCAGACTCTCTGAATGTGGCTGAAAATGGGGTCTGACTGAGAAGCCATTGATAAAGGCACTGGGACTTGTTCCTACTGTACGTACTGGCTTTTTGGGACCCTAGTCTATTTGTCTATTTGGATGCAAATCTTCCTAAGACTGGATGGGGGGGCTTGGACTTCCCACAGGGCAGGGTTCCCTGCCCTCTCTTAGGAGGGAAGTGGGAGGGAGGAGGGTGAGTGGGGGAGTGGGAGAGGAATGGGAGGAGAGGGAGGAAGTGTGATTTTTTTAATGAAAAAATAAAAAAATAAAAAAAAACTTAGAAAATTATTCCTGCTCAAAGTGGATGATGAATTATTTTAAATTAATATAGTAGGAAGCACTACAGAGATTAAAAAATTCCAAACATACCTTGTAGCAGAGAACAGTACCAAGAAATCAAGCTAAAAATCTGTCCTTCCTGTTTCATTTTCCTCTCACCATGGAACATACAGGAGACTCTTTTGAGGTAGCGTGGAACTCTCACTCATAAGGTAAATGAATATAACTCTGATTATAACCATATCTAAAGTTGGGCATTTTCTCTACAATACTAGAAATTTACACAGAAATTGCAAATGCACCTTCTTTTGATCTCCACATAACATAGGTGATGTCATTCTAAATAGCATCAGAGACAGAGATAGTACCACATGCTCAAATCAGAAGAAGTAAAAAGGAAATGTATTAATATTTTACAAGGGCCTTATGCCATCCTATGATTAGTTAACAAAGACATTTATTGTGTAATGATGGGGAAAATTACTTTTATTGAATAAGCAGATGATGTTCTTTTTTCTAATTATAGCACTTCAGGTGTTTATATCTACAGATTGGGTAAGGCAATTAGGTACTGCAAGTATTTGAATTATGTTAGGTTAAATTAGTTTGCCAACAGACAGAAATGCAATGAAGAGGAAATGTGTCTTCGCAGCTTCTGTGCTCATCCTTGGAGGTTAAAATGACCTCTTAATGTGATGTTGTAAAAATAACAAGTTCACATCCCAAACTAGAATTGCCTTCAGACAAATCTTATTCTTTGAGAGATCTTCCTATTGGGAAATAGAGATCAAATGAAGAGTAGTGGAAATTACTAGTTCTCTTCTATCATCTAGTCATTTAATCTGATAAGTTCCTTCTCAACACCAGTTGATTGTGTTCAGAGACATATATAGTCTCTAAATGTCTGTAATTAGAATATTAATCCTGTCTTTTCTTCCTGGTTACTTCAAGGACAAGGGAAATCTAATTAGTTTCATTAGGAATCAAAGCAAGATAAAAACAAGACCTCAGTCCATATCGTTGCAATGAGCATTGCAGCTATGAGCTGTGTTGCTGCACACACAGGAAAGAAAGACCCTATCCTCAATTCTGCTGCTGCAGATGACTTTATAATGTGGAAGAGAAACTAGGTCGTTTGCCAATCTTTATGGCTATAAGTGCGATGTATGCGTTTACCATTTCCCCTGCTTTCTATCACAGGTTTTTTTTTTCTTATCTAACAAGAAAAAAAAGTGTTCTAAACTTTTCCCAATAGTTGTAACAAATACAGATCATATAGTATTTTCTGTGAATTAAAAAAAAAAAAATCTGTGAACTACCTAAACTGAATTTGAGAATTATGGATTTAAGTCATATTTTTCAATGAATATAATATTTGTCTTCCTATCATTAAACTCCAAATTTGTATGATTTGGAATTATAGACCCTTGTTTCAGTGACTTTATAAAATAATAAGTGATTGCATTTTATTGCATATATACCTATGAATATTTTACACATGGACTCATTGTGATTCCATTTTTCTCTGCATATATGCCTAATATATGCATAGCTATTAACTATGTAAAGCTAATTAGAATATTCATAGAGTAAAACAATCATCAATGTGTTTGTTTTTTTCCACGTAAATCTTCATAAGTCTTTCCCAGAGCTGCAATACCTTTTTAAAATAGAATCTTCTTTGGTAAAGATTAATAACATAGGGAATCCACCAATTAAAGGATGCTAATAAAATCAACAGTGTATATGTTGTCAGATATCTTGCAACTTACAGATGAATATTGAGTTTCTAGTAAAATAAGATGGAATACTTGGAAGAAACATGGGATCTAGTAAAATAAAATGGGGTACATGGAAGAAATATGCTCATTAGGACTACAAAATTCTTTCAGTTGAAAGGCTTATGTGAGATGAATATCCTCATATTTATTAAGATACTAAAAGGGATCATCAAAAAAAAAAAGAAATTCATCCTAAATAGTAAGATCAATTAGATGTATTCTGGTGCGTGGCTAAAAATCATTAGAAAATATGCTAGTCTCCTTTCTTGTTAGTATTTCCCTGAGGACTTATCTTGGTGCCTTATCATCATGGTGATGTTTTATGGATTTTATGCTGCTGCAAAGACACCCAATTAATAATGTTCACGATATCATGCATGTGTGTGCGTTTAGTTAAAGCATTTCAAATGACAACTCTCTTTGTTTTCTGGAGCCTTAGAAATAAAATTATGATGTAATTTTAGTAAAATGCAATTGCTGCCATCAGTTAAATGCCTTTTATATTATTAAATAGAGAATAGTAGAGAAATACTGAAAATATTTACCTGAGCGAGGGACACAGTTTATGATTTCTATCTGCTAACTTTACTCATATGGTCTAAAACCATCAACCCTATTTCATTGCCCTCCTATAAGAAAGAAAATTTCTTCTAGTTGAGTGATACAAGGTCATGGAAAAATGTCATGATATTTTGTGAATACAATTGAAACCCAAGACATTCTTTTACCACCTTGTTCCTCAAAGGAACTAGTCACCTTACTGCTCCTTTCTGGTTTGGGCAAGATTCTCTCTGTTATTTACAAAATGCTCATGGCATGGCAAATTTGGTTGACTGTTTGAAAACAGGGAATGTTAGTGAGAGAGAATTCAGGCAAAATGTTAGCTTCTTTCAGTTGAAGATTTAGAGGAAACTTTTAGTAAAGTTATGCAGTTAGTACTTTTGTTAATAGTGTTAGAATTTTCCCAGTTGGAGATAAGAGCCAAGTTATAAGGTATGTGACATCGTTTCTGCAGTGATTAGATATCTTTAATTTGGAGGGCTTTATGAAAGAAACAAAATGAACATTTCAAATGATTTAAGTTAAAACAAAAGATTAAACTCTGTAACTTATATATATTGCATTCAATTTCAGCTGCATAGAATAAATAGAATATAGAGCCGTATCTTATGTGTTTATTTTTAATGCAAAATTGATAGATATTGTGGCACTCATGAGACAGCTTATTACCTTTTATTAAGATGGCATTAATATTTCTATTTTACCTGCCATCTTAACACAGGAACAAAAGGTTCTCAATACCTTTACTAGACATTAAATAATAAACTAACATCACTTTAAACAGAAGATCTCTTTGTAGGTTGCTGTTCTTCAAACAGGTGTTAATTCAAGAAAACATGAGCAACAATTCACCACTACCGATCATAGAAATAAACATAGTAATATAGCAAGTGCATCTGTGATGGATCATAGTGTTTCTTCAATTTCTGGTTTCCTTTAATGTTTTTAGCAGCCATATATTGCAATTTGTCGACTGTATATTACTGTAATTCATGATTCATTCCTGTGTGCAACAATTTCCCAGAGATTACATTAAGCCATTTATTTTGTAATTGGCTTCTTATCCCTAGCCATGTTTAAAACACACAGTTTTAAATTTCAGTATTATCTAAGGACTTAACCTTGCTAAAGATGAGAGCACAACTTTGTTCCTTAATTAAACCTGCGTGTATACATAAGTGACTAGCTGTTTAAATAATTGTCAAGTTGCAAATGAAACTAACATGCAGATTCTAATTATGTGCATGATACATGTAAAGGAATTCATTGCGGAGATAAAATAATAAATAATAGAGTTTTTATAAAAATTATATTTAAGATATAATACTTAAGGAACTTTGAATGTTGGTTTAGTGGTAAAAATACTTTTCTCTGGAAGCATTAGATCCTAAGTCAAGTTTCTAGCATCCACATAAAAAGCCAGATGTGCCTGCTAATCCCTACTACCCCAACAATTGGAGTTGGTGACAGCCTACTGTCTTAAATGACCCAATGCTAAATCTTCTGTTCTCATCACTTGAACTAGGTACATGCGTCTGCACTGGCTTACTTCCCACTGGAAACCAAAAAAGTTCTCTGGCACATCTGCACTGTAGCATGTAAGTCCAATTCTGTGTATGACCCCTGGTGACTTTTCACTGCCAGCAGCTTACACAGCAACTTCTCACACCATAAAGATAGAAACCATGGAGGAAATTTCCCTGCGAGTTTGAGATTGATTTCCCTATGTCCAATAATCAAATTGTGTGGTGTCTTCAGCAATGGGACTTCCCATGTAGTTATGGTGGGCAACTATGAAAATGATAGCAGTCTACTTGTTTGTGAAATCTCTCGAACTTCCATGAACAATAACATGTAAGATGATAATAACCCATGTCTTTCCGTAGGATTTTTACTTAAAACCTCATCTCTTTGGGTTTGTGTGTGTGGTAGAATTTGCTGCTCATACAGGACCCACCATTCAAAATAATTTTATTATGTTTAGACATTCCATTACTAATATATTTTCATATATTCTTAATTTTTCTTAACCCATTTATTAGCCTTTTTACTAATACCCAGCTTCACTCAATTCTTTAAATTCTCACATTCCCTCCTTTTTCAAATATCAAATATATTTTATTATCCCAACTAATATATTGTTTAATTGAAATGTAATATTATCACTATTTGTGGGTCCAGCCCCAGAAGTCAGCATGAGGATATGTGAGAAAAACCATAAATGTGGCAATAGCATAGGAAAAGTTTGATTTATCTAATAACTAGACCTTTTTATCTGATAGGGAAAACAAACACAGATGCTTTCTGTTGGTAACTTATACTTCATCTTAAATCCTGACAGTCTCTCTGTCTCCATATCGCTACATAATTTTTATAGCTTCCTAATTAGCCTTACATAGTATCTTGTATTTACAGCTCTGTCCAGTTCACTTCTTTTCTGTCCAGTTGTCCTCCTGCTGTTCTCTGCCTAGTTCTTTTCTGCTCTTTCTCCACCATACTTTGCCGCCTCTCCTCTCTGCTGTTTGTATCCCTTTGCTCTCTGCTTCCCTACATACATTTCTGCCCTCTGCTGCCTCTGCCTTCTTGTTCTCAGCTTCACTGCCTTCTCTTTTCTGCTTTCCGTCCACTCACAACTAAACTCTGAACAATTATAGGTTATATTAAAGGACCCTATCCACACCCAAAACATAAATTAAGTCAGATAGTTTCTCTCAGGCTAGAAATGTCACAGTGACCCAAGCACATAGCTCTAGGTTGGTGAGGCTTCCCAGACAGAAAAAAAACATTATAAATCAAAACTTAACAATAACAACTATTTAGCTGGACCTTGAGCAGTAAGGGGAACATGCAGACTAAAGTTGCTTTGAACCCTGGCTTTGGATCTGTAAACAACAGCTGGAGCAATGTGTTTTCCTTGTGTCTGTCTCTCTAGGGACAGCCACCCTGCTTTGAATCTGTTGAGGTCTTGGCTAAACCTGTAAAAGGTTGTTTTTGTAGCTGAGAATTTTCCTAAGTCAGTCTGAGTTATGAAAAATATCCTAGTATTATTTCTGTTCATCAATATTATATAACTTAAACATACACACAGCCAAATGTGTGCCCAATAGATGGAATGTATACATGAGATAAACACACAAAGCTGTTATTAGGGAAGAACTGAAAGACTTAGGAGAGAAATGAAGTGACTTATGACAGAGATTACAGACAGGCATAACTGGCTTCCACAGTCAGTGACTTCACAGCTTTTCCATGCGAAACTCCTCACCAAGGAATCATGTATCTAATGGGTTGGCCTTCTGAACAGTAATTCTCAACTGCTGTATTCTCCTAATGCAGCTCTCTACATAATATAGTAATATAATATTTTATCCAATTATTATGCCCCCTAATTTCTCTCGTACCTTAGAGCCCCTCTCAGTTTCAAACTTTCTCTTTTCAATATTCACTTTTCTACTTTGATTTTTACCTATATATAATCTAATATTCTTTCCCTCATTAAATTGAATACAAATTTTAACACTTTGAATGAATATGACACTCTATTTGTACTGAATGAGCTAAACATTTTTCCTGAGTTTTAAAACAGAAATGAATATATGTTCTACTTTCCTAAATAAAACTCAAAACTATTAATTAATTTGAGAGAAAATTATTATCTTCTCAAGAACACTATTTCCTTTTGGCCTCTTATTTGAGGTCTTGTTTTTGTATGTCCTCTTTTATGATTTTTCAAGGTAGAAACTTACTACCACTGACAACTATAAGTCTATCTCTGTTCATTTAATTTTTGTAGTTTTGTACTATGCATTTTGAAAATTGACTTTTGAATCAAATTTCAATAATTTCCTAAGTAGCATTTAATGAACACTTAATTTTTTTTGCAACTTTACAGTGTTTATTGTATAAATCAGGTTAACTTTAATATTTCTGAAACTTCATCACCTTCACCAAGCCAAATATTATATAAATATAATTTCATTCCTAATAGATTTTCAGGAAACATTTTAAAACAGTCTTAAGTTTTGATAACCTAGTTATTATTCCTTTCTTTTTTCCCCAGCCTCAGTTAATCTTTTAAACCCCTCTATTCCCTCTCCTTTAAAATACTACATATTTTTTGCTACAAATTTATGAAATAAGTAGATTGTGCTCTCATGAATCTATCATAGTTTAAGATATTTTCTAAAGGAAACCATGCTGATTTCACAGTGAGAGTATTACAGTTGAAGATCTCTATATTCATCCCAACTTTATGCACGCATGAAAGTAGAAATGATATCTGATTTGAACAATGAGTTATTCTTTATCTACTAAATACGGTTTTATTAGCTGTTGGAGAGACAGCTAACTGGTTAGAAGCATGATCTGCTCTTCCAGAACCTACATGGTGTCTCACCCTTGTCTCTAATTCCAGTTCCTAGTGATTTGACACTCTCTGGTGGTCTCTGAATGCATCAGGCATGCATATGGTGCACAATCATACAGACTGTAAAAACAACAATATGCATATAATCTTTAAATAAAATAACTGCTTTATTAAATAGCCTGGTATTTAGAGAACATAGTTTACTGGGTGTCATATTTTATCATGAATGTATAAAATCATAAGCAACTCTTGATATTCTAACATTCTTCAACAAAAAAAAGAAAATGAGTATTTTCTTCTCACAAGTGATTAATCTGCCTTATAGCATGTGAAAGCAAGACTAAATTTGTATCCAGAACTATATCCTTATCAATTATGAATCCTAAAATTTAGAAATCTGAGGAATTATTGGTTTATACAATAATGAAAGACAAGTCTCAAACCGTAACTAAAGTCAGAAAAGTTAGTGTAGGAAAATAGAAAGATTCCATTCTTTCAAATTCTAAGATTCCTCCAAAATATTATTCATTTCACTCAGTTTTTGTATGGTTATCTAACCCAGACTTCTGAGTTAGTGTCCTTTGATGGGACTGACAAAGCCACTCATGGCATGGATTTAAAAGTCATTAGTAAAGTTCAATCACTTCAATGCTGAGTGGAACCACAATTTTATGGAAAATTCTATTTGTATTTGTTTTTTTTTTTTTTAGATTTTCAATGATTTTTTTTCTTTAAATTCAAAAAATAAGAGAACTGAATTTCATTCAACAAACTTTATCAGTATTTTTTAGTAACTCAGGAGGCACTAATTTGGAATAGAATTCTTTTCTTTCTTTTAGATTGTACTGAATTTTAAGTTAAAATTATCACTTGATTTATTTTATAATATTTATTAATTAAGCATAATTATGTAAGCTATATTTTTAAAATAAGTGATCATATGCCGGGCGATGGTGGCGCACGCCTTTAATCCCAGCACTCGGGAGGCAGAGGCAGGTGGATCTCTGTGAGTTCGAGACCAGCCTGGTCTACAGAGCTAGTTCCAGGACAGGCTCCAAAGCCACAGAGAAACCCTGTCTCGAAAAACCAAAAAAAAAAAAAAAAAAAAAAAAAAAAAAAAATAAGTGATCATAAATATAGTTCTTTTTAAATTAAATAAAATATACTTAAGCATATCTAAGGTTAAGTACTACTTGATTTTTATTACTTGTTATTTTCTCGAGTCTGCCATCTGCCTGTGCAACCTACCTCAATTAAATCCACGTATGAAAGAAGAGGCCAAAATCAAACAAAATAAATAGAACAAAACAGAAAAGAAACAAAAGCAAAGACAAATAAAAAAAGAAGGAGTAGGAAGAGGAGGAAAAGGAGGAGGAGAAGGAAGAAGAAGGAGGAGGAGGAGAAGGAGAAGAAGGAAAAAAGGAAGAAGAAGAATCATTTTGTTGTGTTGGAAACTATAGTATGGACCATTGAGTTACACAGTTTATCTTGTAGTCCATTCATCTTTACTTGTTAAGTATTCATTTTCATGATTATGGTTCATTAATCTGGCTAGAGCTCTCTGATTTCTGCTACAACACAGATAATGGGCTCTCACGGAGGCTTCTCTTGGATATCCTGCTGTTGTGTGTCATGGAGAGCCTACTGTTTTGAATCTAAAGGTTCTTCCCATTCACATTCTACAACAATTCAAAGATTTCATGAATACTGGGATGGGCTAACTTAAAGTCCTTTTCTGGGTCTGGGATTTGGTAACTGGGTTGGTCAGCTCACTGGCTTTCCCTTATTGTCTTACTAAGCAAGCTCTCTAGCAAGCTCAGCTATCTCACCCAATGCAGTCTACAGCAAGGAGGAGGGCCAGTTTTTCTGTTCTCAGGCCATCAGATTCAGATATTTTTCACTCACAACACCAGGGCCATCTCTACGGTTTTGTCCAGTCATAATGAAGGGCCCATTCTGCTGTGGAATATTTGTTTACTCTGTGAAGGTGTGTCTTTGTTAAGTCACCTTCTGATTAGTTTAGTAAAGAGTTGAATGCCAAAAGCTAGGCAGAATAGGTTAAGTAGGACTTCTGGAAAAAGAGAGGACTCTGGGAAGAAGAAAAAGGCGCAGGAGATCGCAAGTGGAAACAGGAGGCGCAAGACAGAAGAGAGTTAATGCCATGTGACAGATGTAGATTAATATAGTTGGGTTAATATAAGTTATGAAAGCTAGTTAGGATCCAGCCTAAGCTATAGACCTAGCTTTTGTAATTAATAAGAAATTTCTCATCATTATTTGGGAGTTGGATGGAAGAACAAAAAAAGACTCACTGCACTTCTCTCTTGATTTTTTCAGGGGAATATGAGGGAGTGGCAGGGTCAACTCTCCTGCTCTTCTGCCATCAGGGCTGGTTCAACTGCACCAATGACAATGAGGTCAGCTCTAGGATGCTGCCCAGGTGAGAAGAAGAGGGGGCTTTCTTGTGTGTTGCAACCAGTGGGGATCAGGGCCAGCACTCCCACTCTTGTGACTCTCATGATTTATTTAAGAGACCCAGTATCTGTATCCTAGATCATTTTAGAGAATCTTTTCCAGTATCTTTCCACTTTCTTCATTATATGTGATACCATCTTCTTTTCTTAAGCATGACAATCATATCTACTAACTTTGAGTTTTGATACTCTGTTTGAGTTCTCATCTGTGATTAAAGCTAAAAAATTTGACAAGTTATAACTTTATCTCTCATATGGCAATCAGAAGATTCTGTCCTGTTAGAATGCAAACATTGTAGCATCCCCCACCACACACCAGGTAAGCCACCCCTGATGGCTTCCAACTTAAATGAGAAGATATTCAACTGACACATGTAAAATCCAGAAAATTTGCATTGTTCTTAATGGAATACATGTTTTAGGATCAACTTTATGAATACTATAGTTGTAAAATTGGATTTTTAATATATACTATAATTTCTAGTTTTTTTCTTTACTTTGTCCATTTTTATCTGCTTATTGTTAAATTCTAATGTTGAAAATATCATGAACATGTTGTGGGGGTACATTCATACTTTCCTTAAAAACAATAAATTGATCTTTACATTCCTCAAGACAAGATTCTCTCTACTTTCATGTCATGTGTACTTTCATGTACACCTATATAAGTTAATTATTTATATAAAACCTATTTCATTAATATATTGTAGGGAACTTTCATATCTTCCTTAAGAAACAATAAGTGTACCCATCCACTTCTAAGGAATATCTCCTTACTATGTTTGTATCATGTATGTGCACATTCATCAATTTTTTTAATATAAAAAAGGTCTGTCAGATGTATCTATATTTTTCTTGATATAAATTTATATTTACTATTTGTCAGTTTGTCTGTGCCAGATCTCTATTTACCCCTTTGTAACTGGAGAAAAAGACAGTTGTGATCTGTCATTGATAGTTGTTGGATAAGCTGTATGTGCATGTGTGTGTGATGGGATATGGTTGTACCCTTACACGTGAACTATGAGATGTTTTCAGTCTTCTACCTTTCTTCTTTTGATTCATTCTCTCTTTATTTCTTTTCACTTCATTTTTATTAATTTGTCAGTGTATTTATTTTCATAAAATACAGGGTTTAAAAATGAGAGAATAAGTACAGTTTTCTGAATGTGTTTGTTCTGGATCTGAATTATTTTGATTACTATGATTATCTCCATTTTGCATCAGTGAAGAAAAGTGAGAAAACAGTGGAGAATGAACAAGGGTGTATGATGCCTTTGATGAAAATGGTACACTGACCCAAATAAATATACAATAGCTGGGGCTGTAGATTCATCTGTGATTATGATGAGACAAGCGTCAGATAAACCCTTTCCTCCACATATTGCTTTGGTCATCGTGTTTCATTACAGCAATAGAAATCCTTACTAAGACATAAAGCAAAATCATATTCAGCATTTAATATTATACTATTATTAACAGTACTTTTTAATAAAATGGAAACTCAATGCATCATAATTTGATTAAATATTTCCTAATGGGATTTGTTTTATGCTATCATAAATTAATGTAATAAAATGATTATTTCAAAGTAAATGAACGCAAGAATTTATCTGTTTCTAATAACGTATCTGTAGGATGTGAAGCAGGATGTGTGCAATGTGTAGAATTAATTTTTCTTTCCCATGGCCTATAAAGCCTGGTTATTTCTAACAGTTATATAATATTGTTTATCTTTTGTTAAATATAACAATAAAACTCAATCTAGACTTTAAAAAAATCTAATGCTTCTTGACAATCATTATGTATTCTGATTCTGAATATTTTTTCAGATGCAACCGTGAATATATAAGTGGAGTTTTAGCCTTCTTTACTTTTTTACAAATCAAATTTTCAGTTAATATTATCAAATGTTTCTTTCTTCAGAACATAGGGCCATTTCATATACAAGTTCTCAAATTATCTTGTTTCTGTTTTATGATTCTGATTCTAACATGACATTTTTAGACATTTGCTTTGTAAGACATTTGCTTTGTAAAGATGCAAACATACTGGACTGAGCTCCAGGAGAGCTATTGAGGAGAGAAAGGGAGGTTTTTGCGAGCCAGGGTGTCAAGGTCATGACAAGCAAACCCACGGAGACAGCTGACCTGAGCTCTGGGAACTCACAGACTGAAGCAACAACCACGGAGCCTGCATGGGACCAATTAAGACCTTCTGCATGTGTGAGAGTTGCAGAGCTTGGCTTCTTTATGGGGCTCCTAGCAGTGGGATCTGGATCTGTCCCTGGCTCTTGAGTTGGCTTTTGGGAACCTGTTCCCTTTACTAGGTTGCCTCACCCAGCCTTGATGCAGGGGAGGAGCTTGGCCCTAAGTCATCTTTGTGCCCCGTTTTGGTGACTTGCCATAGAAGTCCTACCCCTTTCTGAATAGAGACAGAGGTGTGGATTTAGAGGTAGAAGGTCAGTAGAGAAAATGAACAGGAGAAGGAAAAACTGGTCAGTATGTAAAATAAATGAAGAAAAAATATTCAAAAAAGCATTATTGAAAAATTCTGCTTTGTTGGTTGTTGTAAAGAGGGTTGATTGTTTGTTCCCAGCAGCTCAGCTCTGAAATAATAACACAGAAACCAAATTATTTAAATCACTGCTTGGCTCATTAGCTCCAACTTCTTATTGACTATCTCTTACATATTAATTCAACCCATTTCTATTAATCTGTATATCTCCACGTGGCTGTGGCTTACTGGCTAACGTTCCGACGTCTGTCTCCAGTGGAGCTACATGGCATCTCTCTCACACCACTTTTATTCCTCCCAACATTAATCTTATTTTCCTCCGCCTAGCTGTGTTCTGCCCTGCTCTAGGTCCAAAACAGTTTCTTTATTCATTAATGGTAATCACAGCACACAGAGGGAAATCCTACATCATTTGTTCACTCTTTTATTATTCTGTACCCAAGTTCATGTGCACAGAACTATAGCTGACAATACTGTCAATATGTTGTGAATTCTAAACTGCCAGTATTTATTTTCCGTAAACTAGTATATGTAGGAAGAGTCATAAAAACCCAGAGACAGATATTGGGGTTCTGATGTGGGAGTGTCATATCAATCTGTTGATTTCATTGTTTAAGCAATAAAGAAACTGCTAGGCCCATTTGATAGGCCCACCCTTAGGTGGGTGGAGTAAACAGAAGGGAAGGCTGGGAGGAAGAGGAAGTGAGGTCAGACTCCACAGCTCTGCTCTCCGGAGCAGACGCAGGAGAGACGCCATGCTACCTGCTCCAGGGAAGACGCACACCATGCCCCAGCTCCAACCCAGGATGGACTTAGGCTAGAATCTTCCCGGTAAGACCGGTGCTCACAGATTGTTAGAGATGGGTTGACTGGGATATCAGAATTAGCCAGTAAGGGCTAGAGCTAAGGGCCAAGCAGTTTATAAAAGAATACAGTGTCCGTGTAATTATTTCGGGGCATAAGCTAGCCGGGCAGGGCAGGCGGCTGGGGTGTTTGGGGACGCAACCCTGCCGCTCCCCCTATTACTACAAATGACGCCCAGACGTGTGGCTAACTAACCCCACTTACAAAACCTGAGAAGGCTTAAAAATAAGGGAGAGAGCATCTAACACAGATTTTTGCTGTTTGTTGGTGGCGTGCTGTAGAGAGATTTCCTGATTCTGCAACAGCAGCAGAAAAAACGCTGTGTCATTTCAAAGCATAGCTTCCTGGGGCTGTGCCACCAGTGCGAACTCTGGCTTTATGTTTGTGTTCCCGCTTGGGATCTGAAGGAGAGTGCTCTGAGACCTTGACGATGACTCAGAGCTCCCCGCCTGCTCCTGGGCAGAAGGCAGAATCAGGCTTAGGCAGGCGGAAGAGCATGGCGGATTCCTGCCGCCATACAGGGACGTGTTTTCAGACTGTGCAGTGCTCTGCGTGTCAGATTTGGATGTAACTTTGATGAAAAGAATTTCTGTGCTGCATGCTCAGTCTCAGAATTAAAGTGCTGAGTGCCGCTCCTACCTAGTAGCCCCAAGAGGCTTCCTGACTCAGCTTTAGCTGCAAAACCCTGCAGCTCATTAAGAGGTCCTGCCACGAAACACTTAAATGGTGTTGACGAAAAGCTGAACGCATGCTTTTCGGTTTTCAGCCATAGCAGGAAAAAAGCTGCGCGTTTAAAAATGCCGGCTTTCTGGGCCATCCTGCCAGGGCAAACTCTGACTGTTTGAGGCAGGAGGGCCGGCTACTGAGAGAGGACTTGAGTGTTGTCTGTTGTAGCTTGCTGGCTGGCAGGGACCTTGCAGCCAGTACCTCAGCCATGAGGCTGGAAAGCTAAGGAATGGACTGGATCTAGCCGGCAAAGCCACGGCTTTAGTCCTACTGATATTGCTTAGTAAATTAAAGGCTCTTGTGGTCAGAAAAAGAGAGATATACAGTAAAGAGAGATTCAAAGACAGAGAAAAATTTTAAATGATTTACAGTGTTAAAAATATATACAGACTAAAAGTTAAAATTCTTAAAGTAAACCTCTGTGACTTCAAGGTGTGGTAGCACACGCCTTTAATCCCAGTGCCTAGAAGGCAGAGAGGAACAGATCTCTGTGAGTTCAAGGTGTGGTAGCACACGCCTTTAATCCCAATGCCTGGGAGGCAGAGACAGGCAGATCTCTGAGAGTTCAAAGACAGCCTGGTCTACAGGGTTATTCCAGGTCAAAGATATATGCTCAAAAAGCAAAAAGTTAACCTAGGAATGTCACAGCTTAGATTCTTAAGTGCCTAGTGATTTAAAGGTTCAAATCAAAAGTGCTCCTGGATAGTAAAAAATTGCAGATTCACAATAGGACAGATTCAGACCACTAAATGAGTCACACTGTTGGATGAATGTACGTTGGCTTGGGAGAGAGAAGAAAAAGAATATAGAGAATAAAGTTAATGGTTTAAAAAGAAAAAAGTAAAAGTAAAGTCTTTAAAGAGACAGAATAAAGTAAAGTGATAGAGTAAAAATAAGCCGCGTAAAGATGAAAAATTCACAGAGAGTCTGGATTCTTTGTATTATTGTGTTTTCTTTAAAATTTTTGACTGTGAAGGAGCTAAGTACAGAGAGACATTTCATTATATGGGCTGCCAAGCTAAACCAGCATGGATATAAGGGTATTATGGTTTCGAAATTTGGATCTAAGGATATGATGCTTTGGAAAGGAGTTTCTTATTTTGTTTTCACAGAGGATGAGACTCTATGGATTTCTTCTATTCCGATTTGGTATGATGGACCACGTCCTCCTGAAGGTTTGCTGTGAACATCTTCAGAAAATTGCTTTGCTCAACTGCCAACTGAGATGAAACCTGGCACACAGGTTACACCCTAAAATCATTAACGACGCCCCCATTCAGCAGGAAGCAGTTTGGAGAGAAATAACTGCGCCCATGTTCCCAAATATGGTTTATAAATGTTCTTTTACATTTAAAGGGGGATATGATATAGGTATGAATAATTTGCATTAGTATAGATTTTGCTTTATTGATAGAGATTTACTGTCAATTTTGTTATATGTATAAATGTTTCTGATGTAACTTTTACTTGATAACTGTTTTGTTATATGTAATTTTGCTATGTTAAGGTTAAAGCCTTCCTTTTTTTTTTTGTTTAAACAGAAAAAGGGGAAGTGATGTGGGAGTGTCATATCAATCTGTTGATTTCATTGTTTAAGCAATAAAGAAACTGCTAGGCCCATTTGATAGGCCCACCCTTAGGTGGGTGGAGTAAACAGAAGGGAAGGCTGGGAGGAAGAGGAAGTGAGGTCAGACTCCACAGCTCTGCTCTCCGGAGCAGACGCAGGAGAGACGCCATGCTACCTGCTCCAGGGAAGACGCACACCATGCCCCAGCTCCAACCCAGGATGGACTTAGGCTAGAATCTTCCCGGTAAGACCGGTGCTCACAGATTGTTAGAGATGGGTTGATTGGGATATCAGAATTAGCCAGTAAGGGCTAGAGCTAAGGGCCAAGCAGTTTATAAAAGAATACAGTGTCCGTGTAATTATTTCGGGGCATAAGCTAGCCGGGCAGGGCAGGCGGCTGGGGTGTTTGGGGACGCAACCCTGCCGCTCCCCCTATTACTACAGGGTTCAACCTGAAGATCAGAAAAGCAAAGCAGCCAAGTCACTAGAGAACTCATACATCTAAGAAATCTTTAGGTTGAAAGAGAGAACTAGTTCCTGTCTCACTCTGCTTTATCCTTCTCTAGTGTGGTTAGGATTAAAGGTGTATATCAGCACCACCCAGCCTCTATGAATAGCTAGTGTGATTGCTGGGATTGAAGATATGTGGGATTAAGGTGTGTGTGCTAGCACTGCCTGGCCTGTATGGCTCACTAGTGTGACTGTTTTGTGTTCTGGTTTTCAGAAAAGATTTAGTTATTAAAACACAAAGGATATATGACAAAAGTAAATAAGACTAAAACTCCTCATTTCTATTGAAAGTAGGTTGAATCTGCAGAAAATATACAAGGAATTCATGATATTGATAGTATTCATGTATTATGTTTATAACATTTGTTTTCAATGAACTTATAATACTAAATGACCTTTACAGTATCTTTATAAAGTATATGTTATTTTTATACATTTATGATGTCTTCTATTTGCTTTTATACCTTTCTTGTTTGTTCTTTTTCAAGAATGTGTTTCTCATTGTAGCCCTGGTACATACAGCTCTGTAGATCAGACTGGCTTCATACTCAGAGATCCATCTGCCTCTGACTACCAAGTGTTAGATATATTTTTTCTCAAGTCATTCATGCTGATAATGATTTTGAATTTATTTTAACTTCTGGGCAAGTTTCATTACATTTAACTGTGATAATGATTACATTCTATTTTGAAATAAATTGTTTTAAAATCTCACTTCATAAAAACATAATAATTTTGTAATTATCATTTCTAATCACAATTTTTGGCCTTAAAATCTATTAGAATGACAATGGTTTCTTTAATAGTGTAGGTCTACATCTTATAAATTCACAAAGCAAAATTATGTCATACAAAAAAACTTCTAAACTCTAAATTATTCTATAATTAGAATGACTCTTGGAATCTTTTTTTTTTCTCTGTAGTTTTTGGTGCCTGTTCTGGATCTAGCTCTTGTAGACCAGGCTGGCCTCGAACTCACAGAGATCCACCTGCTTCTGCCTCCCCAGTGCTAGGATAAAAGGTGTGCGCCACCACCTCCCAGCTCTTAAAATCTTTTGACTCATTTGCAATCATATGTGTTTTATTAAATACATTTTAATAAACTATTTTGTCATCACATATTATCATGCTACTTGGAAGTTACACAATTTAAACCATTTATAATTTAATATATTTATCCTGTTTCTTCTTTGAAGAAAAATTTTAAGAGGCCTGAGAAGTTGCTCAGTGGTTATCACTTCTTACTCATCCAGAGAAATGAAGTTCTGTTTCTAGCATCCATATAGGGCCTATAACTCTAGCACCCAGGCCCCTGGATCTCTTTTCTGGACATTGTGAGCTTCTCCACTCATGTTCACATATCCTCAAGAAGACACTCAGATTCATATTTAAAAATATAGATTTTTAAGATTATGCCTTTTCCATTTCTAATTTTACTTAAATAAACTTATATCAACCAAAAAAATCTATACATGTTCCTTACCTCCACACCTAGATGCTATTGATTTTTGTTATTGCTTTGCCTCACTTGTACTATAATTATAATTTTTTATTTTCACTTCATATGCATATTGTTTGGGGGTTTGTTCTAACAATATATTTCTTTACCTTGCTAATGTTGTTTTTACCTTAATTAGAGACAGACAATAGCCTGGAGCTCAGTATATTATATGAAAGGTTATATGAGAAACAAGAGTAAGAAAATGGGAAAGAAAGAAAGGAAAGGGATTTGTTCATTAGTTAACATTAAAGCACAACAGGGTCTCAATATCTTAGTACTCCACTAAGGACTCTCTCTCTCTTTGTTCCAATAGTGATTTAAATAAATAGTTAAAGTATTTGTTCATCAAAACTCGACAAAGACCACATTTGTGCTCTATTTACCAGATATGAATGAAGAAACAAGAATGCCATTTGAAACTTTGGGGAAAATCCTTGAAGTATGAATATAAATACTTGAAGAACAAGTCTTACATATACATGCAAATCTGATGAATTTCTAATATATTAACCCAATGATCAGATGGCTGTAAGGAAAGATATATAACTCTAGCAAATCACTACCTCTTAATTATAGTATCTTACACATTATTCTCTCTTACAATTTGTATAACTTCTCTGCAAATAGTCTTTTCCGGTAGTATGGTTTTGTTGTTATTAATTTCTTTGCTTTCAAAGAACATTACATGGCTATGATTATTCTTCTTCTGTTGTTTATCATTAAAGGAAACATTTTCTTTCTTGTCTTATCCCTGAAGAAAATGATAATTTGCTATAAAGAGTCCCCTTTTCTTGTTTCCCAAGAAACAGATCTTTAGATTTCATTTTATTTCCTATTTATCAAGTAAGTTCCACCAAGAAGGAAGTAGAAAGTTTATAAGGAAGCATGTGAACAATGAAGGGACACTGAAGTAAGTTATTTACTGCCTATAATCTACTCCTCCTGAAGTTAAAAAAATAGGTCACATAAATATGGAATATATAGAGAGAGTAATATTGTTATATTACTGTGTTTTTATTGATCTTTTTGATTGCAGAGAGATATTTGATTCTGTGGACTGCTAAGCTAAATCAATTAAATTAAATAAATTGAAAGTGTCTTGACTTAAAAATTTGAGTCTAAAGATATGTTTCTTTGAAAAGGAGGTTCTGCTTTTGTTTCCTGAGAGGATGGCAACCTGTCGATTCCTTCCAGGTTAATATGGTTTGATGAATGGAATAAGGCCCATCAAGGTCTTTGTGAACCCCTAAAAATACTTTCTTTACCGAACTAACAGCAGGAAGTGGCTTGGCGAAAACTATGCTGAAATTCCCAAAATGATTATTTATAAATGTTTATTTTCATTTTAATGGTCACAGTCATTTTCTAAATAAATAAATAAATGATATATATATATATATATATAGTGTGTGTGTGTGTATATATATATATTCTCTTGTTTAAAGTATTGTGTTTGTGTAGATTCTTTAAAATGTAATGTATAGTTAAGAAATACAGATTAATAGATAGTCATTTATAATATTCCAAATAGTAGTCAAGTAGATAGATTTCTAGATATACAAAGATATATTTAAGTTACATAGATAATCTTCAACACTCCAAAGAATATGGAATATGGCACTTAATTTTTTTTTAAGAATTTAAGATTTTCATGACAATGAGACACATCTTTTGGCAGTACCAATCTACTGCCAGTGGATGATGGGCATTGAAGAGACTCCTTAAGGAGTTTGTTAGCCATTTGGGCAAGAAAATGTTTTTGCCTGGACTGCTTTATAATATGTTGTGTGAACTGGACATGCAGAACTTACAGAAAAGTGACTGCAGAACTTGCCTAAAGGTGAGACAGTCTTTCAAGTTTCCTCTTTCATGAAAGAGTCTGCTGGACATATTGTAGGACACAAAAGAAAGCAACTGATGAACTTTGCTATTGGAAGACAGATCTTCAAATTTCCTGCTTCATGGAAATTTCTGCTAGATGCTATTGGTCCTTATGCTGAAAATGGATGCCCCAACATTACAGAAGCACTGTCAAGTCAACAACATGTCTCTGTCAATTCTAAAGTTTTGGAAGTTTCTTACAATGGACTTCCTGGTTACTTACATACTATTATATCCTTCTGTGTGGTCTTTGAGGAGTTGAAGACAGATATCTAGTTTTCTTTATTTATGATAAAAGATAAATAGGATATGAAAATTTAGACTCACAAAGATAAAATAAATAGTATATTTTGTTTAATTTGCCAGAAACAAACTAAATATTGCAACTCTGTTTCTTGGATGATACCTGTTTTGTTATATGTAATTTTACTCTATTAATGTCAAAACCTCACTTTTTATTTAGTCATAAAAGAGGAGATGATGTGGGATTCTGCTCTGTTTGCTATTAATATGTTTTATTACCACTAGATAATATATAAGCTACTTCTACCTATAGTAGGGCAGAATATAGCAAGGCTGGAGGAGATACAGAGAGAGATAAGTGGAGTCAGAAAGAAGCCATGCAGTACCTGAGGGAGACAGACACTGGAACTTTCCCTGGAATACCACAGCTTCATGGCAATAAACAGAATAATACAAATGGGGTAACTTAGCTAGCTATGAATATGCCTAAGCTATGGCAAAGCAATGTTGCAATTAATACAGTTTCTGTGTGATTATTCAGGTATGCGTAGTCAGGAAATGAATGAGTAGTCTCCCCCTGCAGGACTACAGGTAGACATTTTATCCCCATGCCCAAGAGTTTCTTTTTTATCTAATATTTCATCCTGTTGAACACATGCGGCAACAACCTCTCTTCTGTAACTAATTCCTGCTGAAAGCATGATGTAGTTGTTAGGGCACAAGAAGGGTAGAATTAAAAATAAAAGAGAGAAATCCAGAACAGATTCATGTGGGAGTTATTTCTTTCTAATCTGTTGCTTTCATTGGTTAATTTGATAGGCCAACCCTTAGGTAGGTGGAGTAAACAGAACAGAGTGCTGGGAGAAAGAAGACGAGTTAGGAGTTGCCATGATTCTCCCATTCCAGACAGATGCAGGTTAAGATCTTCCCTGGTAAGCCACCTTGTGGGCTACACAGATTATTAGAAATGGGTTAGATCAATATGTAAGAGCTAGCCAATAAGAGGCTGGAACTAATGGGCCAAGCAGTGTTTAAATGAATACAGTTTCCATGTAATTATTTTGGGTAGAGCTAGCCAGGTGGTGGGAAGCAGCCCGCAGCTCCTATTTCAATAGAGTGGTCCGCAGCTCCTATTTCAACAGAGTGGTGCCCAGTGTGTTAATGAACTCCACGTAAAACCTGAGAGAGAACTTAATTTTAATCCTAGAAAAAAAACAGAGTTTAACACAGCTTTTGGCTGTTTGTTGGTGGCATGCTGTAGAGAGATTTCCTGATTCAGCAACAGCAGCAGAAAAAAAGCTGTGTGCTTTAAAACGCGGCTTCCTGGGGCTGTGCTACCAGCATGAACTCTGGCTTTAAAGCATTTCAATGGCTTTTATGGGACTGGATGTTTGTGTTCCCACTTGGGATCGGAGGAGAGTGCTCTGAGACCGTGCAGATGTCTCAGAGCTCCCCACCTGCACCTGTGCAGAAGGCAGAATCAGGCTTAGGCAGGTGAAAGAGCATGGCAGATTCCTGCTGCCATACAGAGACGTGTTTTCAGACTGTGCAGTGCTCTGCATGTCAGATTTGACTGTAACTTGGATGAGAGGAGTTTCTGTGCTGCATGCTCAGTCTCAGGATTGAACTGCTGACTGTGGCTCCAGTGTGGACTTGCTGTGTGCCTGGAGCTGTGCACAGTTCAGGGGCACCAAGTGGATCTGAGGCAGGAGCAGCTGCTCCATTCTGAAGTGTGCTGACCTCAGCCAGGAACAACCGTTATTACCATAATAATAGCACAGCTAAGGTTTAGATTGGGCAGGAAACTGGCTGTACCTTATTACCATATTACCTCTACATGGGGCAACTTAAGTTTTTAAGAACTGCTTAACATTTTAAGAAATGCTCCTGGATAGTAAAAAATTTACAGATTCACAATAAAACAGATTCAGACATAAAAGACCACAGTGTTGGATGAGTGTACGTAGGCTTGAGACAGAGAAGAAAAAGAATATAGAGAGAGTAAAGTTAATGGTTTAATAAAAATGGTAAAGTCTTTAAAGAGACAGATTACAGATAGTTATAGATTAAAAGAAATAAAGAAAAATAAACCACATAAAAATGGAAAATTCACAGAGTCTGTATCCTTTGTATTATTGTGTTTTCTTCAAATTTTTTGACTGTGAAGGAGCTAAGTACAGAGAGACATTCCATTACGTGGGCTGCCAAGCTAAACCAGAACGGATTTCATGAGGGTATTATGACTTCAGAATTTGGGTCTAAGGATATGATGCTTTGGAAAGAGTCTTCTTTTGTTTTCACAGAGGATGAGACTCTATGGATTGCTTCTATCCCAAAATGGTATGATAGATCACGCCCTCCTGAAAGGTTGCTGTGAACACCCTTAAAAAAATTACTTCACTCAACTGCTGACTGAGATGAACCTGGCACACAGTTTACACCCTAAAAGATCTGATTAACAGTGCCCTCATTCAGCATGAAGCAGTTTGGAGAGAAAAAACTGCACCCATGTTCCCAAATATTGTTTATAAATGTTCTTTTACATTTAAAGGGGGATATGATATAGATATGAATAATTTGCATTGGTGTGGATTTTAAGGTCAATTTTGTTATATGTATATGTATTTCTGATCTTGATTAAGGTATTGTGATTATGCAGTTCATTTAAAAATGTAATGTATAATTAGGAAATATAGGTTGTTAATGGATAATCATCAATAATAGGCTTGCAGTCATGTTAGATTTTCTAGGTATATAGAGATATATTTCAATTAGATAGGCCTTCTTCATATCTTTCAAAGACTGCAGAATATGGCATTAAACATTTTAAATACTTAGGGTTTTTCATGACAATGAGTCACGTCTGCTCCTTGCAGCACCAATCTACTTCAAGAGGAAGATGGGCATCGAAGAGGCTTCTTATGAAGTTGGTTAGCCATTTAGGCAAGAAACTCCTCTTGCCTGGACTGTTGTATAAACTGGACACAGAGAACCTGCAGAGAGAGGACCGCTGAACTTGCCTAAAGGTGAGATGGTCTTTCGGGGTTCCTGATTCATGAAAGAGTCTGCGAGACATTCTGCAGGACATAGCAGAAAGTGACTGAACTGTCTTTGAATTTTCCTGCTTCATGGAAATGTCTGCTGGATACTATGGGCCTGTAGGCCGAAGATGGATGCCCCAAAGGTACAGAGGAACTTTGAGTGACTGTCCAGGCAGCGAGATGTCTCTGTCATTTTTAGAGTTTTGGATTTCTTGGTTGCTTAGGTAATATTATATCCTTCTGGAGTCTTTGATGGAGTTGAAGAATGGTTATTTATAGTTTTCCTTAGTTATGATAAGATATAAAATAGATATAAATATTGTAACTGTAATTCTTGCTTGATAACTGTTTTGCTATATGTAATTTTACTATGTTAAAGTTAAATCCTTTCTTTTTTGTTTAAACACAAAAAGGGGAAATGATGTGGGAGTTATTTCTTTCTAATCTGTTACTTTCATTGGTTAATTTAAAGAAACTGCCTAGGCTCATTTGATAGGCCAACCCTTAGGTAGGTGGAGTAAACAGAACAGAATGCTGAGAGCAAGAAGCTAAGTCAGGAGTTGCCATGATTCTCCCACTCCAGACAGCCGCAGGTTAAGATCTTCCCTGGTAAGCCACCTTGTGGGCTACACAGATTATTAGAAATGGGTTAGATCAATATGTAAGAGCTAGCCAATAAGAGGCTGGAACTAATGGGCCAAGCAGTGTTTAAATGAATACAGTTTCCATGTAATTATTTCTGGGCATAAGGTAGCCATGCCGGTGGCCGGGTGCCAGGGACGCAGCCCCGCCGCTCCTATTTCAACAGATTCAGGCAATGGAGCATTCATCAGAACTGTCTGGTTAGCTGACCATGTTGAATAGTCAGGGATCAATCACAGCTGCATTGGCTCACATCAGCTTTCTGAAAATCCAGAGCTCACAGCCATTTGGAGCAGTTTGTAGTCTGCAACTGATTTCTGAATGGTGTCTGTCAGCCTAGTAGAAAACTGTTGTGAATGGTATATACTAGGCACAGAAATTAAAGTTCAGAAACATAAAGCAAAACCATACATTTGAAACTTTCATGCATATTATCCTGTTAGTAGGGAGAGGGAAAGCATCCCAAGACTGGGGGGCGGGGAGTGGAAGAGAGAGAGAGACAGACAGACAGGCAGAGACAGTGACAGAGAAGATCCATTCTCAGGTTTAGGCAGTTGGGGAAAATTAAGCTGTACTTATATGGAGTCTGTTTGACCTGTGAGACGTTAAGTAAGCCTTATGACTCCCTTAATTCTATGAACTTACATGATATTATTTAGGTTACAAAAAGAGATAAAAATTTTAGATACAGTAGCATTACCACTGTTTGTATTCTTAAAATCTATACTGAAAAAAATTACCTAAGATTTGCCTAAGACAGTTGGAGTAGACTCATCTTCAAGAGAATGAAAACATTTTATATATTTTAAGGTGAAATATTAATGAGGACATCATAAAATAAAACATTTTATAAACTTAAAATATTCCTAAGCGCTGTAGATTGTAATATTTTTAAAAGATCTTTCTTTTTTTTTAAAAAAAGTCCACTTTTCTTACATTTTAAATTTCCTCAATCTTAAATTTTTCTTTTAAAGAAGTTTAAAATATCTTAGGTGTGGGCTCCTGTATTAAAGTGCCCTTTATAAAGTATCTGTCTTAGGTTTCTAGTGATGTGAAGAGACACCATGCCCATTGCATCTATTGTGAAGGAAAACCATTTAGTTGGGGTAGCTTGCATTTTCAGAGGTTTGGTCTATTTTCATCATGGTGCAACATAGTGGCATGCAGACAGACATAGTTCTGGAGAAATACCTGAGAGTCTTTACATCCTCATTCACAGGCAACAGGAATTGGTCTGTCTCACTGGCTATGGCTTGAGAATATATGAGACCTTAAAGTCTGACTTCACAGTGACACACTTTCTCCATCCAGGCCACAGTTCCTAATAGTACCACTCCCTTTGTGGAACATTTTCTTCCAAACCATCATAGTAGCTGCAGCTTCTAATGACTATTACCCATTGTAACTGGTCTCTCTTTAGGAACTCTAGTCCTGACGCGTGCTACCAAATTTCATCCTTTATTCATGACCTTTGCATACCTTTAAAGCCAATATCAGCTGGGACAATACTGCATTACAAAGGTGCGCTGTCCATTCATTAATATTTTATTAAACATTGAGATGCAACTTTAATACCTTATTAAGCAAGCATTGCTTTTAAAATACCCTTTCACAAACCTTGTTTCAGGACAGGAAACATAATGCAAAAATCCACTCCAATCCAAAATGTCTTGGAAACATATGTTCTCTCTCTCTCTCTCTCTCTCTCTCTCTCTCTCTCTCTCTCTCTCTCTCAGTCAAAAAGATGTTGTCACCCATAATTAAGGGGGTGATGTACTCACATGACATCCTTCCACTCTAAACCTAGTGAAGTTAGCTACCTACATCTGGCTACCTCTATCCTAATGGAAAACACAAGCTAAGACATTGGTAAGCCACATGTTTCTTATGTTCTAAGATGACATCATGTGGCATAGTTCTTTTAAGATTACCTATAGAGAGAGTTCTAACTATCAACCATGTATCATGTTAACTTTCTGTCACAGATTTTAAGAATTTTTACCCATATTCAATAAACTTACGAATCTTTAAAAAGATTTACATATTATTGAAAGTCTAAGATTATTATTATTATATTATTATTAAATCTATATAATAATCTTCTGTAGCCATTCTGCTTTTCTTTCTTTCCTCTGTCAAAGAATCAGATAGATTACCTGACAAAGGACATAGAGAAGTCTTTAAAATCAAAAATATATATAAGTTCCTACTAAGCAGAAAGTTCAGAGATAAATTCTGAGTCCTGGCCATCAAAAAAGCTATGGTTGCAATGGTGTCTAAGAGTTGACATTGGCAGAGACAGCAAGCCAATTCAATAAATACATAATACAAAAAATTCACACTCTCAATGAGACCAGTCAGAAACAAAACATGCTATAATTCACACATTCAACTGAGCCTAACCCACTTTGTCATGGATTCTATTTGTCTCAAAATTTATGGACCCATTAGAAAATATAGACGCATCCACGCATACAAAAAAAAAAAAGAAAAAGAAAAAGAAAAACCTTCTATTAGAGCTTGACAGTAATCACTGAATGATTCCCTAAATCCTTCAATGTTATAATGCCAAAGGAATCCCATCTTGGCAGGATTCAATCAATCTTTGTAGCCTTCAATTCACTGGGCTCAGTAGCTTCAACTATCTGTGGAATAGTTGTTGCAGTTGAATCCAATATTAATTATTATTTTTACCTTCTTTCTTTTTTACCCCCCTGCCCCAACCAAGTAGGCTATAGTGCTTGTCTGCATCAAAGAGGAACAAGATGGCAATGGAACCTTCTGCTGCAGTGGAGAACAAAGAGAGCAGCTGGCAGAGTTTTTGGACTGCCACAGTAAGGAGTTATGGAGCACAGTGCTGCATCCAGAGCTGCACAGTGAGCAGACACCATAACTCTGGTTACATAGTAACAACTAGGTATAGAGGGGTCAGTCCACAGGCTTCTACCCATCCTTAAATATGCTTCCCAATCCCTGAGCTCAGGCTTGAGGATTACATTGCATCCACTGTGTACCGACCTGCCATATACTGACACCAAACCCAATGACCCCACAACTCCACTGTCTGTGGAGTGACTTCTCCAAGAGCAGCACATCTTGGTGATAGGATAGCCAAAATCTTCTTTATGTGGAGGAGGAAATTTTTAGAACACAAAACAGAGGGCTTGAGGGCCTAAACACCCCACCCGCATACTGCCTCTCTCTTCCTATCCCACCCAGCTTGCATCCAGAACCCTCCCCCCTTCTGCCTCTCTTCCCTCTTTGGACACATAACTTCTCCCAGCTCAGCCTGTCTGGGCACTGGGACCGAATCCTTTGGGCAACCAAACAGGCAGGAGGGAGGTCTTTGTTTCAATAGCCTGCCTGGAGCAAGCAAGGTAGGTGCTTTGTTTACGAGCTACCCAACCAGCATGGAGATCTGATCTTGGCACCAGTAGTGCCATCATTGGGAGCTACCCAAGTAGCAAGGAGATCTGAGCTTGGCACCAGAAAGACATCACTGGGGACTGCCATCACTGGAAAGATACATCAGTTGGCAAGAAGACCTGATCCTGTAAAAGAAGATCCATAGGGGAGCATTCAGAGCAAGAGATGGGCAGGCACCAATGCAGGAATTTACCCAACAATCTCAAAAACAACATGAAACCACCAGAATCCAGAGACCGCACAACATGTGGACATGAACACCTTAATCAAGATGAAGTAGAAAAAAATTGACTTTATGAAAGTGATTGACACCCTTAAACAGCATGTAAATAATGCCCTTAAAGAAATGGATGAGAAGTATAACCAAAAATTTGAAGAATTGAATAAATCAGTGAATGATACCCTTGGAAACAAAGGAAAAACAATCAAACAGATAATGGAAACAGTCCAATACTTGAAAACTGAAATGGAGGCAAAGAAGAAAACACAGAGGGCCAGCTGGACATGGAAAATCTAGGTAAACGAGTAGAGACTACAGAAACAAGCATAACCAACATAATACAAGAGATAGAAGAAAGAATCTCAGATTCTGAAGATACCATAGAGAAAATAAACACACTGATCAAAGAAAACAGCAAGTCCAACAAACTCTCATCACAAAACATTCAGGAAATAAGGGACACAATAAAAAGACCAAACCAAAGAATTATAGGAGTAGAAGAAGGGAAGAAGTGCAGCTCAATGGTCTAGAAAATATATTTAATAAAATTATAGAAAACTTTCCCAACCTAAAGAAAGACATACCTATGAAGATTCAAGAAGCATACAGAACACCGAATAGGCTGGATCAAAAAAAAACATCCCCTCGCCGTATAATAATCAAAACACAAAGCATACAGAATAAAGAAAGAATATTAAGAGCTGCAAAGGAAAAAGGCCAAGTTACTTATAAAGGTAAACCTATCAAACTTACACCTGACTTCTCCACGGAAACCATGAAAGCCAGAAGGTCATGGAAAGATGTACTGCAGACACTAAGAAACCATGGATACAAGCCCAGACTACTATACCCAGCCAAGCTTTTGTTCACTATCAATGGAGAAAACAAAATTTTCCAGGATAAAAACAAATTTAAAAAATACGCAGCCACAAATCCAGCCTTACAGAAAGTAATAGAAGGAAAATCACTAATCAAGGAGTCAAACAATGACCACAATAACTCAGACATCTAGAGACCCTCCACCAGGGCAACTCAAATAGGGAAATACACAAACTCTACTACTAAAAAAGTGACCGGAGTTAACAATCACTGGTCATTAATGTCACTTAATGTCAATGGTCTCAACTCACCTATAAAAAGGCACAGGCTAAGAGATTGGATACGAAAACAGGATCCAACATTTTGCTGTTTACAAAAACACACCTCAGCCATAAAGACAGGCCTCGGGTAAAGGGATGGGAAAAGGTTTATCAAGCAAATGGACCTAAGAATCAAGCAGGTGTGGCCATACTAATTTCTAACAAAGTTGACTTCAAACTTAAATCAATCAGAAGAGTTGGAGAGGGACATTTTATATGCATAACAAAAACAATTCATCAGGATGAAGTCTCAATCCTGAATATCTATGCCCCTAATATAAAAGCACCCACGTACGTAAAAGAAACATTCCTAAAACTCAAGGCTGCCATCAAACCGCACACACTAATAGTAGGAGACTTCAACACTCCTCTCTCACCAATGGACAGGTCAATCAGACAGAAACGTAACAGACAAATAAGAGAATTAATGGAGGTAATGAATCAATTGGACCTAACAGACATCTATAGAAAATTCCACCCAAATAGGAAAGAATATACCTTCTTCTCTGCAGCTCATGGAACCTTCTTGAAAATTGACCACATACTCGGAAACAAAGGAAACCTCCACAGATACAAAAAAAATATCAGTGTCCACCTGTGTCTTATCAGATCACAATGGATTAAAGTTAGAATTCAACAACAATCCTACCTCCAGAAAGCCTACCAACTCATGGAAACTGAACAGTCAACTACTGAACCATACCTGGATTAAGGAATAAATAAAGAAAGAAATTAAAGTCTTCTTTGAATTCAATGAAAATAAAGAAACAACCTACTCAAACTTATGGGACATTATGAATGCAGTCCTAAGAGGAAAGTTGATAGCACTAAGTGCCCACTTAAAGAAAACAGAAAAAGCACACATTGGAGACTTAACAGCCCACCTGAAAGCTCTAGAAAAAAAAAAGAAGAAGCAGACTCACCTAGGAGGAGTAAAAGACTGGAAATAATCAAACTGAGGGCTGAAATCAACAAAATAGAAACACATAAAACAATCCAAAGAATCAATGAAACAAACAGCTGGTTCCTGGAGAAAATCAACAAGATTGACAAACCTCTATCCAAACTAATCAAATGGCAGAGAGAGAATATGCAAATTAATAAGATCAGAAATGAAAAGGGGGCCAGGCGGTGGTGGCGCACGCCTTTAATCCCAGCACTCGGGAGGCAGAGGCAGGCGGATCTCTGTGAGTTCGAGACCAGCCTGGTCTACAAGAGCTAGTTCCAGGACAGGCTCCAAAACCACAGAGAAACCCTGTCTCAAAAAAAAAAAGAAATGAAAAGGGGGACATAACCACAGACACAGAGGAAATTCAGAGAATCATTAGATCATACTACAAAAGCCTGTATTCCACAAAACTGGAAAATGTAAAAGAAATGGACTATTTTTAGATAAATACCATATACCAAAGTTAAACCAGGAACAAGTGAACAATCTAAGTAGACCTGTTAGTTGCGAAGAATTAGAAGCTGTTATCAAAATCCTCCCTACCAAAAAAAGCCCAGGACCAGATGGTTTCAACGCGGAATTCTACCAGATCTTCCAAGAAGAACTAATACCTATACTCCTTAATCTTTTTTCACAATATAGAAACAGAAGAGTGATTGCCAAATTCCTTTTATGAAGCTACAGTTACTCTGATACCAAAACCACACAGGACTCCACCAAGAAAGAGAATTACAGGCCAATCTCACTCATAAACATCGACACAAAAATCCTCAACAAAATACTGGCAAACCGAATCCAAGAACACATTAGAAAAATTATCCATTATGATCAAGTAGGCTTCATCCCAGAGATGCAGGGCTGGTTCAACATACGAAAATCTATCAATGTAATCCAGCATATAAATAAACTGAAAGAAAAAAACATACGATCATTTCATTAGATACTGAAAAAGCATTTGACAAAATTCAACATCCCTTTATGATAAAAGTCTAGGAGAGATTAGGGATACAAGGGTCATACCTAAATATAATAAAAGCTATTTACAGCAAGACGACAACTAACATCAAATTAAACGGAGAGAAACTCAAAGCCATCCCACTAAAATCAGGAACACGACAAGGCTGTCCACTCTTGCCATACCTCTTCAATATAGTGCTTGAAGTTCTAGCAATAGCAATAAGACAACATAAGGGGATCAAGGGGATTCTAATTGGAAAGGAAGAAGTTAAACTTTCGTTATTTGCAGATAATATGATAGTGTACATAATCGACTCCAAAAACTCCACCAAAAAACTCCTACAGCTGATGAACACCTTTAGTAATGTGGCAGGATACAAGATCAACTCCAAAAAATCAGTCGCCCTCTTATACACAAAGGATATGGAAGCAGAGAGGGAAATCAGAGAAGCATCACCTTTCACGATAGCCACAAATGGCATAAAATATCTTGGGGTAACTCTAACCAAGGAAGTGAAAGATCTATTTGACAAGAACTTTAAGGCATTGAAGAAAGAAATTGAAGAGGATACCAGAAAATGGAAGGACCTCCCTTGCTCTTGGATTGGGAGGATCAACATAGTAAAAATGGCAATTCTACCAAATGCAATTTATAGATTCAATGCAATGCCCATCAAGGTCCCATTAAAATTCTTCACAGATCTTGAGAGGACAATAATCAACTTTATATGGAAAACAAAAAACCCAGGATAGCCAAAACAATCTTATACAATAAAGGAACTTCTGGAGGTATTACCATCCCTGACTTCAAACTCTATTACAGAGCTACAGTAATGAAAACAGCATGGTACTGGCATAAAAACAGAGAAGTCGACCAATGGAATCGTATACAAGACCCGGATTTTAACCCACATACCTATGAACACCTCATTTTCAATAAAGGAGCTAAAAATATACAATGGAAGAAAGACAGCATCTTCAACAAAGTGTGATGGCACAACTGGTCGTCAACCTGTAGAAGAATGAAAATAGACCCATATCTATCACCATGCACAAAACTCAAATCCAAATGGATCAAAGACCTCAATATCAATCTGAACACACTGAACTTGATAGAAGAGAAAGTGGGAAGTACCCTACAACAGATGGGCACAGGCGATCGCTTCCTATGTATAACCCCAGCAGCACAGACATTAAGGGCAACATTGAATAAATGGGACCTACTAAAACTGAGAAGCTTCTGTAAAGCAAAGGACACTGTCACTAAGACACAAAGGCAACCTACTGACTGGGAGAAGATCTTCACCAACCCCGCAACAGACAAAGGTCTGATCTCCAAAATATATAAAGAACTTAAGAAACTAGACTTTAAAATGCTAAATAACCCAGTTAAAAAATGGGGCACTGAACTGAACAGAGAATTCTTAACAGAAGAGGTGCAAATGGCCAAAAGACACTTAAGGTCATGCTCAACCTCCATAGTGATCAGGGAAATGCAAATCAAAACAACTTTGAGATATCATCTTACACCTGTCAGAATGGCTAAAGTCAAAAACACCAATGATAGCCTTTGCTCGAGAGGTGTGGAGGAAGGGGTACACTCATCCATTGCTGGTAGGAATTCAAACTTGTGCAACCACTTTGGAAATCAGTGTGGCGATTCCTCAGGAAATTCGGGATCAACCTACCCCTAGACCCAGCAAAACCACTCTTGGAAATATAACCAAGAGATGCACTATCATATAACATAAGCATTTTTTCAACTATGTTCATAGCAGTATTATTTGTAATAGCCACAAACTGCAAACAACCTAGATGTCCTTCAATGGAAGAATGGATGAAGAAAGTGTGGAATATATACACATTAGAGTACTACTCTGCGGTAAAAAACAATGACTTCTCGAATTTTGCATGGAAATGGATGGAAATAAAAAAACACTATCCTGATTGAGGTAACCCAGAACCAAAAAGATGAACATGGGATGTACTCACTCATAATTGGTTTCTAGCCAAAAATAAAGGTCACTGAGTCTGTAATTTGTGATCCTAAAGAAGCTAAATAAGAAGATGTAGCCAAAGAAAAACATATAGCTATCCTCCTGGTTATGGGAAGTAGACAAGAATGCTGGGCCAAAAACTGGGATCTTGGGGTGGAATGGGTTGGGGGTAAAAGGGGAGAGGGGGAGAGAAAAGTGAGAAGGCAAGGATGGGGAGAACTTGGGGAAACGGGATGATTGGGATATAGGAGGGTTGGGTAGGGGAGCAGGGAAGCACATATCTTAGTTAAGGGAGCCACCTTAGGGTTGGCAAGAGTCTCTAACCTAGAATGGCTCCCAGGTGCCCCGGGCGATGTCCCCAGTTAGTTCCTTGGGCAGCTGGGGACGGGGAACCTGAAATGACCCTATCCTATAGCCATACTCATGAATATCTTACATATCACCTTAGAACCTTCATCTGGTGATGGATGGAGATAGAAACAGAGACCCACACCGGAGCACCAGACTGAGCTCCCAAGGTCCCAATGAGGAGCAAAAGAAGGGAGAACATGAGCAAGGAAGTCAGGACCACGAGAGGTGCACCCACCCACTGGACAGTGGGGCTGATCTATTGGGAGCTCACCAAGGCCAGCTGGTCTGTGACTGAAAAAGCAAGGGATAAACCCGGACTTTCTGAATATGGCAGACAATGAGGGCTGATGAGAATCCAAGGACAATGGCATGGGGTTTTGATCCTACTTCATGTTCTGGCTTTGTGGGAGCCTAACCAGTTTGGATGTTCACCTTCCTAGACCTGGATGGAGGGTGGAGGACCTTTTATTTTCCAAGGGGCAGGGAACCCTGACTGCTCTTAGGACTGGAGAGGGAGGAGGAGAAAAGTGGGGGGAGGGAAGAGAGTGGCGGGAGGAGGGGGAGGGAGATGGGAGGCTGGGAGGAGGCTGAATTTTTTTTTCTTTTCAATAAAAAAAAAACAGAGGGCTTTCAAACTTACCAATCTTGTTACCCTTGTCATTCATCCATTTCAGTGGCCCCAAGTAGATACACACACAAAAAAAAAAAATAAGTAAAATACAAGGCAAAACACAGAACAAAAATGACAGCAGAAAGCACAAGACATGACAACAATTATTGGGATCATTTAATGATTCTCAAGTTTGACCAAAGAAATTTTATTAACAAACAAAGATCCACTCCCTTTTAATTGTCTCCCCCTCACAACCCACTCACAAGATATTCACCAGAGAATTGGCCTTTCCAGGTTCTCCTTGGCTATCACAATTTGTGTCATCCATCGCAGAGACTCTCCAGTCTCTTGGTTTGAACCCTAATGTCATGGGATGTCCTTATAATTCCTCAGTTCTGCTATGCATCCTACACATTGAAACCCTACTAGTGAATATCTAGGTGCCAGGCTTCTCTGTGTTTATTCTTGGCCCCACTTTTTGCCAGGAACCCCTCAGGATTACAAGGGAGTTCAGAAAATAAAAACTGATAGCTCTGTAAACTTCCAATTAAGGAGAAATTATCAGAGGTTCTTGCAACCTCTCCCTTTTCCCAGGACTGATGATTGTTTGGGGTTGCCTATGTTGCCAGATGCCGCAGAAGCCAGATGTCATATAAACAATTAAAAAAAAACTATAAATTACCAGAAAGAGGCGTTGCTTAAGAGGAAAAAAAAATAAATATATTTTATATCCCTTTGTAAACATGGTCATGTCAAGGGTACCTCCTGAAACCTCAGGTTAGCATTCCAAAGTTCACACCTTGTAAGTGGCTCCTGGCCTCTCAAGTGGCCTGGAGCAAAGGATCTGACTGGGTTCTCCAAATGTTAAACCTGAAAATTGCAAAGTGAAAGACCAAATCCGTAATTGTCCAATTAATGTGAGCTTTATTTAAAAGTTGCCAGGAAGATAGACACCAGCCAGGTCCAAACCCAGGGTTTACAGAGAATGGCAATGCTTTAGGTCTGTCAGATGCTCATGAAGATAGAAAACACAAAACTACCATACTTTCTATCTCTCTGTCAATGTGGGGCAAGCTTATATCCCAAGATACACTCCCTGCCTATTTTTATCCCACTTACATGTGATCCAGTACATAATATGCAGTTGTGGTAACCACAGTTGGGGTAACCAAACTTATTTATTAAAGTGAACAAAATGTGACTTTTTATCTTACAATAATAATAACAGATTCCATCATTTCAGGAGGTCATCTGCCCTTCTTATAGTTCAGTTTAAAGGTTACTTTTCAACCTTATATCACTTTTCTGCATCTCTCAGAAATCAGGACATACCCTGCACAGCTATTTTTCTAAGACACAGAATTGATGAAACACTACTGAGTTTGGGCCTTGCATGTATACTGTCAAGGTTACAAGAGAATTGATGATAATACTGAAATCTTTATCCTCAATGCTACTTGATTAGTCCAGACTCCCCCCCCCCAAATGCAACAGAACTTATAGCTATCCTCTGGAAACCTACAAAAGGCAGAAAGCAGTTTTTCCTCCTAGCTTTTCAGAAGGAAAACTAAAAGTCTATCACTATAGGTGTTCCTTCATACCAAAGCTGGGTTGGCCTGAGTATTATATATCTGTAGGGAATTTCTTACTTAAGTTTGTTTATGTAATAAAAACTTTCTCACTATGGTAGTATCATTCTTTAGACAAGGAGACATGAGCTGTATAAGAATACGGAAATGTAGTGGTCATAATCAAACAGTCATTGAATATATATGCACTTTCTTCTCCCTATTCTTATTGTAAATGTGATGCTATTACTTATTTGAAGTTCCTGTCTGGAGTTCCTCACAACAATGGACAATAACTTGTTTTTTTTTTTTTCTTTTTTTTTTTTGAGACAGGGTTTCTCCGTAGTTCTTGGTTCCTGGTCTAGCTCTTGTAGACCAGGCTGGCCTCGAACTCACAGAGATCCGCCTGCCTCTGCCTCCCGAGTGCTGGGATTAAAGGCGTGTGCCACCACTGCCCAGCTGGACAATAATTTGGGATTGAAATTTCAATAAACTCATTTCTTACAAAAGTGGCTTTTTTTGTTATGTGGGGGAGACCAGCCCATTTTATAACAACAATAGAAATGAAACCAGAACTCTGGCTCATAAAATTATTCATATTGAAGATGAAATGTGTTAATTTATGTACCACACATACTAGAGAACCTGTCTTAGACATAACAATGTCTGGATTATTAACAAAGTTGACACAATTAGAATTAAAAATTGCTACTGCCATTATTAAATTTAAGTAGAAAAGTATTTCATTTATTTCCTCAATTTAATCATAATTAATCAAAAATAGCAGAGAAAATGGGGTGCTTTGAAAGACTATTCTATATTGATTTTGATTGAAACACAAATAACTTTTTCTCCATGTATAACAACTGATCTGTACAATTGTTCAGTACAGGAGTTTCACCTGGTTAGCAAAACTGCCTTAAGGAAAGCAAACAAGATATATATAGAAGTGACATGCAATCTGGAAACTTATTTCAAGAGCAGAATGTATAGAAAAATCTGTTGAGACTTAGAACATTCCACCATATTTATAGAGACTCCATTAAAATCTAACCAGAATACTGAAGGAATGTCTATTAGAAATCTGTATATCCCTAAATTTTAAGCTATTTTCCATGATAAAATATCTAAATATTTGTAATTTAACTGTGCAGTCTATGGGTTTTCTATTCTTTTCTTTTATAATTGACTTCCTGCTGGTTCTCTTGTAGCAGCCTTTCTTTGAGTGCAAAGGTGAGAAATAAAACTGACCATAGTACTCAAGGTATCAAAAGTATGGTAAAAATATTTTAACAACAACAAGGCATCTCTTTAATTTGGACAGGAGATATAAAAATGCTACATCCATATAAAATTAAAGCTTGAATCTGAATGCTCTGTGGAAAAAAAATAACCTTCTAAGTGTTATTGACTATAAAGTCCCCAACAATATTAATGCAGAATTCTCAATGCAGATAACTGTTGATTTGGGAAAAAAGTTAAGAGATGATGAATTTATTTCCTGGTAGATTTGTGCCAACTACCGAGTCCAATATCTAAGTATATCTTGTTATTAAACAGTGATTTATATGATTTCCAGGTTCTACAATTCTTTCATTGGATTCACAAAAAGATTTAGGACTATTAATCATTGGTACTTTAAAAGAACTCTTTTTATTCTTCAGAAATAGTTTTATTGAATTGTTGATTAATAAATGTCCCTCAGTATGAGCAGCAACATACTTATTATAGATAATACAGAGCTTAATGTGATTGAGAAATTGAATTCCTGTCTTTGCTGTCTTAGTCTATATGATTAATAGTGTTTTATTTGAAATTTGAAGAAATTAAAGGTAAATCTCCTGCATTTCTCTTGTTATTATTAAGGAAAGTGTGAATGTTTAGAAACCCTTACATAGTAAAGATACATTTTCATAGATATGTTACTGTAGCAATGTAGGCTATATCACGTGGTAATTATGAACACATAAGTAGTGCATTGTTTCTAGAGATTTCCCTATACTCTTTATTATATGAAAAAGTCATAGGCTGAAACACTTGGAAAGCATTAATAAGATTTTATTTTCTTAAGAAATAAAAGTTATTAAAATGTTCTATAGTTGCAAAATAACCATGAAATATCATGACCATCCCCATGACTCAGGAAGTAATTGCTAGTTGTGTTTGAATGTCTTCCAACAATTTACTCAGAATTAAAAATGGAATTTCCTATAAATAAATCGATTCTGAGTTGTAGAATTTGCTTGGGAAGTTGAATCATGAAGTTAATGCAATTTTGACAAACCAATATGGAGTGTAAAATTTTATGAGTTTCCACCCTTCTCTGTCCTTATCATATTTAGAACTGAACAAAAGAAGTCCACATGTCCAGATATCATCACAATAATAAAAAAAATGAGAATGTTCAATAGTGTCTTCTCTTCAGTCCTGCAGAAATTTTTGACAGTAATATTTGAATAAAAAAATTAGTAAAATACAGAATTTAAAAGAACAACTATATCTTTATAAAAATAAATATATAAAAACATACAAAAACACAAAGAAACAGCTTAATGAAATAAAGGAGAAAGAATATAAGAAATATAAATGTGTAATTAATTACAAGAAAACACAAACATAAGGCTATTAGAAATGAAAATATAGTCCAGAGTTTGAGAGTGAATTCAATAAGGAGACTGAAGAGGACAAAATCGGAAATGAAAATAGAAATAGAATTGAAAACCTTATAACTCAACTAGAAAAGTCAAATAAAAGCCTTATAAGTAGAATGAGTCAAAACATAAAAATAAATGGGGAGCCCTAGATCAAAATAGGTAAATAATATAAAATGTTAAAAGCACATAGAGAAACAGTACACAGAAAAAGTGGGACATTGTGAAAATTCAAAACTTTTTACTTATAGTCATAGATGACTGAGAAGAATCCCAAGTAAATTTCAGAACAAATCTTCAACAAGATCATAGAATAAAATTTCCCCAAACTAATTGAAAAACTTGCCCTTACATTACAAGAATACAAAAAAAAAAAAAAAAAAAACTATAGAAAAGTCCAGAAAAGAAAATCTCTGTGGCATATCACAAGTAAAACACTAAGAACACATAGCAAAATGAATTGAGAGCTACAACAACCAAAACAACAATAAACATAAGGCACATGCAAAGGAAAACCAATCAAACATCACCTGATATCTCATATCTTAATGGAAAATTTGAAAGCCTGAACAGTCTGGGTCTATTTAATCATCATCCACCTAACACACAACCACACACACACACACACACACACACACACACACACACACACACACACACAAATCCTAATGGGGCAGCCTACCTTTCCCCTTTATCTGATCAAATTCCCTTTTTCTTGCTCCTCTATTGCTACCCTACTCCTCCTATTCTGATGGGAAAGCTCAACCAGTCAAATCTGGTTAGGGTGTGGCCTCCTGGAGCCCAAGTAGAAAAACCTGGAGAGGTAGGTGCACGCTCTCTCTTTTTGACGTGCTGGCGAGACCTATCGGATTTCGGAACTCACATTCTGGTAGTGTAAGTTTTTCCCCTCTTTAACCATTAAAGTACTCCTGTTACTCTTGAGCTAGCCTGGTTAATTCGTTACACTATTCTGGAAATGGTCCATTTTTACATGCCTTTTTTTTCTGTAATTAGTCCAGGATTCGTACTCATTAATGTAGATTTGGCACTAAGAGCCTCTGATGACAGTCAGCCTATGTTTATCTGTCAAGTTCTGGGTTACCATATTGAATATGATATTTATAGTAAAATAAAATTTCAAAGTTGCTTTGAATTGTGCTTTCCTAATACCTAGGGTTGCTCATATTTTTTTTTTGAGGTAATATTTTTTAGACATTCTTTTTTTTGGTAAACTCACCATTGATATTCAAGGCCATTACTTCAAATGTATCTGTTGTTTTATTAGGTCTTTGTTTATTTAGTTATTTATATATGTTATAAATACAGAACTTTAGACTCACCATGATAAGACAGATAATAGAGTATTTTCTCTAATTTTACCAAATGCAAATGGACTAGATATTGTAACTGTAATTTTTACTAGATAACTATTTTTGTTATATATTATTTTACTATGTTAAAGTTAAAATTCTGATTTTTAATTAGCTAGTAAGTTGAAAGGGCTATGCTAAAATCCTGTACACTGTGAAAATGTGTTGCCCTCATTTTTAGTAAAAAAAAATATTGGTAGCCTGGCAGGAATTATAGGCAGACCAGTCACTCACAGAGAGAACAGAACATGTACAATATGATGTGTAAGCCATGACCCATGTGGTTACACAGACATGAATATAAATAAGTTAATTTAAGTTATAAGAGCTAGTTATTAATAAGCCTTGCTATTGCCTGAACATTTACAATTAATATTAAGACTCTGAGTGGTTCCTTGGGACCAGGTACTCGGGACAGAAAATCTCCACCTAAAACCTTGATATGAGATCTCTCAGTTTCTATATCCAGAGATCATGCCTCTATTCTAACATCGGAGATTCTTAGCCATAGGAATTATAAGCAAAAACAAATAATTTCTTATTTAATATGTTTTTGTTATGGTGTTTGATTAAATTAACAGGAAAATAACTGAAACAATGAGGTAGATTATATCATAAGAATTGTATTGTGCTAAAGCTAACCACTCAAACATGGGTATATTTAAGCTCAGTCACTCAATATTTGACAAAAGTACCAAAAATATAACTGGTGAAAAGAACATTTTCAACAAACGATTCTGGTAAAACTAGATATTTACATTAGACTAATAAAACTAGATCTGTGCCTATCATTTTGAAGAAAAACAAATGTAAAATGAGTCGAAGACCTAAGTGTGAAACATTGAAAGTGTTGAAAGAAAACATATGCTGTCTCTCCATGATGGAACTGTAGGAAATGGTTTCTGAATGGCTTTCTATATACCTAAGAATTAAGACCACTCTTGACAAGTGGAACTCATAAAATTAAAAATCTTCAGCACTGCTAAAGAAGCAATCAATCTGGTATGGAAGTGGCAACATAAAACAGAATCTTGGCCAGCTATATATATGACAGGTGATATGCCTCTGAAATGTTAGAATATCTATCCCTGGCATATAAGCCTAGAATATCTGATAGAAATTTTTAAGAAGCATGAAAATTTGAAGAACTATCCTATCTTGTCTTATCAGTATTTGTTGCTTTTTCTGCATCTTGCTGCTCCAGTTTTCACAATAACTATCAGCAAATGAGGCAAGAGAAGTTTTTATTTATTTTTTTGCCCCCATTGCTATCTTTTGTGATAAAGAAAGCAAACCCCATTTGGAGTTTATTTGATGTCCATCATGTTCTCTGAAGTAGATTGGTGATGCCAGGAGCAGACATGATTCAGTGTCATGAAAAGACTTAGGCTTCTAAGCTTAATAAATGTCATATTCTGTTGGTAATTGAAGTGTTTGAAGACCATATATTTAAATATATCAGTTTTATGACCTTGAACACATACTTAACGTAAGTTTAATTATTATAGGTGACTTTTTTTTAACTTGGTATTTCTCTTTTATTTGTATATTTAATGTACGTGTCCTATCTTTCAATTTTTGACAAGGATGGCTTTTGTAATGCCAAAGGGGATATCGCCCTCATATGTGTATTTATTTTTTATTTATTCATTCATTTATTTATTTAGGATTTCTGCCTCCTCCCCGCAACTGCCTCCCATTTCCCTCCCCCTCCCCAGATCAAGTCACCCTCCCTCATCTGCTCGAAGAGCAATCAGGGTTCCCTGACCTGTGGGAAGCCCAAGGACCGCCCACCTCTATCCAAGTCTCCTAAGGTGAGCATCCAAACTGCCTAGGCTCCCCCAAAGCCAGTACGTGCAGTAGGATCAAAAACCCACTGCAATTGATCTTGAGTTCTCAGTATTCCTCATTGTCCTCTATGTTCAGCTAGTCTGGATTTATCCCATGCTTTTTCAGACCCAGGCCAGCTGGCCTTGGTGAGTTCCCGATAGCATCTTACACCTGTCAGAATGGCTAAAATAAAAAACACGAATGATAGCCTTTGCTGGAGAGGTTGTGGAGAAAGGGGGACACTCACCCATTGCTGGTGGGAATGCAAACTTGTGCAACCACTCTGGAAAGCAGTGTTTCGGTTTCTCAGAAAATTCGGGATCAACCTACCCCTGGATCCAGCAATACCACTCTTGGGAATATACCCAAGAGAGGCCCTATCATACAACAAAAGTATATGCTCAACTATGTTCATGGCAGCATTGTTTGTAATAGCCAGAACCTGGAAACAACCT
This sequence comes from Microtus pennsylvanicus, assembly GCF_037038515.1. NCBI lineage: Eukaryota > Metazoa > Chordata > Mammalia > Rodentia > Cricetidae > Microtus > Microtus pennsylvanicus. The sequence continues at coordinate 17,970,019 of NC_134591.1, forward strand.
AGATGCCCTTCAACGGAAGAATGGATGAAGAAAGTATAGGTGACTTTTAATGAGTATTTTGAATTCTACATTTTAGAATGAGTTTCAAAGCACAATACCCCAAACAAGAGAATATATATATATATATATATATATATATATATATATATATATATATATAGTGTAGCAAAAATAACTTTAAATTTGTATCAATACACCAAAATAAATATCATGTAAAATACTTTGAAATTAATTGTTGTTTTTTAGCTAAAAATTGATTCAGTAATCTACTTATTTATTCTATCACTTCTATATCAACTTCTTTTTTCTTTTTGAAAGAGATCTTTACATTAACTCATTTGCTTAGCTTTTTTATCCTGACAATTACCAATGACAATTTATAACCAACCCCACATAAGGGATAATAAATATTCATAATATTATCTTTTGGGAATGTGATCATAATTATCTAGACTACTCATTATTGTTTGGAGGCCCTGATAATCTTTGGGGTACCTTGAGAAAATCAGAATAATTGTTAGGCCTTGAATGGAATAGATTTTGAGGCTAAACCATCTCTGTAAGTAGCCTTAGAATTGTTCTGGATATTTGACCATATCAACCACCATTTTTATTGCTGCCTTGTCTGTTTGTTCTTAAAATATATAAATTTTTATAGGTAACATTCACAACAAATATGGAGTATTCTTGTGCGCAAGTCAATTAAATGCAACTTTCGTTTTATATTTGAGCAGATGTAAGCAAAGACTGCTCATTCATTTCCCAGCTACCCAGACTATAATAAATACAGAGAAACTATATTAATTACAATACTGTTTTACCAATGGCTTAAGGGTATTTGTAGCTAGCTCTTATATCTAAAATGAACCAATTTCTATTGATCTGTGTATCACCCCCGAGCTGTGGCCGACCAGTAATGCCCCAGCTGGCATGTCCTTCTCATTTAGCAGTTACATGGTTTCTCTCTGACTTTGCCTACTTTCTCTCTATATCTATTTTCAGAATTCCTTCCTGGATTAATTCTGTCCAGCCATAGGCCTAAAGCTGCTTCTTTATTACCCAATAGTAATAAAATATATTCACAACATACAGAGGAGAATCCCACATCATCTCTTCTTTTGTGTATACATGAAAAGTGTTTTTACTTTAATATAGTAAAATTAAATACAACAAAACAGGTATCAAGCAAGAATTGTAGTTATAAATATCATCAATTTACATTTGACACATTAAGGAAAATAATCTATAATCAATCCTATCTTCATGAGCCTAAAGTTTTATATCAATTTATCCTTTATCATAGCTAAGAAAAACTGTAACTATCTTTCTTCAACTCTTCAGACACCAGAAGGATATACATTATGTAAGTTAACAGGAAGTGCATTGTGAGAAACTTCCAAAACTCTAGAATTTACAGAGACATCTTTCTGCCTGGATAGTCATCCAAAGATCTTCTATAACATAGTAGCATCCATTTTCAACCTACAGGTCAATAGTGTGTGTCAGACTTTTTCATAAAGCAGAAAATTTCAAAGACTGTTTTGCCTCTTTTGGCAGTTTGTCACTTTCTTCTGTATCCTGCAGAATGTCTGACAGACTCTTTCATAAAGCAGAAACCATGAAGGACCATCTCACCTTTAGGCAAGTTCATCGGTCATTTTTTGTGGGGCCTGAATGTACAGTTCATACAGCATACCATCAAGCAGTCCTGATAAAAGCAGTTTCTTGCCCAAATGGCATAAACTCCATGAAGAACCTCTTCATGTTCATCATCCACTGAAAGTAGATTGGTACTGCTAGGAACAGATATGGCTAATTGTCTTGAAAAGTTCTAAGTTTTTAAACATTTTAAATGTCATATTCTGTTAGTCTTTAAAAACTTTGAAGAATACCTATGCATCTGAAATATTTCTATGTACATCTGTTAAACCTAACTAACATGACTATAAGCTTGATTATTATAGATGACTATCTATTAAACTGTATTTCTTAATTAAACATTATATTTTTAAATGAACTGAACAAACACAATATGTTAATTAAAAGCAGAAATATCTTTATAATAAAACTGACCTTAAATTTATATCAATAAACCAAGATACATACCAATGCAAAGTATTCATCTCTATAGCATATCCCTCTTTAAATCTAACCAAACATTTATAAACAATCATTTAGGGAATTTGGGCTTTTTCCTCTAGACTAATTACTGTTGATTTATGGTGTTGTTAATCAGGTCTTTTGTGGGGTTACACGTGTGGTAGGTCCATCTCAGCCAGAAGTCCTGAAGCTGTTATGGATGTTGGACCTTCTGGGCCATTGATTTAGGGGGTCTTGTTTAATCAAATAATATTAGCCAGTAGGGAGCCAAGAGCTTTTTATCCTCTGTGGAAACAAAAGCAGAACCTCTTTTCAAAAGTAGCATATTTTTAGAACCAAAATTTGAAGTCAAGATATATTTAAAACATATATGTTGGTTTAGCTTAGCAGCCTGTTCAATGAAATGTCTCTTTTTATTTATCCCATTCTCCATCAGAAATATAAAGAAAACACAGTAATATACATAATTCAGACTTCTGTGTATTTTCCATCTTTACGTTGCTTATATTTTTGCTCTATTACTTTTTAATATTTATTTCTCATCTTTCCCCCTTCAATCTATGACTGACTGTGCTCTTTTGCTTTAAAGACTTTGTTTTATTTTTAAAACTCTTTCTACTCTTCTTCTCTTTCCCAAACCTATGTACATTTTTAAACATACTGTGACCCTTTCAGAGGTTTATTTCTGTTTGAATCTTTATTTTACATCTGTAATCATTTTCTGACCATTACTGCTTTTAAAATGCTAAGCATCTTACTCACAGTGGCCCTGCATGATGACTCCACCTCTCTCAGCTTTTCAATATGGCTGAATAAAGTTTACCACTAGTTCTGGGACTGCCACGTGGGAGCTGCCTTCATCTCTCAACTCTGGTAAGCAGATGTCCCATGCTGCTACCAAGGAACTTGCAACATGCTGTCCATAGACTCCATTCAAGGGTTTGGCCTTCTGAAAGAACCAGAGCTGTTTGTGCAACTAGCATAAACCAGAAAGCCGTCTTAAAGTAACCAACAGTTTTTGTTGCTACTGCTGAATCAGAAAGCCTTCGATTAAAGCAATCATGCTTCTGTTTGCTCAAATGAAGCAAACCCAAGAAAATGCTATTACCATGAAGCTGTGCTTAACTTTGGCTTTTGTGTGTGTTTCTTAAATTCCTTTGTTTTATGAGGTTTATTTTGTAGGCAGAGACTCCTCGTTCATTTTGTGGTCACTCTAACCCAAATAATTATTCAGAAACTATATTAATCATATTATTTGGCCAGTAGCTCAAGGGTACTTTTATCTTAAATTAACCCATTGGTGATACTATTTTGTGTATCACCATGAGGTTGTGGCCTACTGGTAATATTTGAGCCAATGTGTTCTTCTTCTTCAGCAGTTACATGGCATCTTTCTGGCCCTGCATACTTTCTTTTTATATCTCTTTTCAGATTTTCCACCTGGCTTTATGTAGACCCTTACATAGGTCCAAAGATGCTTCTTTATTAAAAGCAGTTTTTTATTAACCAAAGGTAATAAAACATATTCATAACATACATAGGGGAAAATCACATCAAGCAGGTAAAATATATGTTACATGCTATGTAGTTCTTCTAGGTTTACTTTTTATATTTGTAGTCAGAATTTTCAGGTCTTCTTTGAACAAACATGATCAACCTTAACTTTGAATAAATTCATAGTCTTTTATATTCTATATAAATAAAAGCAGACCCTCTTTCCCAAAACAACACAACTTTTGACTTAAATTTTGTAGTCAAAATATTTTTTTAAAGATTTATTAACTTACTATGTACAGTGTTCAGCCTCCATGTATGCCTGCAGGCCAGAAAAGGGCACCAGATCTCATTACAGATGGTTATGAGCCACAATGTGGTTTCTGGGAATTGAACTCAGAACCTCTGGAAGAGCAGTCAGTGCTCTTAACCTCTGAGCCATGTCTCCATCCCATAATCAAGATATTTTTTAAATGTATAGGTTGGTTTAATCTAGCAGCTTTTATAATCCAGTATTTCTTAGTATGCAAAACATTTTAAAACAGCATAATAGCATACAATATCCATAATCTCTGTGTATTATCTATCTTTATGTAGCTTTGTTTTTTATATTACTATATTCCTTTTAAGAGCTTTTTTATTGTTTCAAAACTATATTTTAATCTAAGACTGTATATATTCACTCTCTTCTCTTTCCCAAGCCTAAGCATATTTGAAAACTTGTACACTGCCTGATTTCTCTGCATCTGGCTAATCTACCTGTACTTCTAGCATGGCTACTGGCCAATCAGCATTTTGGTAACAATGACAGCAGCACGTTTTTACTTTGTACAGGATTATAACTCAGAAAAAAGTCTTTGTATTTTGCCATTAAGGGGACCTACATCAAGAGACTTTTGCTGTGGCTTACCACCAGATTTCCAGTCAATATAAATGCTAAAGCTGTCACAGACTGGCACACACATATTGTACAGTAATATTTAAATGTTCACACAGTTTATATAGCCATATGTGATGATGAATAAATTGTGTTGGTATACTTGAGTTATTTATTAAGCGACAAACAAGAGATGTTGGTGATCCAGATGATAAAGACAGGGAATCATTAAACTCATTTCCAGAATAATAATTTTGATGAGATGAATTAGTAATTGCTTCTGATTGTTATTACAAAACATTCAGATGACATCTTATTTTGCATCATTACTAGACAAAAAATAGAGGTGCCTTTTCTAACATTGGTTTGGATTTGTAGTTTCCTACAAAGGGTGGAATGCAGTGCGGTCACTTTGAATGCTGAAGCAGATGAACTGCCATGAAACTAGTAAAACTCATACTAACATAATTGGAAAAATTAGCATGTGGATGACAGAAACTTGGAAACTATAAAAAAATGTAACTCATTCTGGGAATCTATTATCTGTGCCTCACCAAAATAGTAAATATGCTCTGTTCATTTTCTTAACTGACAAACAGCCATGTCTCATTTTTGACAACAGAATTTGCTAATATAATTATAGATTTTACTTTAAGATACTAGTAATGCAAAAAATTTTGAAAATTGAAGTAAGTACTGAAGGTATCAGTTTCCTGTATATACAATTGGTAATCAGGAACAAAAGCTTTTCCAATCTCAATTTCCTTTTATGTTCATTTAAGAGGAACAATTTTAAGTAGTTATTGTTGTTAATTTGTTAAATGCACTTCTTCTGTTAATCAAATTCTTCCAACCATTTATGCAATTCTTTGTTCTTATATAATATGAGATCTATGTTTTGTGAACACCTAAGTCATCCTTGATATTTTAAAGTACAATGCCTAGAAAAAAATTGCAAAAATAGTAAGTGTTCTCGTTTTTACAGTCTTCTAAATAGAGTTTTAGCTTTAAGAATGAGATCATATTTAGGGGACTGCAAATGGAAATTCAGAAAAAAATTCAAATTCCTAGTTATATAAAATCTACAAAACATGTCCTCAAGAACCTACTTTTTCTCCTTTAGTGTAAGAAATTTTCATTTAAAACTTACTTAGACTTAGATGTCAGGGGAAACTGTGTTCAATTTAGAGTGTATTTATAGACTAATTATATTTTGCCACCAAATTGAAAATCCTTACTTCTAGACAGCCATGATACTAAATTACAGACAAAACTAGGCATCTGCTTAAATTGAGTGAGTAGAGCAGAATGTCTCTTGTTTGTGTTAATTATGTTTAGTACATGGAAGTTTAAAATTTTAAATCCAATTGAAATCCAAATGCAAGATACAGGGGAATGGGACCAGAAATGCCAGCATCTAATTGAGAGCTTACAGGCTTTCATATTCAGTAAACCAATTACAGAATTTAAGCATTTTAAATGTGATATATGATATAACTTTAACAACTATGTACAGACGCAGTGTTCATTTGTTTTACCACCTTACTACATAAATAGTCTCCCTGCACTTGTTCTAATAATATTTAGGAACTAATATGATATATTTTCTATGTCTCCACAATACTTTTCTTATTTTATTTCCACAGCAGAAACTGCATATTCACATAATTGATACAAAGAAAAAAACATGATTGATTATTTGTTCCAGTCATTGAGAAATAACCCTAACATTAAGTACTTTTCTTCAACAGAATCCCAATTAGTTAAGGCAGACAACAGCAACAAACAAAGCACACAGATGCTTTTCTTTTCTTTCCTTTTAAATAACAGTCTGACAAAAGAATAAGGAATTCTATTTCTTCTTGATGGCAGAGAAAGCTCTTCATCATGGAGATCTTTGTGAATTAGATTATGACAGCAATTCTTAGAACTTAGAATGCTAGCCTTTTAAAAGTTTTATTTTATATTATGACCAGCATCTCAACTACACTTATTTGAATATTGACCAATGGTTTATATCATAAACAATTATATTAATCTTTGTTAAAATGCAATCATCTCACATATAAAGATATATCATCCCTGTTTGACCTAAATGCAAGTACCTATTACAGCATTTACCATGTCAACCACCTGGGAAACATTTGATGCTCTCATGAAGTAACATTAAAAAGCAATTAATGTCTGCAATTTATCTGAAATTGATAATAAACCGCTATTTGTTAAATGCCGCTTTCTTTACAAATTAATCAGAGCTATCATCCTATGTACCAGTCTCTCAGTGATTTCTAACCTTGCCCCACAGCCATGTTTTAATCAAAATTGTTGGTCCCACCATGTTACCTAATTTGCTACAGTGATGAAACTGTTATTTTTCACTCTGTAGTAGATAAAACAATCACTTTAAGCCAGACAGAATGTCACGTCTCATTACTCTAGGTTAGCATGACATGCCATACAAAATTAACCATCATGTTAGAGAAGTCACAGTAATCATGAGTGGCTTCATGGTAATAATCAATATAAATCTGGCATTTGATTCTGAAATCAATTACTACCAAAGACATCTTAGACTTAAACTTACAGCAAGGGAATCTATTGAAATATAATGTGTCATTACAAATAAAGAATGATAAGTCTTAAAGTCGAGAGATGTCATATAATCCTGTGGTTATGTGTTTCAGACTTTAAACCAATACGACTTGAAAAGAGTAGAAGTGCCAGGAATATTCAAACTTAACCATGAATGATGAAAATGTGCTGGAAGCAACAACTCGGTGAATTCTATGGCTCTTGTTTTTTGAAGAAATATCAATAGTGTGTACGCTAAAATAAGGATCTGGTTGATTGCCTATGGTTTTTCATGGTTTATTTGTGTTTGTGTGGAATGCTTGTCTACTAAAGTTTCTTAAATGAAATAGCATAGAGTTGCAGGATGGTTCAGTGGGGACGAACATTTGCTTCTTTTGCAGAGGATATGAGTTCAGTTCCCAGCAACTCATGTCACCTTATAATCTTCTATGACTCCAGTTTCAGGGGGTCTAGGTTTCTTCTGAACCCTGAGGGCAACAGGCACAAAGGCAGATATGTTGAGCACATACATAATACAGGAAAATGTGGTGATAATTTGTTTATGCTGTAATGAAACAAACTTGCCTGAGCATCAGTGTGTTAGGCATTGAGCTCAGGCAGTGGTGGCATACATCTTTAATACCAGCACTCAGGAGGCAGAGGCAGACAGTTTTCTATGAGTTCAAAGCCTCCCTGTGTTACAGTAGATTGTATGTGTGTAAAGAAAGATAAAATTAAGTACAGATATCAGTAAAATAGAAGAAAATTTGGGGGCAGTGGGGCTCAAAGAAAATCCAGTGCCTCTACCACAGAGATATATCCATTTCAACAATCATTTTCTTTTAAATTTGAAATGTTAGACTCAGAGAAATTCAGATAGTATAAATCCCCATACACTGTTTAGTCATTTTTAATCTAGATACCTTATAAAATATAATTAAGACATTTATTGGTAAATTGTGATAAACATTCCATCATTTTAAAAATAAATAAATTTATTTTTTTAAAAAAAGCAAAAACAAAATGGTGACATATCCAAAGCACCTTAGATATGTCTCAGTAAAGAAAAAAGATACAAAATTTTCAAAGAAAATTGAAGTCCATATATTAAAACTCCCTAAATGTATAATCTGAGAGTTGGCATCTCATGTTATTTGAGAAGGCTTGATCTGAACGCATTTGAAAATATGAAAGAGCAATGTTTTTGACAGAGAAGATCAATAACTGAGAAAATCAGTGCAACATGTCTGAAAAATAAAATATAGGTTTAAATGATGTTTGCTGATGAAACTATGATCAATCAAAACTTTATTAAGGATCTAATTAACAAAAAACACTGAGTGGTGAAACATTCAAATGGGTTAATTTTCATTAAGAATTTTGTGTTTATTTTGCTAATGTAGTATTATACATGTGCTTTTCTTTTATTATGATATCTTCCTTTTTAGTGGCTAAAAAGTAATACTGTTTTGAAGTAGTTACAATTTTATAATAGCTATTTAATAGGGAATATGTTTCTGACACTAGATCATTTCTGGAATTTCCGTAAAGGTTGCAAAATATCCAGTTACTGCACTTTTAAATAGAAAGCATGCTATAATGTTGCCTTTCACACTGGTTATGGTGTAACTGTGTCTAATCTTCTCTTACAGGTTAATAGTTTAATTGTAAAGAAGTACCAGAAGCACCAAATTTGGATAGTACTGATACCATTGTTCTTCCTTTTTCCCTTTTATTCAGTTTCTACCATGATCTCTTTTATTTGATATGGTTTTGTATTACATAATTGTATTCATTTTTTATAAATTTCACAAAAGTTACTTGTATTATTTGAATTGTTACTCATTATGCTGTAAGACTATTATTACAAATAATACGTTGCAATGTTTTACTTAGAAACATCCTATGTAGTTTAATGTACACAGTCTTACATTTATTCAGTTTAAAGTTATTTCTGATTCATCTAATAAATCTTTCTTATTTGTACATTATTAAGAATTGTGTTCTGTAATTTCATATTCAGGAACTTTCCATGTTTTTTTATTATTAATGTCTTAAATAGTAATTTATTATGAGAAATATGATTAGAATGTTAGTCCTTTTAAATTTAATAAGAAATATGTTGTTACTATGTTGAATATTCAGTTCTAAGTGCTTTTATTGTACAAAGATGACTGATATTATTACTATGTTATATTCTTACTGAAACGTTTTTCATATAATATATGATATATTACATACAGAACTACTTTCCATAATTCTTGATGCTCTAGTGATGCGAGCTATATTTTCTTGCAAAACGCTTACCGTATTTTATGTTTTCTAAGACTCTGTTGTATTTGCATAGTAATTTTAGATTGTTCTACCAGCATATGTTAAATTTTTGTCTACATATAAATGTGTACATATATGTTGATAATATCATTATTTCTAGTATTTGTTTATATTATATGACTGCAACTAGGTTACATTTTTATTTAGTTATCAGAATTTATCTGAAATGATGAATTCCTTTCTTTTTAATTTCTAAAATTTATTCATTATTGAATTATTGTGTATTTCATTAAAATAGTGTAACACTCCATTCATATTTGTATTTACTATCAAAATTTTTATCTTTTCAATGGCAAATTTTGCCCATTTATATTCATATTCAATTTATATTTACATTCAGTAGATATATTTTAAAAGTTGATTTCTATGTCTTATTGTAATATTTTTCTTTGACTCCTTTTAAATAAGTTACCTTTTATATTTCTGATGTGCTACTTTCCTCATTAGCTTATAATGTTATGTTCTAAGAAACAAATTGTTATATTTGATGAAATTTAGCTTATTGTAATATTTGACATTGTAAAACGTGTTTATATGTTATATTTTGCTACCATGTCTATATTAATCCTATAATATACTTTTATTTTCTACTGTTTTAATCACTTATTATCATTTTAACTATAAAATGAACAGCTATCTATGTAATATAGTATACTTTTCAATTAATTGTTGATTCTTAATATCTATTTTCATTTTTATTTTTATGTATTTGGGTCTGTATTATACACATGCGTGCCTGTAGAGGCCAAAATAGATTGTCTCATGACTTAAGATATAATTACAGATGGATATGAGGTGTTTAAATGGTTAATGTTGACATTTGCCAAAGCAACAAATATTAACCTCTGACCCATCTCAGAACTGTAATTTATATATTTTTTGTTTATTTAAATATAGCTAAAATTGAAAAATCTTTTCCAATTGTTGAAACAATCACCATTTGATCTTCTGTATTCCTCTGGGTAGCTCTCTATTTCTGCTTAGTATGTTGTTTATCATACTTAATATGAGACTTGCTTTTAGATTATATAATATAAAATGAATAGATTTGTGTTTGAGTATCAAAATATTACCTATCATGTTTGAAAGGGACATCTTACTTCATAAATCTACATAAATTACACCAGTTTAAACAAATCTTTGATACACAGTCTCAATATGTTATGCTGAGGAATGAAGTGCTTAATTCAGGTACTCTGAAATGTGCACATCCCTTGAAGATATTTTTGTATTATTGATTTTAAAAAAGCAAAATTTAGTTATTACTACATTTTTATTTTTCAGTTGCCCTGATAAAATATCATGACCAAGAAATATTTAGAAGAGTTTATGTGGACTTATTGTTCTAGAATGATGGAGTACATAGTTATGGTTCTAGAATGATGGAGTACATAGTTATGGTTCTAGAATGATAGAGTACATAGTTATGGTTCTAGAATGATGGAGTACGTAGTTATGGTTCTAGAATGATGGAGTACATAGTTATGGTTCTAGAATGATGGAGTACATAGTTATGGTTCTAGAATGATGGAGTACATAGTTATGGTTCTAGAATGATGGAGTACATAGTTATGGTTCTAGAATGATGGAGTACATAGTTATGGTTCTAGAATGATGGAGTACATAGTTATGGTTCTAGAATGATAGAGTACATAGTTATGGTTCTAGAATGATGGAGTACATAGTTATGGTTCTAGAATGATGGAGTACATAGTTATGGTTCTAGAATGATAGAGTACATAGTTATGGTTCTAGAATGATAGAGTACATAGTTATGGTTCTAGAATGATGGAGTACATAGTTATGGTTCTAGAATGATGGAGTACATAGTTATGGTTCTAGAATGATGGAGTACATAGTTATGGTTCTAGAATGATGGAGTACATAGTTATGGTTCTAGAATGATGGAGTACATAGTTATGGTTCTAGAATGATAGAGTACATAGTTATGGTTCCATGATGACAATGACTCTAGAGTGATACAGGCAATAATTCTAGAGTGAGAGAGTCCATAATGGCAATGATTCTAGAGTGATAAGAGTTCATAATAGTGATGATTCTAGAGTGATAGATTCCATGATGACCATAATTCTAGAGTGATAGAATCTATAATGACAGTGATTCTAGAGTGATAGAGTCATAATGACAATTATTCTAGAACTATAGAGTACATAATGACAATGACTCTAGAGTGATAGAGTCCATAATGACAATGGTTCTAGAGTGATAAAATCAATAATGTCTGTCATGATTCAAACAAATTTATTTCACTCCCTGCCACTCATAATTGGCCAGTTCACAATGAAAATTCATTCAATCCAATTTTTAATTTTCCATAGTCTCAGGCAGTCATAACATCTAAAAAAAAGTTTAAAGTTGAAACTCTCTTCTGAGACTCCAGACAGACTTTATTTGTAACTACCTATAAATCAAAACACAAATTGTATACTCCTAATATACAATTGTATAGAATTTACATTACCATTCAAAAGGAAGAACTTAGATCACAGTGAAAAATACTGGGCTAAAGCAGGAATGGAAACAGCAGGAACAACAAAACCTTTTTAACTCCATGTACAGCTTTGCTACCTACAGCATCCATGTCTTACCAGGACCAATTGCTCACTCCATATGTGACTGTTTTTCAGCTTACCTACAGAAGGATCATGCCATGAGGGCACCCTTTACTTACTTCTTTCCAGAATATATAGCTCGAGGTCTCTCCTTAAGTGCTAATCTCCTTTATTGTTTTATTACAGATTTTGGCTTTCAAAATCCTATCTTTTTCTTTTTGAACTGCTCATTTTTAAAATTTTCTTTCTGTATCATTTCCTTCTTTTTCTTAAAGACATGCATAGCAGTCATTTATAGTAAATATGGCACAGACTCACTAGCATACTGACTTGAACTTGCCTCTGCAAATAAAATTAGCCCATTTCTCTTTCAATTTATTTTCAGGCAAGTTCTTAAAACAATGACAAAATAGAGTCAGACTCTTTGCCAAGCATTGAGAGGAATGGAATCTAACCCAGTTGATAATATTGCTTCCCCATGAAAAGTCTTACATGGTTTCTGGTTTCTCTTTATATCTTTAGTATCTGTATTGGAACTGGCTCTTGTAGACCAAGCTGGCCAGAACTCACAGAGATAACTGTGCCTCTGCCTCCTGAATTTAGGGATTAAAGATGAGTGCCACCACTGTCCGGCAGAAACTCTTGACATAGGCCTCTACAGTAGATGTAATTAATGAATCGTGAATTATCTGTTGTGAGGAGCAAGGAACTTCATGTTGTTTACATATTAGACATGTGAAAATTTGGGGGAAAGTTGTGAGCTTCCTCTTTCCAACTTGGCCTATTGCCATCAGTTCAAGAAAGGAAAGTTTAGGGACAATGGGCAGCAGAAAGCTTTGTATACAATCTGTGAGCATAAATGGAGACAGATCTCAGAAGACAGATTTATGTAAATTAATTCAACTTTATTCAAGAGTATAAGGAATATATAGGATTGGAGAGCCTGGTGACTAACCCTAATTTGCATGAAATAGCATGCTTCTAATATAAGGCATTGTATGTTAACAGTGGAGTCCTTCACTAGAACACCTAGCACAAATCATCTATCAGGAATCTGACGAAGTTTAAACCAAAGATGAATCAGGAATCTAGTTTAGAGACAGACATATTGTTTAAAAATAACTTTCAGATAAGTTCAGTCCTCCTGTCCCCATGACATTCTCCAAATAATGTCAGGTAGAGGCAGGAAGTTACGCTGGAGGGAGGGAGTTCCATGTTGCAGAGCTATTGAGAAAAACTGCCCAGTCATGAGGAGGTTGCAACCTCTGACCAGTCAGCAATGCTTTCCAACTAATAATCTTGAATTGCTTGTTGTGAGGCTCAAGGAACTGAATGCTATTTGTATATAAGATAGGGAAAATTTGTGAGAAAGTAAGGTATATAATAATGCCAAATTTTATTTTCGCACATCTCTAAATAAAGTACCAGAAGTAAATAATGACCCCAGAGACAGATTTTCAATTCATGAAGCACATAAATTTCTTAAGTATTTCTATGCTTTTCAGAGAGAAAGCATCTTCTGCCCAGCAGACATTAACATCACATTGCCAAGGTCCAAATGAAAGTCTCATTATAAAATTGGAAGACATATCACGAAACTTTAAAATTCAGCCTAGAAGGATGTCAGTAGTTAAGTTGAGAAGCCTGATTTGGTAGCTTGTGGAAGAGATTTATGGAAGGCTCCAAATGGGTCTGAAAACATTGAGGTCTCAGTTTCTGATGAGTTTATATTGTCTGGGGAAATAGTTTTTACTTCTTTATTAGAATATGCATCAAAATCCCTACCTTCTGAAGTGTTGCCCTCTCTAGTATTGTATGAGTCAATTAATCCTGCATCTTTCTGTTCATCCTGCAATAGAATAAACCCCAAAAGAATGTCAATATAATGAATATTTGGAGGTAGAGGCCACCCAGACCTGAAATAATCACACTGCTCGCTTATTAGCTCATGCATTCTTATTGGCTAGCTCTTATATCTTAAATTAACCCATTTCTATTAATTGTGTATTGTCATGTGGCTGTGGCCTACCAGTAAGTTTCTGTGCAGTGTCCTGTGTCTGTTTCCTCTGGCAGCTACAGGGCATCTCATCAGCTCCTCCTACAGTTTCTTCCTCCATCTGCTTGGAACCCTGGTTTTGCCCTACTCTGTGCTGCAGTAAACCCAAAGTAGATTCTTTATTTACCAATGGTATTCACAGCATACAGGGGATAATCCCATATCACCTCCTCTTTTCTGTCAAAAAAAGGAAGGTTTTTACTTTGACATAACAAGATTACATACAACAAAACAGTTATCAAGCAATAACTATATATATATATATATATATATATATATATATATATATATATATATATATAAAATCACAACTAAGGAAAACTATAACTACCTACTCTTCAAATCCACCAAAGACTCCAGAAGGATATAATATGATCTAACTTAACAGAAAGTGGATCTTAAGCAACTTCCAAAACTCTAGAATTACCAAAGACATATAGCTGCCTGGATAGTCACACAAAGTTCTTTCGTAACACTGGGGCACCCATCTTCAGTTTACAGGCCTATAGTATCTGGCAGACTTTTCCACAAAGCAGTAAATTTCAAAGACAGTTCAATCTATATTGGTTTGTCAGTCATTTTCTTCTTTTTCCTGCAGAATGTCTGACAAACTCATGAAGCAGGAACTACGAAGAACCATCTTACCTTTAGGTAAGTTCAGTAGTCATTTTTCTGTGGGTCCTGGATGTCCAGTTCATACAGCTTTATATTAAGCAGTACAGACAAGAGCATCTTGTCTAACAAACTCTGTAAGGAGACTCTTTAATGTCCATCTTACTCTTGAAGCAATTGGTGCTGCCAGGAGCAGATGTGTCTCATTATCATGAAAAGTCCTAAGTTCTTAAAACATTTTTAATGCCATATTCTGTTAGTCTTTGAAAGGCTTGAAGAATACCTATCCATCTGAAATACATCTCTGTCTATCTAGAAAACCTAACTAACATGACTACAATTTTGATTATTATAAATGGCTACTATTAACCTATATTTCTTAATTATACATTACATTTTTAAATGAACTCCACAAATACAATAACTTAATCAAGACTGGAAACATACATATAACAAATTTTATCTTAAATTTGTATCAATGACCAAAATCCATACCAATGCAAATTATTCATCTCTATATCATACCCCCTTTAAATGTAAACAAATATTTATTAAAAATATTTGGAAATCTGGATATAATTCTCTCTAAACTATTTCCTGATATTTGTTGTGAAAAGGAATTTTTGGGGATTATGGAGACCTTTCAGAGGTCTTGCTCTATAAAACCACATTAGTCTGGAAGGAATATGCAGGTTCGCATGCTCTGTGGAAGGAAAAGTAGAACCTCTTTTCCAAAGCAATATATACTTAGACCCAAATTTTGAAGTCAAGATATCTTTAATGTGTGTGTGTGTGTATATATATATATATATATATATATATATATATATATATATATATATATATACCTATGTGTGTGTGTGTTGGTTTAGCTTAGCAGTCCCGAGAATTTAAAAAAAAATAGAATAATATACATAATTTAGACTCTTGTGTATTTTCCATCGTTATGTGGCTTATTTTTTCTTTACTTCTTTAATCAATGACTTAGTCTGTACTCAGTCTCTTCAAAGACTTTTATTTTTTTAACAAACCATTTACTTGTTTTTAAAACTATTTCTTTGTTCTCTCTCAAGCCTATATACACTTATCCAACACTATGACCCATTTAGATGTCTTTTTCATCTGGATTTTTCTTTATTGTGTATCTGTAATTATTTTCTGATCAGTAGCAAATTTTCCTGATCTTATTAATGATAAGCAGGCATGGCTAGGACCAACACTGCAATTCTGCCTTTTGGCTCTGCCCAGTCAAACATGGCAGAGTCACTGACTCTGAGTTTGCTGCTTCTGAGAGTCATGTGCGCTGCCCCAGCTCCAGGGTCACAATTGGTCTATGTCACCATTAAGCAACAAGTAGCATGCTGCTCAGAAGCCCCATTTAAGTGCTCAGCCTTTTGAAAGAGTAGAGTTTATTCTGGTAGCACGAACCAGGGAGTCTTTTTAAAAGAATCATGCAGATTTTGCTACTACTGCTAAGTCAGGAATGCTCTTAAAGAAGCCATAGTATCCCTGCTCACTGCCAGCAAACAGAACCCATCTGAAGAAAAAGAATGCCAGCTATCCAGAAGCCGTGCTTAACTCTGTTTTTTGTGCCTGGAATTTTATATGGATGTAGTCAGCCACATGTTGACACACCATATATTAATGTCCCATGATGTCTAGTAGGCCATCATTGCTAAAAATCAGGCTCAAGAGTAATCAAGGCCCTTGAGATGAAGTAGAAAGTATGACCTTTCAATAAAAATGTCATCACTCTGTAGAACTTCATTAGTTTTCTAATGTATTCAAACAGAGTTCAGGCAAATATTTGTATGAATAGCTTTTAAATATATTGGAAAATGTGGAAGCAAAACTAGATCAAACAGAGTTTGTAAATATGAGACCATAAAGAACATGTTTAAATTTTAAGCTGGTCCAGTTAAAAATGACAATAATGTTTCACGTTATTGCATGGGAGAAGTATGGGACACAGGATGATTTACTGTGAGTGATCTGGAATGTACTGCTTATGAAGAGGTCCAAAGGTTCAAGTAAAATTTAATAATCTGGTAGTTTTGCCTTTCAAACTAAAATCTTTCCCAACAAAAGAGTCTATATAGCGTACCTTTCACTAGAACCATAAGAGACAGCTGTATAAAAAGAGTATATGCATCTATGAGGATATTTGTCATTCCTCTTCTTATCATGTAAGGTAGATGAGTCACAATTAGATTGATTAAATACAATGCATCTCTATAGAAAGAAGGACTAAGTAGCAGCACTGAATCAATAAATGAGAGGTGAGTATGCTTATTATAATAAACAGCATACTTAAAGCAATATTCACAATGATGTGATTCATATAGAACTCTGGCTTTGTCTATGTAATCATGGTAGAGACAGGAGAGAAATTGGAAATTTATTAAGTGTCTGTTTAGTCTTATAAGAAGGGAACATCCAGAATAAATGCCTACTCTGACTGAGGGCAACAGATAAACATAGTTTGTTATCTATGTACCAGACTTGAGCTACTTTGTAGACCACAACCCCTGGAATAAAGGATAGTATTGTTCCTCTTGACTAAGTACTTTGGCATGAAATGCCAAAAATTTATTATTAACTTCTCTCTTATCCTTTTCCAAAGGGACCTATGGCCTAGTAGCTAGTATAAAGTTATTCAGGTTGCAATTGAGCTTCTCAGCACATTTTAGCAGCAAACTCCACAATTACTAGCTTGCTGCTGTGATTCATCTATGGGGGTCTACAAATGTTACAAAGAGTATTCTTATTTCTCACTGACCCCTCATGGCTGATCAGTTCTGATGGATCATATGGCCCAAATTTTAGAGTGGGCTACAAAGCAAACTAGACTTGATGGAAAGATTTCTGCACTGAAAAATAGCTGGTTTCTAAATACCTTCTTAGATCAGTCATAGGAACATAAAGAGAAAAAAAATGCTTCCTCAAATTCTAAAGACCACCAGTGTTGTCTTTCTTTCTTGATAACAGGAAGGACCAGATGAAGCATATTAATCTGAAACTCAAAAGAACATATTTGTATGCCTCTATCAGTTACTAGACATTTTACCAAGGTTATGGCTTTAATTTTTATTATTTATTTCTCATCTTCTAATACACATTTGTTTATCAGCAATTCCAGATTTCTTGCTACATCTGTATCATGTCAGCATTATGTCATCAATATAATAAACTACTATGATAACTTGTGAAAAAAAATCAGTGATCAAGATCTCCATAAACTATGTTCTAATACTGAGGTGAATGTTCATTTTATCCCATAACACTGTTTCTGCTTACCTACAAATATTAGGCTCTCACATTGTGTGCCTACTATATGTGAGTTAGTGGCATACTTACCCATTTAAAATGTCAGAATGTGTGGAAACCATTAGAGTCCCTAGTACTAGAATCATTCACTTCATTGTATGAAACTACTCAGTGCCATCCATTTGCAGGACTACTTGATTATCACAAACTTAATCAAGTAGTTATCCTGAATGTAGTTGCTATACCAGATTTAGTTCCTAGCTAGAGAAGATTAACAATTTTCCTGGCATGTATTATTCAGCTATTGATCTTAAAAACGATTTTCTCTCCTACCTGTCCATAAGGGCCACTAGATGCAATTTTCTTTCAGCTGGCACGGCTGTACATCTTTGCCCCTCTAATTCATGGGTTTATTAAACTTTAGATATATAAAGCAAATATATATATATATTCATATATATATTACAGCATTGTGGTATACACATATAAAAAATCAAAAGAATTGTTTTTACGTTGGCTTACACAATTTTGGCATAGTTGGCTAATAGTCTAAACATGTCTGTCTTCATTTTGCAAATGATCAGAACTTACTGTTGCTTGGTCCACAAGACTGAGTGCCTGTAATTCCCAGTCTTGTGATGGAAACAGGAGGAATCTTGAAGAATAAGAATTTTCAGTGAAAAGTAGAAGGCAATCAAAATTAGCTCTAGTGTAAGAGAAAGATGAGAGCAACTGCACCCACAAAGTAGACTCAGTCCCTAGAAAGAAGTGAGGGCAAGTAGATAGGTATAGAAAATATTTTCTCTGAAGTCTTTATATCTGAGTCACTGCTGGATGGTGCTGCCCACTCTTGGATGCATCATCTCTGTCCAGTTAACCCATCCAGGGCTTACTTTTCCAAAATCACCCAGAAAAAATCAAAATGAACAACTGAGATTAACAATAATGACTACCATCCATGACCTTACAGAATGCTTTAGTTACAATCATATTTAATATACTATAATTTCTTCTAAAAAACAAATTTCAAGCTGAAGAATTCTCATGGAGTTAACTGTCTTATCATGTTTCCTAACACTTTAGAGCAGTTGACTTGATAGAATAGTTAAATAGATTTTTAAAGTTATACTTACAGCACCAAGTAGGGAGCAGCAGCTTGGAATGCTCACATCTCAAGCTTAAATATCTCATTGTCACCTAAAATGTGAGCAGCTCCAATGTAACTGCTTTTGTCACTTTAGTATAGTTATTTTAGAACTTTCATGTAACTGAAATCATATGTAGTGTTTTCTATCTTCCTAACTTTAGCATTATTTTTTGAGGAGGTGAGAGTTTATCTATACAGTTGTGTATGTTAGGAGCAAGTCCCTTTCTGTGTATGTGTTTCCCACAGTGCTTAGTGTGAGTCATTTTATGGCATCTGAGTTGATTCCCCTTTTTTAGTTGGTGAGCACTGTTGTTATGGACATTCATCTGAAGTGCTTTTTAAATGTATCTTCTCATTTCTCTTGATTAAATATATAGGATCAAAAGTTCTTGGTCATAATGGATAATGGGGAAATTTTGTGTATCACTCTTTAGTTTTCTATTTTTAATTTTATATATTTTAAAATTTGTTTTAGATATTTATATTTTTCTTTGATTAAATTTGTTCATTGGCCCATTAAAAATAAGTCAAAAATTCTTTCCTTAGGAAAGGTACTATAATCTTACTTGTATAAGTACCATTTTGGGCAGAATATATCCATATTAAATTAGTGTGCTGACAGATCATGGCAGACTCTCTATGAGTCATAATAGAGCCAGAACACTTACTTTTTGGAACACACACACACACACACACACACACAAGAAACAATAGAATGCTACTAGTCATCCTCCAAGTGACTCAGAAAGAGGATGCCTGCTTTTTTTTGCCATGTCATTATGCTCTCATGTACTAGAAGTTTCAGATCCAGAGTGGTGAGTACTTCTTTCAAGAGGCATAATAAACTTTCCATTGAACTGGAAGCTATGACTTATTCCTTGCCACATTGGGATCTTTATCATCTTTATTCAAAAGGCTAATTCAGGGAATTCATGCATAAGGAGGGATGACTGATACAGATTACTGGCAGGGAAGGAGTTGGATGGTGTCTCCACGTTGGAGGTAAGGAAGAACTTGCCTGGATTGAAGGATGATCTTTAGGGTTCTTCTTGGTGTTAATAATTAAGAACAATGACAAACTACAGCAACCCTATTGAAGCAGGGTAATAAAAAATCTTCCAGAAATAATGTATGCATCATGCCTCCAGGAAGAGTTGCAATTCACACTGAAGTCATTTCTTCAAGTTCACAAAATACACAATGGACATCCAATCTCCCTACTTAGCCAGATCAACCGCATCTTTCCCCAGAGTCTAGAAGGGTGAATACACTTGATACTCATATCCATATAACCTCCCCCAATCATCAGACATAACCTGGGTACCTCATCCAGTGTCCCTTCCAAGTCTGGCCTTCTCTGCCTGCACAGTTTCTAACCACTAAGCATTTCCCAAGATCCACTCTACCAACTTATAGGCTTCTCTCAAGCCATAAAAATAATCTCTTTGGCCAGAAAGAATGTGAGCATCCTTTGCCAGAGTCTGGCTGAATGAGTCTGCCTAAATCTGACTTACATACATAATCTTCAGCCATAAGTTCTACCCCAAACTCCAGGTTTAGCTCAGGATACACATATCGCATATGGCAACCCAACCCTGAAATTAATGAACTAGAAACAAATGCAACAATACCAATAATCAATGTATCTAAGACTGTGTCCTGTGGGAAAATTAATAAGATTTACAGACACTTGGAACACGAAACCAAATTACGGAAAGAGGACCCAAGTGAACAGAACAGATAGTGAACAGTGAAATATTACCACATATACCAAAGAAATCCAATACTTTAGAAACCAGTACTTCTTTCTATGAAGAATGACATCAAAATTTGTTTGGGGATTTTTAGTGGTTTGAATAATATGTTTCTCTTAAGTTAATTATATTTGATCATTTGGTTTCAGTGAAGTTACAGAGGAGCAGGGGATCGAGTTCATACAGCCTTGATTCAGGAAATACGCCCCTTGGAATAAGCATAGCATGTTAATAGCTTCACCTTACCTCCACTTGCTCTTTCTACTTTGTGTTTGTGATTGAAAATATGAAGATTAAATAAATCATTACTGGGTGAAGTATTATAATTTGAAGTAATCCTTCCTATTTTCACTCCCATTTTTTAACCTTGTCTTTCTTATTGCTCTAAGTAATATTTCAAACTCTATTATTAATAAAAGCCATACAATATGACATCCATGTCATATTCTCCTAATTTTCATAGAAGTGCTTATTTTCTCCCAATTAATATGATGTTGGGTTTAAATTTATCATATATAGGAATCATTTATTAGTGTATGATAAATCTATTCCTAACTGTCCAGGAATTTCATCATGAAAAGATATTGGATTTTATCAAAACCCTTTCTTATATCTTTTCAAACATTCTTGTGATTTCTGTTCTTGCATATGATTGATACATTAGAGTTACTGTATATTTATTATATTATTCTTACATCACTGACTGATTTGGTAATGTTCTTGAATTAATTTTAAGAACAGTTTTATGTGAACTTTTCACCTGTATTCATCAAGGAAATTGTTCTGTAGGTTTCTTTTGTTGTATCCAAACTGGTTCTAATACTGGAGTAACATTGCCTTTATCAAACAGTTTTGTCATGATCCTTCCATTTCTACATTAGATGGCAAGCTGAAAAACCTTACTCTAAGTCTTTTAAAAGTCTGATAGATTTCATCAGTGATTCCAAATAGGCTTCAACTTTTTTACTAGAGAAATTTTTATTGCTATTTCAATCACTTTGCTTATTATAGATCTGTTTAAATTTCTTATCTCTTTTATTTTTGGTAGGTCATATCCATCAAGAAATTCAGCAATTTCTTTTACATTTTCCAATATAGTAAAGTACAGGCTTTTACAGTACATGCTATATTGATTTGGAAGCCTCAGTTGCCTCCTAACAATAAAATTTAAGGAGGTAGCTTATTCCTGGTGATGAGATTTTTTTTCAATAATCTCTGTCTTTTAGCAGAAATTTGATCCATGTAATCAATCACTTTTTCAAATGATTTTTAGTTTTATGCTTTAAAGTAAGTTTCAACTTATTAATCATATTGCCCTAATTATTTTTATGCCTCGTTAGTTTTGGTTGACATTCTCCAAACTTCTCTGTCTCTTTACCTACCCACTAATTTTCATTTCTTAAACATTAGAGCAATTTCTTTTGTGTATTTGATAGGAATTAGTGCAGAGAGCAACTCAAAACTTGTCAAGGTGCAGAGAATAAGAGACTATAGAATGAGCAAACTAAAAAAGTCATTTTATTTACTTGTTCATAATGGTTAAGAAAAATGAATGTTTTTAACTGCTGATATTTATCATTATTATCAGTTTTTAACTGCTGATATTTATCATTATCATATATTATTTTGAGTACTTGCAATTTAAGTCTTTAGTACTCATTTTGGTTTGGTTTTGTTTGCTTTTGCTTTAAAAAATATTTCTAATTACTGTATATTAACCCACTATTTGATATATGGCTGTAGAAGATTTTCTTTCATTCTGTATGTTGTCTCTTCACTCAATTCAATTTCCTTTTTTTTTTAATCTTTTACATACCAATCCCAATTCCCTCTCCCTCCCTTTTTCCCACTCTCCCACCTGTTCCCCTACTCCCAATCCTCAGAGAGGGAGAGACCTCCCATGGGTATTCAACAAAGTTTGTTACTTGACACAGGACCAAGTTCTTCCTTCTTGTGTCAAGGCTGAGCAAGGAAGTCCCATAGGGAATGGGCTCCAAAAAGCCAGTTCATGAACTAGGGATATATTGTGATTGCAAGGCCAGTGGCTCAACAAACTGCCCAAACCACCCAACTGTCACCCACATTCAGAGCGCCTACTTTGGTCCTATATAGGTTCCCCAGCTGTCAGTCCAGTGTCGGTGAGCTCCCACTAGCTCAGGTCAGCTGTTTCTGTGGTTTCTTCCATCATGGTCTTGACCACTTTGCTCATATCATCACTCTTCCCTCTCTATGACTAGGTTTCCTTTATAATACAGAAGATTTTTACTTGCATGAGGTCCAATTGTAAAATATTGACCTTGTTTCCTGAATGACCAGATTTCCATTCAGAAATTTCTTTTCTGTAACTAAATCATGTAGTATTTTACTATTTTTTCTATAATCATTTCAGAGCTTCCTCTATTATGGTGGGAACTTTGGTCCTTAGAAGTTGTGTTTTGTGTTATGTGATAGAGTTCTTGCTTCACGTTTGTATATGTAAATTTACCCTGATTTTCCAGGGATGTTTGTTAAAAAATAATATATGATCTCCATTGTATATTTAGCAATCATTGTCAAAAAATTCCAATGTCTGGAGTAGTGTTCATTTTTTTTTTTGTTCTTCAATTCTGTTGCACTGACTTACATATCTGTTTTTGCCAATAGTATAGCAATTTTATTATTTTGGGTCTATAATACAATTAAATATGATAATAACTACATAGTTAATTTTTGCTAGTTTGAGTTTGCTTTGTCTATCTAGTACCTTCTGTGTTTCCACATGAATACTAAGATTATTCTCTTCTATTTATGTGAACATTTGTATTAAGATTTTTATGGGATGTGCACTAATTCCAAGTTTTCTTTATGATAAAAATCATAGAGATGCTAGGGATTGAGTGGTCATGCCTTCACATGATACACGTTATATATAATAACATTATATTGCACACCACGCTAAACAGAGAAAACTTTAGTGTACACATTAAATTAGGAACATGACAAGGATGGATACTCATTCCACTCTTATTCATTACAATTCTTTACATCAGCACTGTAACAATAAGACAATAGAAGAAAAAGGGAATATAAATGCAAAAATCAGTTGCATGTCTTAGGGAAGGTGCTTTGCTTTTGATGTAATAGTCTAAAGAGTACAGTATTCTAGATTCACAACTTAGTATTTCTCAATATCATAACTATAATTTCCTCCTGGCTTTTCAAGATTTGAGGGAAGTGTACATTTCTTCTTAGCATGACTTCAAGTGCCACTTTGTATTTCTCTGTTCCTGCTTTTATATTTTTCTGTATATTTAATGTTACAATTTTAATATGATGTATGGTGTTTTTTCTAGACAAG
Source organism: Microtus pennsylvanicus (assembly GCF_037038515.1). Classification (NCBI taxonomy): domain Eukaryota; kingdom Metazoa; phylum Chordata; class Mammalia; order Rodentia; family Cricetidae; genus Microtus; species Microtus pennsylvanicus. Next base: position 17,994,141 of record NC_134591.1, read on the forward strand.
GCCATTTTCTCTTCTGAATTCCTCCTGTATCTACATGTATCTCTTTCCCTAATTTTGGTAAGGTATCTATTATAACTCATTCAGGATTATTTTGAGAGCAAATGAGATTTTACTTTTTGCCTGTGATTCTTACTTTTCCTGTGTCACTTCATACTGTCTCATATATTTGAAATTACTAAATGTATTTTGTTCTTAATTTGTCATCCTTATTGGCAAGGGTTCCCCCTCTTCTACATTGATATCAAACCCTAACATGTTAGACTGTGTAATACATAGTGCCAAAGTAAAATCTCCCTTTCTTAAGTTTCTTTTGATGCATATTTTTTTTTTACCAGAATTGATAGAAGTTCTAAGAGAAAATATTATGCCAAGAAGTGAGACTGTTGGAGTAATAGAATTAACTATGTAGTTCTAATTTTCTGGAACAATGTTATGGAAGAAATGTAAAATAGTGAGTACCTTTTAAATAGGAATGCTCAAAAATCTCTTCTATGGAACTTTACAAATAATTCTGATGATATCCTGAAAGACAAGAGGGCTGAGAAGAAAAAAAAAGTCAATGGATGCTTGTATCGTGAGATTTCAAAAAAACACTAGCCTAAACACTAGGTGAAATGTGGACCTTTTATGTCAGGACCTACACAATATTTAGCACTCCATATCATTAGAAGTTGACTGAGGTTGAATTTTAAAGTACAGGGCTAATTTATTTGTTGTGGAAAATTAAACATGATAACATTCCAGTTATCCTGGCTAGTTTTACATCAACTTGACCAAACTAGATTTATCTGAAAAAAGGCAAATCAATTGATAAAATGCCTCCATAAGACTGACTTAGGGAAGTTTTTAAATTATGATTGATGGGTGAGGGCCCTGTCTGCTTTAGGTGTTGCTATTCTTGGGCTGGTGGTCTTGGGTTTTAAAAAATAAAGTTAGGCTGATGAACAAGCCAGTAAGTAACACCACCCCAAGGCCAATGGATTAGTTCTTCCATTCAGGTTCCAGTCCTGTTTGAATTTCTGTTCTAACTTCATCCAGTGATGAGAAGTGATATGGAAATGCAAGTCAAACAAGACTTTTCTTTATACAATTCTTTTTGTTACGGTGTTTCATCACAGCAGCAACCCTAACTGAGACAAGAATCTTGCAGTAATTTTTAGGGAAGGGCACAGTATTTGCTACACATTTGCCAACAAATAGATTCTGCTTTCTCTTTTTTTGGTGGAGATTTGTGGTATTGAATGGTTACAACACAATCCATATTCCAAAGTCTGTACATCAAAGTTCAAAGAGAAGGAGTAAGGAGGAATTCTAACTCATTGGCTAGTGTTGTTCTTCCAGAGGGTGCATGAAATCAGTGGTATAAATCATGACAGAGAAAAGGATTCAGGCCCCACACCATTGATATACCTAGATGCCTCTTTATGGTTCAGGCCTGGAACAAAGTGCAACACATAGAATAGTCAAGAAAATTTGTATAGACGTCCCTTATAACAAAGTATGGTTAGTGTGGGAGTTAGTTGCTGCTTCTCCAGAAACAGCCTTCAATGACTTTAACCCCCTTTTTCCCCATCTAATGAAAGAGAAAGTCAAGATTGTTAACCAAACCAAGGTTTTGATACATTTCAAAGCTCCTCAGTTTAATTGAACCAAGAATTTTAATGTTTTATTTTTCTATTGACAAGATAAATAGCATGACCAAGCAGCATAGAGAAGAAGCATTTTATAGGGGTTGAGGTTATAATAATCAAGGTGGGTATGATGACAAAAAGCAGCCAGGAATGGTCTTATCACAGTGACTGTTGGCTTACATCTTGAGACAGACAAAATTAAGAGGAAGAAACAGAGAGTTAACTTGGAATGGCAAAGCCCAAGTGCAGGGACAAACCTCGCCCCCAACAAGATCATACCCTTTAATTTTTCCCAAACAGTTCCACCAATAGAGAACCAAATATTCAAACATAAGCATATGGGGTGGGGTGGGGGTAAGGGGAGATGGGGAGAGAAAAGAGAGAAGGGGAGGATGGGGAGAACTTGGGAAAATAGGATGGTTGGGATAAAGAAAGGGTGGATAGGGGAGCAGGGAAGTATATATCTTAATTAAGGGAGCCATTTTAGGGTTGGCAAGAGACTTGAACCCAGAGTGGCTCCCAGGTGCCCAGGGTGATGTCCCCAGTTAGTTCCTTGGGCAGCTGAGGAGAGGGAACCTGAAATGGCCCTATCCTATAGCCATACTGATGAATATCTTGCATATCTCCATAGAGCCTTCATCTGGCGGTGGATGGAGATAGAGACAGAGACCCACATTAGAGCACTGGACTGAGCTCCTAAGGTCCAAATGAGGAGCAGAATAAGGGAGAACATGAGCAAGGAAATCAGGACCGCAAGGGGTGCACCCACCCGCTGAGGTAGTGGGGCTGATATATTGGGAGCTCACCAAGGCCAGCTGGACTGAGACTGAAAAAGCATGGGATAAAACTGGAATCTCTGAACATGGCAGACAATGAGGGCTGATGAGAAGCCAAGGACACTGGCACTGGGTTTTGATCCTACTTCATGTTCTGGCTTTGTGGGAGCCTAGCCAGTTTGGATGCTCACCTTCCTAGACCTGGATGGAGTAGGGAAGACCTTGGACTTTCCACAGGGCAGGGAACCCTGACTGCTCTTTGGACTGGAGAGGGAGGGGGAGAGGAGTAGGGGGAGGAGGAGAGGAGTGGAAGGAGGGGAAGGGAAATAGGACACTGGGAGGAGGCGGAAATTTTTTTTTCAATAAAAAAAAGCAGTCCTGTAATAGAAAATGACCAGAAAAAAAGAGAGAAAAAATTGTGGAAAAGACAAGGAATATGTCCATGATCATATATTTATAATTTTAAAAGAGGTTGGAAACTTGTGCTCTGCATGAGACAATAGAAGCAGTATCCCAAACTCAAAAGTTTGCTTATCAAAGGCTATGTTTGGTAAAAATGAAATTTCATTCAACATAGTAGATTCAAAATTAAGGATGTCAATGAACTTGTTTGCTAAAAACTAGAAATCAAGTGTCTTCACTAGTTCAATACACAAAAGCCAATGCAATAATTGTCTAAAAATGCCATGTTCTATACAAAGCAACAGTAAAGCTCAGTAACACTGAGCACATGGCATCAGTTTTGTAGCCAGGAAATAAGCATTCATCAGGAGATGACAACGTTTTTTACCATGATTTTACAGTGTTTCTGAGACCAGAAAATGTCCAATTGGGTCAAATTTCCTGAAATAAGTCACTGATCAGCCTCTTTATGAAGCTATTAATGTGAAACCTTAGTTGCAATAGCATCCCAAAGATATACAATGGTGCCAGGGAAGTCAAGATTACGGCACATCCTCCTAGGAAAGATATAGGAATTTAGTGGAATGAAACTCATCTAAGATAACGAATGTATATTTCAGGCAGTAAAATTGAAAGTTCCATTGTAAGCTACCAATATCAAATATAGAGTTCTAGAACTTTGTATTTGCTTTCCTGATGTTTGGTCTTGATTTAGTATCGTCAGTCTTTACTATGTCCATAATGTTCCCTTTTGGAAAATAAAGGATTATCCTGTTCCATGTATTTGAATTATGTATACAAATTTTCCTGATGTAGTAACAGCTTACTGAAGTGATTACCTGGAATGTCAGGACGGACTCTGATTTTGGAGTTGTAGACCGTCGTGGAATTGATACATTCTATATGGATTTTTAAATTGAACTGAAAGTTAGATCTCCTTGATCCCAAGACACAATAGATAAACTATTATAGCTTTAAAATAATGTTTTATTTTTCTAACAAATAAAAAAGTGAAGTTTTGATAATCATGTTACATTGCAGTTTTCTCACAAACCAAAAGTTGTAGAGAATTTCAGTGTGAAACAAGATGCAAAAGAGGTACTGGAACACAGAACATTTTACATCAAGATATTCAAGGGTGCTGAAAAGACAGAATGTTTTAAACTGGAATCACATTAAGACACTGCTTGTTAAAAAGAAGGTAAAGCAACAGGATGTTTAGGGAGAGGTGAAACATTCCATTCTGCAGTGGAGCTCCTTGAGCTCAAGAAGTAACCAACTCAAGGGATTATGAAAGTCCCTGAAACTGTGTAGATGCACTAGATTCCTCTGTTTCCAAGCTGAGGTAAACAATAAGGATTGCAAGGGACTCGCTAAGCTGTTTGGAAGATGTAGAAAACTAAACTGACTGGAAAAGGCTCAGACCAACTGAGATACTGGGGAAGAGACATTCAATTTGGTTAGCTGTCTCCAGGTTGTGCAGTGTTCTCTAGGCTTCAAGCATTTGTGAGATTTTATTTATCCTGTGGTGGACTTTGGTAATGCAGCTATCTCTGAATCATTTCTATTCTGTAAGTAACTTTTTCTTCATACTCCTATAATTAGAGCCAATAAAACTCAGCAGTTCAGCAATTTAGATTGAACTTGATGATATTCATATATTGGTCTCTTGTCATTCCCATATGCTGGATGAATAGACATTTGTTCAGTTTTCTACAGGAATAATGACACAAAACATTTTTGACTCTCAACATGTTAGCATTAGAATCACTGTGAAAAAATGGTGGTATGCCTATGAAGAATTGTTTGGATTAGGAAAGTTCTGATGAGAAGACCTACATTAAATGTGGATATTATTGTTATTATTATTATTATTGCATATCTTAGATTCCTGGAATGAATAAAATAAAGTGAGCTGTGGCTGGAGAAATGATCCTCCAGTAGTTAAAATAATCGGACAGTCAGTTTCAATTTCCAGAGCTAATATAGTGGCTCACAATCATTTTAACTCAAGAGCAAAAAGACCTGACAATAGCTTCTGTCCTCCTTGGGCGTAAGGCAGGTGTCTAGTTCATACCCATTCATAAAGGCAAAATGACCATATACATAAAATTAAATAAATAAAGTAGTAATAAAATACACCAAAGACAACAATTCATTTCTTTCTACTTTTGGACAGTTGGTGCAATGTGATTAGCATCTTCTAACCTTTCTTCTATACCTTTCTGGCTATTATGGAACTGTAAGCCACAGAGAGGGGCCCTCTTCCTTCCCTCAAATTAGTTTGTCAAATATAAAAGCTTCTATTTGGCATTTATTTGTATAGTATATAACTATTCTTATATGAATTATTTTATCTACATTTCTCTTTTAAACTGTTATTTCATTATAATTATAATTATTATTATTATTATTATTATTACTGTTTTTTAAAGACAGGTTTTCTTTCTAGCTTTGGAGTCTGTCCTGGTACTAGCTCTTGTAGACCAGACTGGTCTTGCACTCACAGACATCCACCTGTCTCTGCCTCCTGAGTGCTGGGATTAAAGGTATGTGCCACCACCATCCAGCCTTAGACAAATTTCTAACATGGACGCATAAGTATTCAATTTTGTGAATACTAATCTTACCATATAGTTTCTTCTATATCATTTTTTTCTTCTGAGACTGAGTTTCATTTATCTCAGAATGGCCCCAAGCTTAGTATGTTAATCAAGGCTGACCTTCATCTTCTTACCCTCCTGTTTTTATTTCTTAAGTACTGCTGTTACAAGTACACAATGTCAAACCTGGCATCTAGGTTAATTCCAAATTATGTATCTTTCTTATAATTTGCTCTTCTTTCATTTTCTGAGGTTAGTAGTTTTGATTTTTGGTAGTTTTAAAATAGCATGAGCTGTTAGAATTTTTTATTTCTGTATTTATTTAAATATTCTCTATCTTTTTTAGATACATAGTTGAATTACTAGAAATTTCCTTGATTTTTTGATTGGTACTTACAAGCATTTTCAACTGTGGCCTATTATATTTTCAATAAAAAATGATGTTCATAAGTCAATTTCTTGAATACATTGTCTCCCACTGGCATTCATTTAGGTGGTTGTGAAAGTTGTAGCAAGTTTGGCTTATCTAAAGGATGTGCATAGGTCATTAGTGGCAGGACCTTGAAATTTACATTGTTTAGGGTATCTCTCTCTTCTTCCTTATCTATCATAATGTGAATACTCCCTGTCATATGATCTTACCATGATGATGTGAGGTTCCCTATCACATTCCCCATTTTGATGGCTCTAAACTCTTAAAAATTATGAACTGAAAATAAGTCTTTCCACTTTTAAGTAATTTCTTTCCATTATTGTTGTCACAATACCACAAAAAGTCACTACTACCGTGTCAAAGCAATTTTTTTCCAATGTGGATACGAATCTGGTTTTTAAAAATTGATTAGATTTAAAAAAAAATACCAAGCCAAGTTCCCACTCCTTCCCCTCCTCCCTTTCCCTCCACCCACCTGGCCATTGCCCCATCAGTACCTTAGAGAGGGTAAGGCACATTGATTTGTGGAAGGACCAAGGCCCTCCCTACTATGTCTAGGCTGAGCAAGGTATACATCAAAGAGATTAGGATCCCCAAAAGCTAGTACATGCAGTAGGGATAAATCCTGGTGTCGCTGCCAATGGTCCCTCAGTGTCCCCCAGCTTTGCAACTGTCAGTCACATCCAGAGGGACTAGTTTGGTCCTATGCTTGTTCCTTCCCAGTCAGGCTGGAGTTGTTGAGCTTCTATTCGCTCAGGTAAACTGTGGATACTAGCTATAAACAAAGTACATTGAGTGTATAGTTCATGATCCTAGAGACACTGTGTAATAAGGTGAACACAAAGAAAAACATGTATAGACCCACCTGGAAGTTGGGAACAGACAAGATCTCCTGACAAAATTGGGAACATAAATGTGGGGGCGAAGGGAGAGCTGAACGGGAAGAGGAGGAGAGAGGGGGAGGGGAGAGGAGAACTTGAGGGTATGGGATAGTCGAGATGGACAAAGGACAGAAATGAGAGAAAAGAAAGAAATATCTTGATTGAGGGAGCCATTATAAGGTTAGCAGAAACCAGGCTTTAAAGAAATTCCCAGGAATCCACAAGAATGACCCCACCTAAGACCCAAGGAGAGAGAGCCTGATCTTGACTTGCCCTGTAATCAGACTGATGCTTATCTTAAATATCACCATAGAACCTTCATCCAATAATTGATGGAAACAGAGGCAGAGACCCACATCAGAGCACTGGACTGAGTGCTCGAAGTCCAGTTGAAGAGTGGAAGGAATAAGAATATGAGCAGAGGTCAAGACCATGATGGGTTCACCCACTGAAGCAAGATTTAATTTAATTCACTGCTACTATGCTAGTTATCCTACTGCTTTTCTGTCTCAATGAGTTCTTACTCTTATGACTGAAGAGAAGTCAGCAGCATTGTTTTCACTGTGTTCAAGATGCTGTTCATCTCAACCTCTAGTGTTTTTTTTTTTTTTGCAAATTTTGGGGAGTGGCCACACACAAACGGATTGTTGTGTATTTAATTCAATAATGACTGAGAAACTGTGAATTTTTTCCCCTGAGTTCTTTCTCTTCAAACTTATCTTTTCAGGACCCTGCTTTGTTAGTCCTCAAAAGCCAGTCTGATTACACTCCTTACTGAGAATTTCTGCTTTATTCCTGTTTTTACTGTTACTGTGATAGTCCAAAAACTCCGTGAATAATAGGGAATAAACACAGCCAAAACAGCTCACATACATGCAGGAAAATTCAATACTGGAATTGACTATTTTATATAAATATAAATGTGTAAAATTATATCTGTAAATTAGTTTAAAGTTCATTTATACTACATATTTGGTTTCGGCATACTTGGTAAGAATTCAAAGTACATTACCAATTTTTGCAAAAAATTGTAAAAAATGGATAAAATTTTTTAATTGCTGTGCAAAGAGCACTGATGATCTTATACTTTGTGGAAGATATTTGAATGTGGGCTACATCTTCTTAGATAAGACATACAATGATAAGTGAATGCATCTGTGTGATTTTGCGCCTTTGTGTGCATATAAACATATTAAAACGTTTGAACATTTATATTAGCAAAAGGCTGTGGTTTACAAAGTCATTTTAAAAGTAATTAAGTCCATTATTTCTTGCAAATTTCAGTAATGGTCAGCAAAAAATTTTAAATAATGTCAAATATAAATAGTTGAGGTACTTTGGGACATATAGACTTTGACCCAAATTATTCTACTATCTTATCACCATGAAAAGACAAATAGAAAAGGAATAGGTAGGTATAGCTGTGAACTAACTAAATTTACTTTTTAAAACAAGCAATGAACTGTATTTGACTTATGGATTAAAGTTTTTTCACTTTAATTTTTTTGAGAATTTATGTATGAGTAGTACATATATTAGTTTTTATAATATTTCCATCCCTCCATCTCCCCTGTCAAGCCCTTCTACTATCCCACACTCCTTCTCAATATTATGACCTATCAGCAAGTTCATCACCAGGGAGAAGACTCTTTCTCTTTCTTAGCTGTCAGAGGCTGCCTGTAGATTTTCACCTAGTGGCAGGGTTTTGTGAAATTTTACTCATATGCTTTGATATATCAACTGATATTTGTTATTTAGGTAACCACACTGCTGAGATTTTATGGGTGCAACTTCGTCTCATGTCACAAAGACACTATTGCATAGTTGACATCCTGTGTCTGTGTCTCTGAAATTCTTCCTGGTCTCTGTTCCTCATTTTTCCAAGCCATGGGTGTGGGAGTTTTATTATAATTACATCAATTGAGGTTGGGTACAGTAAGTCACTTATTCTCTGCATTTTGGTTGTTATAGTTCCATGTAATGGTCTTCATCTTCTGGGTAAAAGGGTTCAGATGCAAGCTCCATTTAACTGTGGGTACAAGGATAATAGAATACAGTTAGAAACTATTTAGGTCAGGATAAATGTCAGCATTAAGTTCTCCTGAGTGCTGCAATAAAAGGAGTGCACTTCCTCTACCTGACTCCCTATGGCTTTTAAACATCCTTACTGACATTTATCTTCCTTTCTTCTATCCCTCTTTGGTACCTACTTCCCCATTCCCTACCAAAGATTGCTATTTTTTCTATTTCCACTTTCACTCAACTACCCATCTCCAATGAAAGGGTGCTTGGGCTGGTTCTGGTTCTTAGATTTTGTGGATAGAGTAGTAATGAACATGGATAAGCCAGTATCTCTGGAGTAGGATGTTGCGTCTTCCAGGTGCATAACAAGGCTCATAGCTTGTCTATTCACCGTAAGATGCAGAAATTATGTAGCTCATGTATGGGTCATGGTTTCTAATATTAGAATTATAGTATATCACAAATGAATACTGTAAACTAATCAACCTTCCTGGACTGTTTAAATCTTAAAATCTCTTGGAGGACTAAATGCACATAGGATGTATTTTCTTGAAGTATCATTTCAAAATGTGATTCCCAGGAACAAAGAAAGTATCCGTGTCACATTTGTAAGTACAACAGTACGATATTTGAACCTTTTGGGCAATTTGAAGAAATTAGTTTCTTCAAAGAACAAGGCCAGTTGAAAAGTATAAAGTATTTCGCTAGACTTTCTCCTCTTGCCAGAGGGGTCCTGAGATTACTCTGAAATATTGCTTTATCTAATTCCATCTCTTCTCCTCAAGCTGCATCTTTAACTCATTGTTTAAAAGTATATTGAGGAAATTTTAAGGCACATCTACTTGAAACATTTATTACCACAGTCTTGAAAAATATGGCATATTTGCATAAATTATTCTTCACCGTGAGTTAAAAACTAAAGTATTTAATTAAGCAGACTTACTATAATAAAGCTTTAAATACTTTAATGAAATTGATAAGGTATTAAATTATGAATTTTGACACTATGTGTATGTGTTATTCATGATGTCACAGAAAATTTTTATTAGTGAGTCATCCCCTTCCACTCTGGTGTCTGAGAATCAAACTGAGTTGTCAGGTTTGGGAGGAAAGTGTTTGTACCTCCTGTGCCAACTTACCAACCAAGACTTACAAATATTTGGATGATATGCCTTTTCGCTTGCAGGTTCCTTTTTCAAACTTTCTGTGTTTTGTCCAATGTATAATGCTTGAGGTTAGAAGACTAAAATGAATTAGCACTGGGAGGTGATGATAGAACATTCTGTTCTCTGTTCTCCCTTTCAACCCTCTCCCAAGGTCTCCATGCTTTCAATTTACTCAGGAGATCTTGTTTTTTTTCTACTTCCCATGTATATTAGATCTATGTATGTCTCTCTTAGGGTCCTCATTATTGTCTAGGTTCTCTGGAATTGTAATTTGTGGGCTGGTTTTCTTTGCTTATGTTTAAAATCCACTTATCAGTGAGTATATATGATAATTGTCTTTCTGGGTCTGTTTAACCTCACTCAGAATGATGGTTTCTAGCTCCATCCATTTACCTGCAAAATTCAAGATAGATTCATATCTATCACCATGCACAAAACTCAAGTCCCTTATATTGAATTCACAATATTCTACCACATTAATTACCTTCTACCATGATTTTCACACTCTTTTTTATATATTAGACTAGAATTTAGGAAAATTACAGTCTATACTGAGTTAACTGCTTGACAATTTATGAACCATTGTACGGTACATTAAAGAAATACTGAGAACATTATGAAATCATACAAAAATGGGATGAGACTATCTGTCTAAAGAATCAAGAAATACCTGGGTGGGTAATTGGTCTGAACTTTGAAATACAATTATGTGCAATGTAAGTTAAGATCAACTAGAGGCAGGATGAATGATGCTGGAAATCAAAAGCTCAAGCACAACTCTGGGCATGGCCATTCAGGCTATTGAAAGCAATTGAATGTGACTGAAGCATTCAACAGATGAGGTACAGGTACATTTGAATAAGTATAAGAGAATGTTGACTATTTGATTCAGTAATTTCATAAAGACATGTGAAATGAGAATGAGTTTTTAGTAACAGAACTCTTTGAAAAAATTTCAAGAACTGCATTGGAAACATTAGGAACCTTTTAAATGTCTGCTGCAGTAAAGTAAACAGAAGCTTGCAAGGGCTATAATGAAAGCAATATTTCTAAGAAGACTGGAGGGACAAGGTCAAAATATCCAGAAGGAAAATCAAATAATAAATAGAGTTTCTTTTAAAAAAATTACTAACAAAAGTAACACATATAAGCATTTTCTGTATTCTGTCCAGGTAATTAAACCAGAGTTCATTTCCTCATAAATCATAAACTAAATATGTGTTATTGAAGTATGCTTTTCTACCTGTTCAGTTAGAATTCATGTCTAGTTGGATTGAAGCTAAAGGTCACAGTTAATACTTCAATATGAAAAATTTGTAAGGCTTTTTAATGCCAAAATGTTTTCCATGGGTCTGGGTGGTGTTGGCACATGCCTTTAATCCTAGCACTTGGGAGGCAGATGTAGGTGGATCTCTGTGAATTCGAGGCTAGCCTGGTCTACAAGAGCTAGTTTCAGAATGGCTCCAAAGCAAAACAGAGAAACCCTATCTCAAAAAAAAAAACAAAAAATAGGGGGTGGGTTCTATGGGCCATGGTCTCTTACAAATATTAAAATGCTAACTAAATAATAAACAACTTGTTTAGGAATATACATATATATGTGTGTGTATACATATTTCTTTCAGCCCTCATATTCCATTGTGTTTGAATATGATTATGAATATTTTCAATGTACTTGAACATAGCATATACCATTTCATAATTATGCTCACATCCCCAATTTAGTTGTTCTTAAGTAGGAGGCAAAATGTATAGCATTCAGATCTCACATTTCTCATTATTAACCCTGTTTTTCTTTTCAAGAATACATGTGATGATATAAAAAGTAGATAAGCTTGTGAACAGGACAATGAGAATTTGATTGAAGAGTGAGTGACTTGTGAGCTGGGATGTAGGCATCATGCAATATACTCATGATAGATGCAGACTTAAAGAGAACAGCTTTTCAATATATTCTAGAACCAGGGTTTTTTATCAGTTGGAGAACAAAATTAAGCATGTGTCCATCCCCAAAGGCATAACAGCACTGAGGGAGGTGCACATGATGAATAGTTTCTGTTGTCTTCCAAAGGGGACAGATGTGTTAATGGATCAATCATGGTAGAGTTTGCTCCTGTGGAAGATTTATTTCAACTTTTTCTAGTATTACACTGCTGGAAAGATTAAAATAAAAGCATATTTTAGCAAAGGAAGCACACAAATATTTCTGTTTTTTAGACAAATATGGGTGTTTAGTGAAGTAGAGGATTATATCTAACTTTAAGTATCAATTATTAATGAATATATTAATTTAAATTAAATGTTGTATACAATGTAGTATTCATAAAATACTAACATTTTTATAACAGCCATCATATTTCCTCACGTTTGAATGTAATTAGCAATATCTTCAATGCACTTGAGCACAGCACATAGCACTTCATAATTACATTCAAGTCCCCAATGTAGGTTGCTTCTAAGCAAGATGGAAAAAGTATGGATTTTCTTTTCTATATTTTTATATAAGAGGCATTAGGGAAAGAAAGACCAATAAATCACTGGAACCTGTATATCTCCTATATAGAGAGAAATATTCAGCTAGCTGTCAAGCTCGTGCAGCCAGAACCTCAAATGAGCTGACCTACTTCCCATCTGGTTCAGCGTTCCTTTTCCATCTCAGTTAATTATACCTTAGGAGAAGACTCACATTTGTTTATATAAGAAAGAAAAAAGAACTCTTTCTCTCAGTACTTTCATAAACCTGAATTTCTTGTGGCTCTTCTTATTTTTAAATATAAAACATTTTTCCTTTGAAGAAGTGTTCTTTTAAGTTTGTTTTTCATTTCTAACTACTTCATTTCTGTGTTGGAAGGGAAAAGTCTTTCAAATTGGGGAAATGGCAGTCAAGCTTCCCAAGTTATCAATGTCATTTTGCTCCCAGGATACACAATTTCCTTTTATTTCCAAAATGTCAAAAATATCGCAGAGAAAAAGCACACAAACTGACAAAAGAAAGCATTCCAGTGTCTGGTGAAAATAAAATCTCTTCTTTTAGCACGGTTCTGCTTCTTTCCCTTATCTCACTTTGTTGCTGAACTGCCATTTGTGATATGGGTGTTTCATGTGGCCACTGTCACACAAGCATGAAAGCAAAAGCCAGCATTTCCTCTTAATTTACTTGATGTTTCCATAATAAAGACCTACTTAACAATATTAGTGACTCAAGGAAAAGTTTTAGCAAATATTCGGGGTAAATTATTATCTGTCAGAGAGGTTGACTTCTAATGTCAATTCTGAATAACACAATGTCATATACAAGATATAAACGAAGGAAAAAGTGTAAGAAACAGAATGATCAATATTTGCATACGTTTATTATTATCAATTACATATACTAGAATAATTACTATGCTAAATAAAACAGACATTATTTCTTTAGTAGCTAGGAATAGGCAAAGTATAACATAATAGTCAAGTTTTATGACTTACCAGTTTAAAATTTTAATTAACCTTGCCTTTAAAGTAAAATGAAGTCAGAACCTTCCCCACTTTTGCAACTGTTCAAGATCTATACCATTATGAACCAGGAAAAAAATGGAAAAGTCATAATATTTTACCAAATACATTTGTGAAAGGTAAGAGTACATCTTTTCGGCCACCCAGTCTTAAGTTAACAGTCATGTCAGTTGTAAAGAGCTTCCATTGTATATCTTTGTTCTACTCCTGCAAAAATGAAATCAGTTCATAAACTCACAGCTCGGGTTATGACACAAAGGTTCATAGTCTAAGACAGAGATATAGAGATTGAAATTTTAATAAATTGAGGTAAAATAACAACTTGAAACTTTACATCAAGAACATAACCAAAGTAACTAGCCTAGAAATAGTCCCTATTAAGGCTTGGATTGTGTCTCATATTGATTATTTACATATAAGCCTACTGTTTGATAGACCTTCCTCTACAATCACCATTTGTCTTTATTTCATTTTCTTATACTGTTTATCAACAGGAGTAATATTCAAGAACTATGTTTTTCAGTTTCACATTCACCAAGAATCTTGTGTGATATACAGTCTGCCCTTAGAAAGCATTAGTGAGAGGTGTGTAAAGCTATTAAAATAATTTTTCTTCCTCCCCCTGTATTGAGGGAAAACGGTATTTCTTGGGATCATATTGGTCATGATCTTATCCTTTTTCATGTACCCACTTGAGAGTGTATCACAGTAAGTGAAGATGTACAACTACCTGAAATGTCTCCACAAGGTTATTGTGTACACACATTTATGACAGAAGATACTGGTTTGGGAAATAATTCTGTAGTACACAAGTCAGGCCCTGTCCAGAATGTGGCTGAGGGAATATGTGACTGTAGAAGTGTCAGAAAAATGCAGCCCTGCTACCTTTAAAAACGGAGAAGGAAGCTGCAAACCAATACTAGTAGTTGGGCCCCAGACAGTAGATAAGAAGGTTCTCCTCAAGAAGCTCCAGGAAGAAAGGTGGCCTAGATGACATCTTAGACTTTTGAGAACTATTATAGACTTTTAAACTTTAAAACTGTTAGTACATATAGTACTTGAGAACTACAATAGACTTCAGGAAGTATAGTACAAAAAATGCATCTTAAGTCACTTTCTTTGTGGGAATTTGTGATAACAACAGTGGGATGCTCACAGACACTGGAGTTACAAGCAAAGGGAGACACATGTGGTCTTTTGATATGAATTCAGGAGATCTTAACACAGAGCTTCAGTCTTTGGGAGCGAGCATGCTTATCAGATAAGTCAGATCCCCAGCCCTCCTTTTCTGTCTTATTGAATTATGTGGATTCTTAGTTCCCATATATTCAAATCAAGATGAATTCCTAGTGTTCTTTGCTTGCCAGATAGTATATAAGAAGAACTAAGGTATTTCTGTAAATCAGTAACATGATATTAAATAAATAAATGACTTATTCTATAAAAGTGATAAATTTCAGTGCACTAATTAACATTTTGCCATGGATGACTTGTTCTCTTGCAGCCTTTTCTTTCTGAGTCACTGGGAAAGAAAGGAGAATTTTGTTACTTAATGTCCATTGTAATTAGTTTACAATGAAATATTGATTTTACATTAGTGAAGATTAATGCCATAGTATTGGCAACTGTATCTTGTTTTTATAAAGAATGACATTTTGCAGATAAAGAGACATTGTGTTCCACTGCCTTGCCACTTTGGTGCAATTAGAACATATGTATTATACTCTATATATTCAGCATTTACCGTGTTGGGGCTTATCATCCAACTCTAGTTGGAGAGTCCTGGTAAATATCCTTACCAATGGATCAGATGAACATAATTTCATCTTCTTACACAGCAAAGCTGTGTTACATTTCTAACCATTATAACTGCATGGTGACTTGTCCATGAGGAGAATTATAAAACTTTTAATGGGATAGCATTGAAGTTCTTAAGGTTTTTGACTTATATCTGATAACTAATAACTGTTTATAATGAGATTTTATAAATGAATATGATGATATTGAAGACAGTAAGAAACTACTGAAGAAATGCCTAGTTTCTTTTGTGCTTTTCCTTCTTTTTGTGTCTGGAGAAATAAATATGTTTGTGCTTTTATCTGTACAAAAATGGCTGCAAATAGAAATCAAGAGTCTTTTTATTAAAATTTGAATTTTTATGATATACTTAGTGATAAACATAAAAATAAATTTCTCTAAAGCTACAATTTATAATCAGCATAGGTACTTAAGCCTTGCAGTTTACATTGATAGGAAATCTTACTCTGAGAACAAAAATGCACGTGCTAAGAAATGCTTAAAGTAATTTACAATACTAGTATAATAAATATTGTTTAGATCTTTTCCTTAACATTTTGCCTTGATGTAAGATGACTCCCCAAATAATATCACCAAAGTTATCTTTGATTCTTCAGTGCATATGTCTGCATGCACAGCATCATCTCCACGCTAAATAAGAAGGCAGCTTTTACTAACCTTCAACCTTC
This sequence comes from Microtus pennsylvanicus, assembly GCF_037038515.1. Taxonomy (NCBI): domain Eukaryota; kingdom Metazoa; phylum Chordata; class Mammalia; order Rodentia; family Cricetidae; genus Microtus; species Microtus pennsylvanicus. Next base: position 18,010,036 of record NC_134591.1, read on the forward strand.
AATTTCTGTTTCTTCCTTACTAAGGCTTTATTTGCTTTTAAGCTTTCACTCATGTGGAATAGCTCCACCAAAGTCCAGCTACAACTTCAGTACTCTTCACTATTCTTAGCACTACCTTGATTTTGTTTGTCTGTTTGTTTGTTTTGATTTTACAGCTGTTGTCTGGGCAAGAAATTATGTTTCTCTCACAGGGATGGAGGAGCAGGGAGGTAAGGCATGGCTAAAGTTTTGGTGGATGGGACATGGTGGAGACAAACCTCATGCAGGTGATATTGAAGAAACAGGTAAGACTTCTCTTTTGGAGGTGACGGAAAGCTCAGAGCTATTATCAACTTTCTATCCAAAGAGCTATAAGATGCAGTTTCAAAATTCCTTGTCTGTCTTCTGGGTGCATTCTGATCCCTTCTGATACTTTGCTATTGTTCAGATAAGCTGCCAGACCTGGAAGTATTTGCTAACCTAGCAGAGACCATCATGGTCAGCACTATCAGTGTTCTTAATAAAAACTATCATCACTTCATGCTAGGCCACCCTCTGTGTGTGATGGAAGGCTATGTTGTCTCCCTGTGTGTGATCACAAACTTCTGGTCCTGGTCATAATTTGCTGGTTCTTGTGACTGGTGGTCTGCAAACCCTTTGGCAATGTAGTATTTGAGGCTAAGATAAATATCTTCTCCCAGGTCGAAGTGGCTATGTGCAGGGCCCCACAAATCTTTGGTTGGCACAGGTATTGGATTTTTGGCCTGAAGACATCCTGGGGCCCAGACATATTGAGTGGCTCCCCCTAACCCAGGGTTCAATTTTATATGATGATCCTCATGATTGTGTGCTGCCTTTTCCCAGCCACCATCATAGTGTGCTGCACAGCCTTATTTTATCTCTCAGGGATCTCAAAGCCCAACAGTTCTTTCTTCACCTTCAATAAGTAAATGTATACTCAGAGTGGACTTAAAATTCTGGCTCCCTGAATGTGAGCTTTATTATTTTGAGTAGGTATGTTGAACTTCTTAAGGTTTTAAATTGAGTAATATGGTATAATCAGAGCTATGAACTCTATTCTCTAAGAACAAAAATGAATCAACATGGCGATAGCAAGCCTTTAATGGGCAGAAAGGGCACTGAAGAGCAGAAGCAGTGTCAAAGCCTTCATTTTCTTTTGTACTACAAACTGTTCTCTGTTTTCTGAAAGAAGAGCTTCATAAGAATTTAAAGTGTCATCTAGAAGTCTCAGCTTGTGAGAAGGGAGGGGAATCTGTGGCCAGTATGTAAAATAAACTAGGAGTTTCTTGCAGCTTGCACTGGCTTTTTGGAACACATTTTCTTTGGGGGGATACCTTGCTCAGTCTGGATATAGTTGGGAGGACTTTGGTCCTTCCTCAGAACAATGTGTTCTGAGGGAATGGGAGGAGGGGAGCTAGTGGGAACTGGGATTCATATGTAAAATGAAAAAAGATATTTTGTTTTCTTTTAAAAAAATAAAATAAATGTAGGAGAAATTAATTAATAAAAATAAAAAAAGAATGTTCAAATTGCTGTAATAGATTGCTGGGGATTTAATCTTTAAACCATTATATAGGTTTAAACCTTGAAGATTATCTATCTATCTATCTATCTATCTATATATATATATATATATATCTTAACTCCTTACAATAAGAGCTAATTAGCATTTCATTTCTTATGATGCTCTACCTAACTGTCATAAGACTCTACATGGCTGTTCTGTGCACAAGGAGTTTTGGAGAACATTTGTATTTCATGTCATAGGTACCTGCGACACACAGTTGTCTGCCTTGTCAAGATAGTTATAGATGATTAATCCTGTTTATGAACAACCTGTCAATTATACAAGTATGTCAATTATTTTGTCTTACCTCACCTGGAAAAATAGTACCTTAGTATAGAATTTCCCAGCTAGACAAATTCGACCAATAAGATTTAAGGTTAACTTTAGGGTGGTGTGTGTGCGTGCGTGTACACATGCATCTGTGTGTGTGTGTGTATGTGTGTGTGTACAAGCATTCCCATTCACAATCTTTCCACTTTTGCCTATTTCTGTGCATATTTATTTCTCTTACACACATTTCTGTCTCTTTGTATATCTATATAGAATATGTTTGTGTGCACATGTGGCTGGTAGAGACAAAAGATTGAATTCTGTTTTATTCAGTTGCTTTGTACGTTACTTTTGAGAAATGGATTTTCACTGTACCATAGATTACTGCAGCATACACTGGTTGAGCAAAAAGTTCTAGTAATCCTTGGATCTTACTCCTTTTGCCTAACAAGCAATGAAGTTATAGATACATGATGCCATGTCTGACTCTGTTTTTTACAATGGATAGAGATTTAACATCAAGTCTTCTTTGCATGTCAGACATGTTACTGACTGAGCCAACTTCCCAACCTGTAAGGTGTTTCATTTAAACCATACACTACTAGCATAATCTGTGATATTGGTTACATTTTGAGTGACACAGAGAGTAGGGTAAGAATCATTTGTAGTGCAGAACATAGTGTGCTTCTCTAAAAGCTGTTATAATGTCAAAGCTCATTTAATTTCATCTACACACTGCAAAGTGTATGTATGGTAATTCAGGAAATGTAGTCATATTTCATTTTTATTTGAACAAATGAAGCTTGTCTGAAGTTCAGAGAGTAGAACAGGCTCACTGACCATCCTTACAGTTCAGGCAGTAGTGACACAAGACCTTGATCCCATTAGCAACACTAGCTTGCCATAGAATCTGGGCTGTAGGGGTGCACACTTGCTTTGGGAACTCCTTCAGCAAATAGTCTTTAAGATACCAGCCCACTTGGGTATAGTCTCTAATTCTATAAATGCAGCTGTAAAGCTTGTGCACATGTACTCTTTATCTCCACTGCTAGATTCAGGTTCTCTTCCCCATTTGTGCAGAGGACTGTGATCTGTCAGTCTATCCCTGGATAAATAATCCTTTATTATACTCTATTCTGAGCTAATGAGGGATTACTTTATAAATTCCATCTTCATCTGGCACCCTCGTGAATCCCAACTCCTTGCCTACCATGTGGACTGGCCTGAAAGGCCCAAAAGGTCTGCAGCCCAGAAGATCTCCTACTCCTACCTGGCTGGTTTGATTTCACCTAATATATGTGTTACTTTGACAAAACCTGGCCATAGTGGAGCTACTGCATGGTGACTTGCAATTTCCCAAATTCATGCACACTTCCCCTCACAGATGCTTTTCCTGTCATAGCATGACTTGAGTAACTCCTGGTTTGTGTTCCCTACTTGTGAGCTCTGGCCTCCTTAATCCATATACAAAATTCATTTAATTCCTCTTAATTTGTCTAGCAAAGCATATTTGTTAGTGTTTAACCAAACACCAACACACAGAACCAAAGCAGTGAGGGACTGTTTGTGCCACCACTGGTTGCATCTTAACTCCATGCAGCGACAATGGTCACACCTTCTGGCCAATAGCAGTTATTACACCTACAATTTGCTGAAATCTTATAACAAAGGTAACTATTTGATTAATAAATAAATCAATGAACTTGAAAATTATATAATTTCATACAGTATTACCATCCAGAAATTTAATAAGCTTTTTGCTTATAATATGGATGGTATTCTGAAAGGCTTATATGGTTTTCCTGATACATACATTTATTGAATATTAGGACTTAGGTTTTTTTCATATTATATCCTTAAAAATGGTTTGATAACACAGCCAAGAATGAGTCACTTTTAGAAATGATACAGTCTTTACAGACTAATAATAAAAAGCTAGCTGACAGAATTAATATCATCAAATATCAAAATTTAGTTGTGGGAATTAAGAACCAGGAAAATGAATTGAATCATATAATAGGGTTAAACAAGGCCAAAGAGAAACCTTTAGTGACTTTTTACAAAGATTAACTAAGATTGTACAAATAGGAGTAACAGACCCAGAGGCTAGATGAGCATGTATTGAACTTATAGCTTTTGAAAATGCCAACTTTAAATGCAAAAATATACTTGGGCCTTTAAAGGTTAGAACAGTACCAATGGATGGATGGATCTTGCATACAATAAATGTTGAAACATTTGACTTTAATACTGAGTCTTTGGTGGAAGAAGCAATTTCCAAAGGTATGAGGAGATAGCAAAATGCCAAATGTTTTCACTGTGGCTAAATAAGAACATTTTAGAAGGGATTGTTGACAAGAAATTCCTAGGAATAATTTCTCCTCTGGGAATGGCAGAAATAAAAGGTCTCAACCTTCTGGATTATGTAGAATATGTGGCAATGGTCAACATTGTACCATTGAATTTAGATCAACAAAAGATAGACAAGTCAACCTGATAGCATTGAGAAAATTCTTTTGAGCCTCTTGTAGGCCCTCAAGTCAAACATGGCCCTGTCATTCTTAGACACTGTGGAGGACATATCTCATCAGGAACATTAAAAAAAAATCCATCTCCTGATGAAAAAAAAATCACCAAACTGTTCTAGATGATGGAATAAATATGGAAGATGCATTCAAAATTCCAATAGGAAATAGGAAGCATATATTTTGGCAGACTTCTATAAATGATGAAAGACCAAATCTAAGGCTGTGTATAAATAACATTTTAATTGAGGAATTACTGTCACAGGTACAGATGTGAATATCATTACTCCAGAATCCTGGCATTGGTATTGGCCTCGTTATGAGGCAGATGTTCAATTCCTAAAAATTAGAACCCTATCTCAACTAAAACAAAACACAAGATGCTTTGAATTCATAGGGCCAGAAAGACAGAAAGTAAAACTGAGGCATGTGTGGCTAATATTACAGTGAATTTATGGGGTTGTGATCTGCTGCAGCAATGGAATACCCAGATTAACACTCCTGAAGTCCCAGAAAATCAGATTTCTGTGAAGGATATTATAAACAAAGATCACCAGTCATTCAGGTTGTACAAAAACACAAAGTAACTATCAAACCTTTATTAGGCACCAATGGTACCTACCTTTCAAATGGTTAACTGGGAAACCAATATGGGCTAAACAGTGGCCTTTAACAGAAGAGAAACTGCAGGCTTTAGGACAGTTGGTACAGTAGTAAGTAGATTCTCGCCATATTAAAGTATTAACCAGCATTTTAAATTTTCATGGTTTTCTTGTTAAAAAGGAATATGGAAAATGGAAAATGGTGACTGATCTAAGAGCTGTCAACCTAGGGGCCCTCTACAATCTGGAGTTCTTTTGCCATCCATATAGTCTAAAGTATGGCCTTTTATAGTGGTTGATTTAAAAGATTGTTTCTTCAATATTTCTTTACAAGAAAAGGACAGAAAAAATTTTGCCTTCACAGTGCCTATTAATAATAATTCTCAGCCTAGTAGGAGATATCAATGACCATGCTCCAACAGGGAATGCTCAGTAGTCCCACCCTGTGCCAATACTTTGTAAGTTAGCCTTTGGAAATAAAATGTAAACAATTTTCTAAATCTATAACTTACCACTACATGAATGAAATTTTGCTATGTGATTTAAACCTAGATAATTTAGAAATACTGCTTGAATAAATAAATAAACTTTGTCCTATATGGATATTACAAATTGATCCTGGAAAAATACACAGAGGAGATTGTGTGAATTACCTAGTCTATAGAAAACAGTTACAAAAATTAGAACACAAAAGGCACAAAAAAGGAGAGAAAAATTTTGGACTCATAATGACATTCAAAGATTGTTGGGAGGCATTTCTAGTCTATCACCAGCTGTTAGGATAATACCCGATCTAATAGTTCATTTAAACAAAATTTTAGTTGGTGCCAAAGACTTAAATAGTCCCAAGTGATTAACAGATGAAGCTGAGAAAGAATTAACTCTTATTGAAGAGAAATTATAGGAGGCACATGTGAATTAAATGACTGAAAATCTTATTTGCATTCTAGTCATACTGCATTACAGAATTCCTCCTACAGGAATTATAATGCATGGGGAAAATATTATCTTACAATGGATATTTTTTACCACATAAACCAAGTAAAAATTAAATATTTATGTGGAGAATGTCTCTGAATCCATTCTGAAATAAAAACTGAGACTTTGTCAATGAACAGGGATCAACCCAGCAGAGTTTATAGTGCCCTTTAGGACTGATGAAATAAAAAAATGTTGGAAGACAATGAACCCTGGAAAAGAGGTTGTGCTAATTTTTATGAGAAATTAATATCCCAAAAGTGATAGAATTAAACTTGTAAAGAGAACTATTTCGATTCTTCCCTTCATAGCACATGACATAACAATAACTGGAACTTATATATTCTACATTGATGCAAACAAATCAGGAAAGGCAGGTTACAAATAAGAAGATTTAAGTAGGGTGAAACAAATCCCTAATTATTTTTATACCAAGGCAAATATTTGCTATTCTCATAGTCCTAAGAGATTTTTAAAAATTTCTTAATATAAGCTGGGTGGTGGTGGCGCACGCCTTTAATCCCAGCACTTGGGAGGCAGAGGCAGGCGGATCTCTGTGAGTTCGAGACCAGCCTGTTCTACAAGAACTAGTTCCAGGACAGGCTCCAAAACCACAGAGAAACCCTGTCTCGAAAAACCAAAAAAAAAAAAAAATCTTAATATAGTTATTGCTTCACAATATGCATAGAGTTGTCTTGCATATTGAAACCACTGAATTTATTCTAGATGATATAAAACTGACTTCATTATTCATTCATGTTCAAGATATAATCAATAATAGGGTTTATACCATATGTATATATATTACATCTAATTTCATATGGGTCTGCCAGGTCCTCTAGCATGAGGTAATGCAGAAATCGATAAATTATTGATTGAAAATATGCTCAAGGTCTCAAAATTTCATAAAAAAACATGTCAAAAGCAAAGGTTTAAAGAAAGAAATTTCTACTACATGCAACAAGCTAAGGAGATGATAAAGAGATATTCTACTTGCTTTTTCTTTACCCATATACTACTATATGCAGGGAGTAATGCAAAGAGTATTCAAATGAATAAAATCTGGCAGATGGACATGTTCCACTTGATAGATTTTGGAAAATTAAAATATGTACACTGCATCATTGACATTTATTAAGGTTTTCAATGGCCAACACCTTTGAATTAATAAAATACTGATTTAGTAATCATAATTTTATTAGAGGTTATGACCATCATGGATATACCTGCACAGATCAAGACAGATAATTGTCCAGCATATGTCTCTAAGAAAATGTAACTTTTTGCTTATTATAGAGCATATTACAACTATACCAAATAGTCCTACAGGTCAGGCAGTTATATGAAGATCTATTGAAACCATAAAAATATGTTTACAAGAAACTCACCTCAACCTTAAAGACAGACACTACCTAAGAGTAAAAGGTCGGGGAACAAGTTTCCAATAAAATGGATTTAAGAAGCAAGCAGGTGTGTCTATTCTAATATCTATCAAAATTGATTTCAAACTTAAATCAGTCAGAAGAGATGGAGAAGGACACTTTATACACATGACAGGAACAATTCATCAAGATGAAGTCTCAGTCCTGAATGTCTATGCTCTTAATTCATGAGCACAGACATGTGTAAAAGAAACAACACTAAAACTTAAATAGCACAGCAAACCATACACACTAATAGCAGGAAATTTCAACAATTCTCTCTTGCCATCGAACAGGTCAACCAGACAGAAACTTAATAGAGAAATAAGAGAACTAACAGATATCATGAATCAAACGGACTTAACAGACATCTATAGAACATTTCACCCAAACAAAAAAGAATATACCTCCTTCTCAGTAACTCATGGAATCTTTTCTAAACTGATCACATACTCAATAACAAAGCAAACATCCATAGATACAAAAATATTTGGAGTAACTCCCTGTGTCTTATCAGATCACCATGGAGTCAAGTTAGAATTTAACAACAATACTACTCCCAAAAAGCCTACAAACTCATGGAAATTGAACTGTTAACTACTAAGAAAAACCCTGGATCAAGTAACAAATAAACAGTTAAAATCTTCTTTGAATTCAACAAAAATGAAGGTACAACATATCCAACATATCATGGGAAACATGAAAGCAGTGTGAAGAGGAAAGTTCATAGCACTAAGTGCCCACATAAAGAAAACAGAGAGGGTTCATATTAGCAACTTAATAGCACACCTTAAAGCTCTAGAAAAAAAAAAGAAGCAGACTCACATAGGAGGAGGAGAAGATGGGAAATAATCAAACTGATGGATGAAATCAACGAAATAGAATCACAGAAAACAATACAAAAATCAATGTAGGAAGAGCTGGTTCTTTGAGAATATCAACAAGATTGACAAACCCTTATCCAAACTAATCAAAAGGCAGAGAAAGTACAGGCAAATTAACAAAATCAGAAATAAAAAGGGGGACATAACAACAGATCCTCAGGAAATTCAGATAATCATTAGGTCTCCTACAAAACCTATACTTCACAAAATTGAAAAATGTAAAAGAAATGGAAAAATTTTCAATAGATTCCATATACAAAAATTAAATCAAGACCAAGTGAGCAATTTAAATGGACCTATAAGCTGCAATGGAATAGAAGCTGTCTTCCTAATCCTCCCAAACAAAAAATAAGCCCAGGGCTGAATGGTTATAGTGCTGAATTCTACCAGAACTTTCAAGAACTATTACCTATACCCCTCAAAATCCTCCACATAATAGAAGCAGAAGGGTCATTTCCAAACTCTTTTTATGAGGCTACACTTACACTGATATCAAACTGCACAAAGACTCAATCAAGAAAGAAAATTACAAACCAATCTCACTCATGAACATGGATGCAAAAATTCTCAATAAAATACTGTAAAACCGAATCCAAGAATACATGAAAAAAATCATCCATCATGATCAAGCAGGCTTCATTCCAAAGATGCAGGGCTGGTTCAACATAAGAAAATCTACCACTGTAAACCATCATATAAATAAACTTAAAAAAAATATGTTTATTTTATTAGGTGCTGAAAAAGCATTTGACAAAAACCAACACCCCTTCATGATAAAGGTCTTGGAGAGATTAGAGATACAAGCATCACACCTAAATATAATAAAAGCAATATACACAAGCTAACAGCTAACATCAAATTAAATGGAGAAAAACTTAAAGTAATTCCACTAAAATCAGGAACAAGACAAGGCTCTCTCCATATCTCTTCAACATAGTTCTTGAAGTTTTAGCAATAGAAATAAGACAACATAAGGAGATCAAGGTGATTAAAATTAGAAAGGAAGAAGTCAAGCTTTTGTTATTTGTAGATGATATGATAGTGCACCTAACTGACCTCAAAAACTCTACCAGAAAACTCCTACAGCTGATAAATACCTTCAGTGATGTGGCAGGATACAAGATCAACTCAAAAAAAAAAAAAATCAGTAGTCCTCTTATACACAAAGGATAAAGAAGCTGAAAAAGAAATCAGAGAAATCTCACCTTTCACAATAGCCACAAATCACATAAAATATATTGGGATAACAGTAACCAAACTTCTGAAAAACTAAGTCCCTAATATTTGACAAGTGGCTAAGAATTTCATTTTAGCAATTTGTCCATTACACAAGATAAAAACCAATCACTGTACTTTATACTTTCCCTATCACTCTACTTAATTTGGATAAAACACAAAGCTATACCTTGCTTCACTATATTTAAGAGCAAAATAATTTGATCTTATGACCTTAAGGGCATCTGTTCACAGCTCTATTTAACTTATACTGATTAATGTTCTAAATAACTTCTATGGAATTTGTGAGAGGTGGCTCTCCTTCCTTATTTTTACTCTTTAAACATGCAGTTTTAATTTGAAATGCTGGTTATTAGCTTCACTAGTGTTGTTTTCTCTTGGATATTCTTTAATTGGAATCCTGGATGCAGATAATAATAGCTTTCTGCTTGAGGTTGAAATGATTCCCTTTTCAGCCTTTTGTGTGAGCCTTCTGCTTCTGAACACATACTGTAATAATGTATTTATGAAATCTATATCATCTTTTGAAAAGCTAAACTTAGCAAAAGCATTGCAGGTGTATCTGGAGACTGTCTCCTTATCCTGTGTGGCAATGTTAAGGTTTGGAATAATCAGTTATGGCTCTCTCAGGGAAAGCAAAAGTGCTGAGGAGTCCTCAGGCTCAGCAGGAGTGATTTCACTTATAATGAAGGGAATTGTATCTAGTACTGACAGCACTAGCATTCCCCTTGTTTCTCTGAAAATATAGTTAGGTATATTTGATTCAATGGAGACAATAGTTTAAACTTGATAAACAGAGTCTTAGTTAAGTTTTGAGAACCAAAATGAAAACTGTATGTTTTTAGAATGCCTCATTCTGAGTGCTTTCCACATGTAACTTCTTTAATGGTCTGGAAAATATTAGAAATAGGCTCACAGGTCTAGGTACTTAATGGAAACAACAGTGCTTCCAGATTTCACAAACAACACCATGATAGGTTTTACATTTACACATTAAATGCTTTGTTTTCTCGGTATCTATCCTCCTGCCTTCCTGCGTGTCCCATGTCTTCAGATGAGTAATTGTGCTGTGCTTGGAGATGTATTGCTAAGGTGTTAACGTAAAGACACCAAAAGATATCATTCTCTATATGAGTCAGGCATTACTTGCTCAGAGAAAGAAAAAGGGAAAGAACATTTAAGTAATGAAGATCTATGATCAAAGTACTCAGGTAATTTGAACTGTACTGACTGCTGATAGATTTCCAAATTCAGTAGCTAAGCTGCTCCCTGTTCTTCGGGATAGGTGTTCTTGTATGCCATTTATAAGCTTGTGTCACTTATAGTACTCATAAAACCATAGAACTATAAAATATCAAAGACATTTTACAAAATCTGCCTCCATGTGCAATTTAAAATCAACTAACTAAATGGAACTGCAATGGCATTTTTTAAGACATGCCCAAACAAAAAGGAGGTAAAAAGTGGGTTTGCGCTCATTCCTTACTCCTTAGAGGTTGTGATTTCATAAATTACTCCTTTCCTATTTAGGTTTTATTCTCTACTGTATCCATCTGTAAAAAGAAGAAATTTATTTGAAAAACACATTTAAATGTAAGATTTGACTAAATCTGCTTTGCAGGACTAGTGCTGACTTTTCCATTCCAGCTGATCAGTGAATTTAGACAAACTTCGAGAGAAGCCAACTTTTTATTCCAGCTATTGAGTCATTTCCAGTTTCCACCATTCAGAGTTCCTTTGAGCCATTGTTGTTGTTAATTTTTGTAGGCTATGATTATATTCCCAATCTTCATTTATTCATTTCAAAATATGAATGTTTATGTATGTACATCATTTCACAAAGAATACTTCCAGTCTGCTCGAAGAAAACATAATCATGTTTCCAAAACTCAAAACTTAATTTTCTTCAGATTATTGGTTGACTTTCAATATCTGAATTCTAAGAGGATTAAATACTTAAATGATAAGAAATGTTTATTCCATGTGATATATTAATTTGAATGGATTACTGAAAACTTCATTGATGAGTAACTAGACATAGTATATACTTAAGATGCTCAACATTATTTCTTGGTTACTTTTATAGATTCATGAGCAATTCTATTTCTTATACAGCTACCTCATTTTTGGTGTATATGATGAGAGTAATTAAGCTTTACTTTCTCAGAGGATAGAGTATCTTCCTTTCTGGAATTGGGGGATCATATACTGAAGCATTGGCCCCTTTAACCATGATTTCTCCATTCTACCCACCATCACAACTGGGTAGCATTTTTTCCCATCTATATTCCTATGTGTTCCACTGCTATCTGTTCCACCTATAGGTGATAATGAGAAGGGTTAGTCCTTCAGGTTCCTATCTATATCATGCAGCATAATATCGTTACAGCTCAAATGTGTTTGAGAAACACAAGGATATTCATTTAAGGAGTCCAAGACCATGTGGTTTTATACAGCACATTTTCTGATAATTTTAAATCTAATTTTCTTAATATATTTTTCCATTGCTCACACCAAGTTTTTCAGATATACTGCACACCAAAATACTATGATCAGCAATGGGGTGGTTTCTAAGGTACTGTACCTAAGTACAGTTGTTACTAAATTACTTATTATATGGACATTGCAAACTCTCTATAATTGGATTGTTGAATCATACAGTTGTATTTTAGCTTTGAGTCTTCATGACCCTGTATATTGCTGTCATATTGCTGTCTACAATGGCTTCATCAACTTATATCCTTACCCTCAATATATAAACACACACTTCTTAATGTACTACCCAATAAGTCTTTCCTTTTTAGTGTTTGTGATGGACACTAATATGTGAGAGCTGTCCTGTTGCAGCTTTGACTGACATTTTCTGATGACTACATTTTCAACAACCTGTTGGTCAGATTTGGAACTTTGCGTTTCTTCACATAGCTGTCACAATTCTTTGTTCTGTTATTACCTCAATCAGCTTGTGTGTGATTTTGTTTTTAGTGTGCATAAGTAGCTCACAAATTGTAAAAATAAAATTCTTATAGAATATATGTTCTACAAATATCTTTCTATTCACTGGCAAGTTGCCCATGCTTCATGATATGTCCACTTACTTATGACCATATGGACAGCACTAATTGCACTCAGGAGATCAGCAGTAATATTAAAACAGAAAGCATGTAGTTCTTTCTAGGGGTGAGACACCATGAGATATCTCCTTTTTCTATTATATCATGTCTATTGGTGGTATAGTTGTTCAAAGGATTTTAGTCCACTATAGTTATCATGGAAACTTGTATATCACTTTAATGACATAATATTACAGCAGGTTTCTAGTCCTCTGACTCTTAAATTTTTTGTTACTCCCCTTATAAGATGTTCCTTGAGCCTTAGGTAAAGGAAAGAAGTAAGTCTTATCCATGAATAAGTCTATTGATTATCCAATAGAATGCTAATTGGTCAGCCCTAAAATCATGAAATAGACTGAGCAGAATGTATTGATATATTTAGTCATATATATGCAAAGATATATATATATATATATATATATATATATATATACACACACATACATGTATATATAAGTGTGTGTATCTATACCAATAGCAGTTAAAGAGAAAGAGGCCAAGATTTCAAGATAGAGCAGATGAGGGTTAAAGAGACTGAAGAGAGGAAAAATGGGAATAGTCATATTATTATTATTATTATTGTTATTGTTATTATTATATTTTAATTTGAAAAGTATCTAAGGCATAGTTTATTTTGAGATAAATATTGTTGAGGCCAATTGAGAGAGTTGGAAGCAGATAGAGCTAAAATATATGAAACTTTAAAATAATAAAATTAATTAAAAATTCACTTTGTTTTGGAGGTATCTTAAATTTTATTAAGCCATTTTCCACAGTAGTATTCAAAGACTAAATCAATCAAAATTCCAATTTTAACATTATATTTGTAAAATTATTAAATATCATTATATTTCTATAGAATCAAACTTTATTTTATAATCACACAAAGAATTAATAAAAAACACAACATATTATAATGTTAATATTAGATGGGACTAGTGCTCTGACAATATTCTATGGAATTAATGATACTACAACTCTTGTTATTTTAAATTTATTATAAAAATGATACATAGCTTTTTAGAAACACTTTAGCTTTTTCCTTGAAGTGGCTGTTTTCCAGTAGATTGCATTTTCATCAAAATTGTACTTTACAAAAGTTCCAATATCTCAAAAATTACATACTGCATACGAGGTATCTATGATTTCGAATCTAGTGTTGTGTGAGTCAAGATTAGAAATAATCTTTATTATTTGAACAGAAATAATCTTTTTCAAAGATGTAGCTGTTCATGCAAGAAATGTGAAGCTTTGCCATCAAAAGAAAATAAAAGCAAAACAAAGCACTACGTGCCAAAGAAATGTATAAAATATTTTTATCTGTCTCTATGAAACTTAAAATACCTCAAAAGATTAATTGCCCAGTTTTCAAGTTTGATGATAATAAACTAATATGAGCATATTTTTAACATATACTGCATGAGCATACTTTGGTCACTGTAACCCAAGGATCTTCTACTGTGATATCATCAAAAAGGAAACTTACAGCACATTTAATGACATAATGTGGCATATGTAAAATATTTTGATCTGACCTATTTCCCACCTCTCAGAAGAGCAAAATATCCCTAAGATATGGAGCTTCAGGGACATCACCCTACTCTCTTTGTACTGTAACTGGATCATAGTGTGGAATTAATGCAGGTTGAGCAAGTGAATATAAATTTTAAGTTATGAATGACAAACAATGAATTAAAGGAAATAGAATGACACTTCATTAAAATAGGAAACATATTTGCTTAATCAAATTATATTATCTTGTATCCTTGTTCCTCCAGCAACCCATTGAATTTAGGTCATTCATACAAAGATGAACAAGCTGTCTCTCTGCAATATGTCTGAATATCATAGCCACCATGAATTCTCATTAATCATAAGCCTGGTGAGCATGTTGAGTTTACATAACAATTCTCTAGCTCAGAAAACTTGTAGACTTTTGCCATTACATTCCAATGACTACACTATAGTACACAATCAAGTTTATGATCTCTTTGAGATTGCTAGAATGCCTGAACTCACATTCTTTATTTTCAGGAGCACAAAATAGCAAACACAATATACAGTGAGACACTAACTTCAAGTCTTGGAGAAGTGTATTTAGGTACAAATATTTCAAAGTCATGGCAGTTTTCAACGTAGGAAAACTCATAAAATACTGTTTAATGCAGCCTCAGTTTCTTATAATGCTGAGACTGCTGGTCAAACAGTTCACTGCGTTCTATACATATATCTAATATGCTTGGTGGCTTTGTTAGCTTATTTACTTTATACCTTTGGCAAGCTGTTCTCCAAAGAAATCAGCTAAAACTGAAATTAAAAATCAGATTCATTGATCACGAGTAACCTACTACTTTTATGTTGTTTATCTTATTGCTTTTATTGACTCTAGAATCATCTGCTGCCTGCAGCCTGCTTTGAGAAATGCTACTGTACGCAAAAGGATGAACACTATCGTGGGTGGTTGTAGATACTGATTGCTACCTAAATTCCCCCTTTGGAGTTGAGCAAGTCATGGCTCTGATTATAAATTCAAAACACATTCAGGGAAGTATTAATATAAACCAAATTTGAATGATGAAACTTTTAAAAGTTTTCTCCAGAAGTAAAAGACATTAGTGAGGTTCTAAGAGCAAAGGCATTTGTGGAACGGTTACCTGAACTCAAAGTTGGGCTTGTTTTGGAAAAGAGGAATCATCAATCCACCCTTCTGTCTACCTACCTACAGACAAATATGTTTTATGAATTCATAAAAATCTATTGACTGAGAGTATTTTGTTAACATTAAAGCAATGGCAATTATAAAACTTTTTATACACTAACCTTCAAAAATAAATGTTAACAAAATATTATATAATATACATATTATGCTAGAATAAAGCTATAAGATTATGTATGTATGTACTTTATAAAATTTATAATGTATACTATATTATTTATTTTACAATGTTTCAATTATTTAATCATTAACTTTATAATAACATATTTTTATGGATACTTTGAGAATTACTTTAGATTTTGAAAATGTTTTATTTCATTTAAGGCCCATTCTTTTTTTTTTTAATTGAAAAAAATTTCCGCCTCCTCCCAGCCTCCCATTTCACCTCCCCCTTCCCCTACTCCTCTCCCCCTCCCCCCACTCCATTCCCCCTCCCTCTCCAGTCCTAAGAGCAGTCAGGGTTCCCAGACCTGTGGAAAGTCTAAGGTCTTCCCTACTCCATCCAGGTCTAGGAAGGTGAGCATCCAAACTTGCTAGGCTCCCACAAAGCCAGAACATGAAGTAGGATCAAAACCCAGTGCCAGTGTCCTTGGCTTCTCATCAGCCCTGATTGTCCGCCATGTTCACAGAGTCCGGTTTTATCCCATGCGTTTTCAGTCACAGTCCAGCTGGCCTTGGTGAGCTCCCAATAGATCAGCCCCACTGTCTCAGTGGGTGGGTGCACCTCTCGTGGTCCTGACTTCCCTGCTCATGTTCTCCCTCCTTCTGCTCCTCATTGGGACTTTGGGAGCTTAGTCCGATGCTCCACTGTGGGTCTCTGTCTTTATCTCCATTCATCGCTAGATGAAGGTTCTATAATGATATGCAAGATACTCATCAGTATGGCTATAGGATAGGGTCATTTCAGGTTCCCTATCCTCAGCTGCCCAAGGAACTAACTGGGGACATTGCCCTGGGCACCTGGGAGCCACTCTAGGTTCAAGTCTTTTACCAACCCTAAGGTGGTTCCCTTAATTAAGTTATGTGATTCCCTGCTCTTCTATCCAACCTTGTTTTATCCCCAATCATCCCGTTTCTCCAAGTTCCCCCCATCCTCCCCTTCTCACTTTTCTCTCCCCTTCTCCCCTTACCCCCATCCCACCCCACCCCCAAGATCCCAATTTTTTACCCAGCAATCTTATCTATTTCCCATAGCAGGGATAATAACTATATGTTTTTCTTTGGGTTCACCTTCATATATATATTCGACACTTTCTTCATCCATTCTTCCATTAAAGGGCAACTAGGTTGTTTCCAGGTTCTGGCCATTACAAATAATGCTGCTGTGAACATAGTTGAACAAATGCTTTTGTAGTATGATAGGGCATCTCTTGGGTATATTCCCAAGAGTGGTACTGCTGAGTCCTGGTGTCGATTGATCCCGAATTTCCTGAGAAACTGCCACACTGATTTCCAAAGTGGTTACACAAGTTTGCATTCCCACCAGCAATGAATGAGTGTACCCCTTCCTCCACAACCTCTCCAGCAAGGGCTATCATTCTATAGGAGAACACTCTAAATTTTGCCAAGAACCTGTGACCAAGGAAAAGCCCTAGTAGAGAACCTAATAGTATTATTTTCTAAATAGACATAGTATTAAATTTTCTTCTATATATTTATGTGTATGTCCATGTATTAGTGAAGTTCTCACTCTTCAACAGAAGTGTGTGTGTGTGTGTGTGTGTGTTTGTGAAGTACATAATATTAAATAAATAGACTCACACATGGTCAAAATAAAAAGATTAAAGGTATGCAAAGTGTTTACCCATAAATGATACCTTTCTATATCATACCCTCCCCACAAGGCTAAAGAAACATCACTGAAGATGTGGCACTAAGCATGTTTGATTCAGAGACTGGAGAGAACAGGAACAAAATCAGTGTTCTCTCTACTACAGGACTATCACACTCATAAATTTACAGTATCTATGGTGGCCTGCTAAGACCTGTCCAGTATCAAGCTAATCACCCTTCCATCACATATGGTATGGGTCCACATGAGCCAGGATGCACAGTTGACAAGGGAATGAGACTTGATTGCTGTTTGGAGAAAAGCAATCAAGTTTCTTTAGGATTGCAGACCCTGGTACTTTAACTATGCTTTGTACTTGTGGATAACCATATATCCATGACCATATGCACATTAATTAGAAAAATTGAGGTTTTAAATTAATAGAAAAAAGTTTGAGAAGAATCTAGAAGGAGTTATAAGTAAAAAAGAAATAGGAAGAGATGAATATGGTGGAAACCCTTATATATAAATATGAATTTTCAGGAAATATATAAAAATAATATATTAAAAGGAGACAATTAGAGAAAGGCATAGCAAATTAAAATGTAGAGTTATGTATTACAGTCCCAGTAAATGCATCTACAAAGCCCTCCCACACCTAAAGCTCAGGGAATACTGAGGATGTGGGAGCAGAAAGATTATTAGAGCCAGAGGAGCACAAAGAGTTTGATGAAATATTGTGTCCTCCAGGAATATCAGATGCAATGCCCAAAAAGCCTCATCAATATGAACAACCATATGTGAGCTGAACAATAATAACACCAATGAAAATGCCGAACAGGATGGCCTCAATGAACTAAAGACAACTATGAAAAGCAGAGAATAGAGAGGTAACTTCCTGAGGGAAGAACACACCAGTTGGTTTACCAGTATCAGTCAGCTGTACATCATACAGTATCCTGTATATAAAACACATATATAGAATCATTACATAAACTAAAGAAGTTATATTAAGAATATGTGTGTGTGTGTGTGTGTGTGCATACAATACTAATGTATTTGAAAGAGAATAGGGTAGGAAATATTGGAAAGTTTAGAGGGGGGAAAGATTATGTATGGGTGTGTATCAGGAAGCATCCACCTCTGTTGACAGGGCAGAATAATCTGTAGCAAATTATCCCTTCTTCTATCTTGTTCTGACAGTTAGCCAACACCATGGGCAGAAGAAGCATTTTCTTTTTACTGAATTAAAGTCAGTATAATCTTGTAGTCATTAAGAGAGGAAAACCTATGGAGGAGAGTCCTTTAATAATTCATCCTAGAGCACAAACGGGAGAATTTCAGGAGATGAGCTGTCAGAACTAGAATAAGTTACCAATGCTAGAGTTCTAGACTGCCCTAGGCTTTCTTTCAATTCATTTATGGAATACAGAGCTGTTCATTTTTACAGGGTAAGACTAGAATTTAGCAACATCTGTTAAGTGCCACATTGCCCAATACCATATGATACTCTGACTAGAGCAAAAACTCCATTACACTCTCACAGTATCTGTAGACATCCAGGAGGATCATAACTTACATTAAGGAAACACTAGCAACAAGGAAAATAGAAATTATTTAATATTGTACTAGAAAATAATAACATCTAGTCTGAAAATAGAAAGTTTTCCTGACTGTAAGTTATTCCTCAGAAGAATGGGAAAAACAATAGTCTTAAAATTATAAAATTTTCAATGTCCAAGTGCAAAATAGTCATAATGTTCAACAATGAATCCAAGTGAACAGACCCAAATGAACTTTCAGAATATATCTTGTAGCCTGGAGTAAAATAAGAAAATAGAAGCATAACCAGAAGTTACATGAATGCTAAAATAGCAAAAAACCTCTTACAACCAGTTATGGAAAGTTTTGCCAGTTTCAAAATAATAAATGGGAATCATGAAAAGTTAAACTAAAAGTACATAAAAAATCTAACTGAAATTTCTTGATTAAATATTCTTTAAGTGAGCATAGTAGGAATACAGGCACTTCAAGATAACTATCAGAAAAAAGAGAAATTGAAATAATTGAGAGAATTTCATAAGATATTTATATAATTATCTTTAAATTTAGAGGAAAGTAAAGCATCTTAGCCAGATTTAGAGGGACATTAAGCTGTTTAACACAATCTTAGAAAAGATGGGTGGGAGGGAGAAAAAGATATGAAACAATAATGGCATGAATTTTTATACTTTTTAAGGAAATCAAGAAAACAAATTAAAGAAATAGAAAAAACTGCAATCAGAAAAACATGGATTTGATAATTTTCTCTAAATATAGAAGAACACAACCCCCTCATATATATACACAATTCCATATTGGTATTTCAGATTTATTTTCTCTGGGATTTAAGTATACATTTGGATAATAACGTCATATGGATAATTGAAGTTGAATAAAAGGGCCTCTTAGAAGGGGAATGAAAGAATAAGAGGCCTATGATAGTTTTGTGAAATACTCTAAAATATTATGCCTGGAAATAACTGGATCACAAAGAGACAAAGGAATAAAGCCAAAGTCAGTATTTTCATTGGCAGGGAGTTTGTAAAATATCCCTGCCCCATATGTTTGGGTTGGTTAACCACAGTCTCTGGATAAGGTATTACTATATGTTTTTGTTCCATATAAGTGACTGATTGGATCTATTCCTAGCTCACAGGAAGCCCTATGTGCTCTTTCTCCCTACTTTGAGGAGAAATGATTCAGACTATTATACTGTTGAGGACAGTCATCTGTAGAGGAGGCAACAGCCTGTGCACTGTTACAGGTTTCTACCTCATGTGTTCTACTGAGCTCTGGAAAGGCAGTTGTCTGAGTGTTTTCTGCTTCAGATATTAAACCTTCACCATTTTTCTTGTAAGCAATCCTGATAAATTCAATGGTTTACCAATTTACATTTAGGGGTCATCCTTAATTTTGTTATAATCTGTACCTCTCTGGAATAAGCAAATTTTTTTCCCAAAGCATGATGACATACAACACTGTTGCAATATGAGCAGCGTGGCTGCATCCGGGCCACCCTGGCTCCCGCATGGCTAGCTTGTGCCACAAAATAATTACATGGAAACTGTATTCTTTTAATCACTACCTGGCCCATTAGTTCTAGCCTCTTATTAGCTAGCTCTTACATATTGATCTAACCCATTTCTAATATTCTGTGTAGCACCACGAACTGGCTTGCCAGGAAAGATCTTAACCTGCATCTGTCTGGAGTGGGAGAATCATGGCAACTTCCCGATTCGGCTTCTTTCTCCCAGAATTCTGTTCTGTCTACTCTGCCTACCTAATTTTCTGTTCTATTAAAGGGCCAAGGCAGTCTCTTTATTTAACCAATGAAATTAACACAAAACAGAAGACTCTCCCCCATCACAACACCATGCACTGAATAAAGAAGCAGTCCGTAAAAATGAATACTATACACATTCCTGAAATAGAACCAGATGTTTGTATGTATTGGATAAGATGGTGCCTACTATTCCTCCCCTGAATTTCCACTCCACTATGTTTGATTGAGAGTCTTAGTCATCTTTACTATTTATAGACTCTAGGGGAGGAAGAGCCCTAGGTAATATGGTCACTTTCAGGAGCATACTGAAGCTATTGTTCATTTCCTGCAATAGGGATCTCTCCTGGCTATGGAATGCTTTACTTCCTGGGTTGTTTCATCTCTCTATTGTAACAGGAAGAGCAGGCTACTTGTCGTCCTGACCACCCAGCTAGCTTACACCGGAAATAATCACACAGAAACTATATTTATTTAAACACCACCTGGCCTATTAGCTCTAACTTATTATTGGCTAATTCTTTCATCTTAATTTAATAGATTTCTGTCAATCTGTGTATAGCCATGTGACTATAGCTTACCGGCAAGATTCTAACCAGCATCTGTCTCAGGGAGAAGATCCATGGTGTCTGCAATCTGCCCTTCTTCCCAGCATTCAGTTCTATCTACTCCACCTGCCTAAGTTCTGTCCTATCAATTAGGCCAAGGCAGCTTCTTTATTCAACCAATGAAAGCAACACATAAACAGAAGGACCCCCTACACCACCATATAAATTTCCTACTTCTGCATGAGCTTCCAAATCCAAGAGAAGGGTTTTAATCTCAGAGAAAACTACAATACAAAAGCCATTTTCAGTCACATTTCAGTATTCTTTATGCTCATGAAGCTATAGTAATTTTCTGATGCCTTTATCTCTGCCTATCTGGCCTGTGTATTACTTTACTTTGCTGAGCAGGCAACTTGATTTTTTTGCAAGCACTCATTTCTTTATATCATTTATGTTGTTTAGATAGTATGACTTGGATACTTACATACATCTAAGGAGCTATCTGCCTTAGTACCACATCAGAGTTTTCTCTTTGTGTGACCTGGTAGTAACTCAATTATTAATCTTTCTTGGTACAAAAAATTGTTTTCATAGAGTCATCTTTGATTAAGAAGCTAAATACAATATCTGTAACAGAGAAAGTGTGATAGTTATCTGAGATTATTTTTTTTATTGAGAAAAGGAAAAAAAACAAGTTTCTGCCTCCTCCCAGCCTCCCATTTCCCTCCCCCTCCTCCCACCCTTCTACCCCTCCCCCTACTCCTCTCCCCCTCCCTCTGAGATTATTTTTTATAACAGTAAGTGAGCACATAGTTCTAAGAGAACAAGGAAATCCCAACATAGTAAATAGATCCAAGAATGGTGACATCAGTATTAATCACTCATGACTTAACTTTTGCCTTGTGTCAAATCATTCAACACCTTTGGTATTTCTGCAACAATGTGGTGTTGGATAACAAGATATGCAAAATAAAAGAGATTTATAAACACTGAATTCTAATTTAAAAGATGTTAAAATAGTAGTATAGTATGCTTAGAATTTATACTATAGCATAATGATCAATCAATCAATAGATAAACAGATTTTTTTAGATGACATGTTATGTTTTAATACTACCAATAATCATTTATTAAAATAAAATATGAGAACTAGAGTGAGATTTGAGTATATCAGAAAACTTACTGCTTTTACAGATGATCTGAGTTTGTTTCTCAAACACATGGAAGCCACATCTATATTTAACTCCAGTTCCAGATGACTTAATTACCTCTTTGGCCACTGCAGGCATCTGCACATATGAGGTACATATACATGCATAAAACATTGATATAGATATATACATATAAATGTAGACAAATCTTGTTTTTATAATCTATTCATAAAAAAGTACAGAAATTTGTACATGAATATTTCTGCTAAAATTACCTATAACACACATATTTTTCTTCTCTTGAGAACACTTAATTTGCTGTAATTTAATTACTACACATTTTAAAAATGAAGGAAACAAACTATTTTTATAGCATTACAACTTATGAACAAAGGTGAGAATTGCATTTTTCATTTTTCTCAAAGGTAACATTAGCATTTTGAATTATTGATTTCACTAAAAACATAAGGGCAGAGTTGAAAAAAATAAATAAAAAGGAAATGATATGACTGGTCCTAGGTATGGTAGAGAGGAAAGCTTGTTGTAGATACAAAGGAGATAATAGCCAGAGGCAGGAGCAACTGCGAGAATCTAGTTTAGACATGATCTTGAGCCATGTGAAGAGTGGGAACAATGGAGAACCAAGTGAGGTGGCCAAAAAAAAAGAAAGATAGAGAAACACATTTAATTAAAATGTTTGGATTATATAGGGAAGAGCCACTGAAAAAAGGACTACCCAAGCCTTAGGCTGGAAATTACAGAATAGAGGAGAAGGCAGGGTATCTATACCATGTGACAACTGTGTACTGATTAATTCTGGGAGAAACTAGTGGCCAGATTAACTTCAGTCACTTCTTCCAAGGTTTGAAATTTAGTAAAAATATCAGTAAATTAAATGTTGAATAAATTATTTGTATTTAAATCTTTTATTTATATTATAAATTCTAAGTTATGGTAGTTCAATTACCTTAGGAAATTCCTGTTATGCTGGACTTGTAATGTTTGACTAAAAAACATTATAAAATTTAATAGATCTGAAACCACTTCTGAAAAAATGCAAGATTTCCAAGAAACATAACTTTTAGAAATCTAATCTGTTACTTCAAGTGACTATTTATCATTAAAAATATGACCAAAGTTTATTCTAAAATTGTTTAGGTTTCTGTCCTGCCCAGTTTCCTCAGTCATTAAGTCCCAAAGAAATCACCCAGAGGTCTACAGTAACTATAAACTGATTGTCCCATTAGCTCAGGCTTCTTATTAACTCTTATAACTTATATTAGCCCATATTCTGTCTATGTTAGCCACATGGCTCAGTACCTTCAGTGAGGCAGTCACATCTTACTTCTTCTGTAGCTGGCCATGACTGCAGAGGAATGGGCTTCCTTCTTCCCAAAATTCTTCTGTTTTCATTGACCTTCTTCTACTTCCTGTCTGGTTGTCCTGCCTCTACTTCCTGCCTGGCTACTGGCGAATCAGCATTTATTTACAATATAGTTGACAGAATACACACCAATGTCCCACAGCATAAAGTTATGACTTTATTTTTCAAAACATAATTTTCTTCAATTGTTTTACTCAGTTTAAGAAATAAATACAACAGATGGCACTGATTTGAGGGCAAAGGAGAACTTTCAGTTTACCAGGAAATACTTCCATTGAGAGATGTCAAGGAACTCTGAATTTATATATAGTTAATATATTTCTAAATTAGATATTTTCAACTCCCTGCCACCTAAATGTATACTTATAATTAGGCAGTCATCTAAGGAAATCATTATTTGTCTTTGTTCTACAATTTGAACTTTTGGAAGGGAAGAGCTTTTTTTTTTTTGCATCTCCCTCTTGAAACTAAGAGGAATATAAACATAGAAACAAACATAAACCAAGTTAAAAAAACAAAGAAGTAGGTAAACACTAAGTTCAGAGCCTCTTTTAAAGATCTGTCAGAGAAACAGTGGATTAAATATAATTATATACAATTACATATTTTATGCTCCATATGTTTATTTTTATAAAAATACACCAAAATTCATGTTCATAGCTTTGAGCCAAGAATTGTCTGAATTATGAACCCGTAGTGAGAGATAAAATGCCCCTTGATTTATCCTCTTAGAACTATTTTGTGAGAAGAACAACAAAACCATTCAAGCTCAATTAATATGCCCCCACAAAACATCCATATCCTTGGCAACTTGAAATTGTTATATCATACTCATATTTCTTTCCTCATTAAATCCTCTTATCAGAACTAGAACTTTGATATACATCTTACCATTTGTTTTAGTATTGGGACCAACAAAGTATAGGCAGAGATTTTCTGTGTTACAGCAGTCACTCCCAAATATCCACTCAGTGACTTATTATTAATTATAAATGTTCAACTAATAGCTTAAGCTTGTCTCCAGCTACCTTTTTACAACTTAAGTTAACCTATTTCTATTAATTTATGTGCTGCCCTGGGGCTCTTTTACCTCACCCATGAAGTCATGTTGTTTCTTTTGTGTCTGGCTTGAAACTCCTGAGACTCCACCCTTCTTTTTCCTAGCATTCACTCTGCTCCAAAATTCCTGCCTTGCTATCAGCCAATAAGCTTTTATAAACTCTGTGAGTCATCACATTTTCACAGTGTATAAAAGGAGTATTCTACAGGGCTACCCCCTTTTTTTCTAATTAAAAAGAAAAAAATTAATTTACATTGTAAAACCATATATAACAAAACAGTTATCACTTAAGAATTTTAGTTACAATATTCAGTCTATTTGTATTTGGAAAATAGAGAAAATACTCCATCAACTGTCCTTCTCTGAAGAGTCCAGAGTTTCATAAATAACTTACTTTCTACCATGATTAAGGAGAACTCTAACTATATAGTCTTTGGCTCTAAAAAAGATGTGAGGACGCTATATTATCTTAGTAAATAGTAAGTGTAGAACAAATGACTTCCACCATTAAGAGATGTTGGTAAACATGGCTAGCTCTGGTATCTCCATTATAAAGCTAGGCTCAAAGAGAATCAATCAGGGTAGAGCCAGCAGCCAAAGTAAAAGCAGAGGTCCTAGCCATGCTTCTTTGTTAGGAGGCTGCTAGATAGTTCCCAGCTGCTTGACCTTGAAATAATCATACAGAAACTGTAATAATTAAATCACATCTTGGCAATTAGCTCTATCTTCTTATTGGCTAACTCCTGAAAGACCCTCAGAGAGGACCTTTCCTCCAATGATGAAGACCCCAGAACCAGGACACTCTGAGACCAAACCACAGGATGCAATTAGCAAGAGGTTTATTGAGTAGACACAAGTACCTACGGGCGGCAAGATCTCTTGGAAGACTTGCGTGCCTGCTAACTGGAGGGCGGGCTTTTTATAGGGAAGAGCAAAAAGCAAGTTTACAGAAGCAAAAGCGTGGTTATTGGAATGAGGCGGGGGGGCATGAATGGTTTCCTCTCTCAGCATGGATGTCTGGCAACAGTCATCCTGTTCCTATCTTATAGATATCCTGTTTTTGCAGTCAACCTGCTTTGTTAATGTCCTATCTTATTGATATCCTGCCTTGCAGTCTTCCTATCTCATACACATCCTGCTCTCTCAAGCACATGGGATGTTCTTACAAGAGCAGGCTGGCTGCTGATCCAGAGAATTTTTTTTTTTTTAAGCAAACAGAACATTCCCCCGGGAACATGCTAGCTGCAGGTTTTGAGGAGGGGGTCTGTAGGGTCTTTCACTCTTACATATTAATTTCATCTGTTTCTATTAATCTGTGTATGTCCATGTGGCTATGAATTACCAGCTAATGTTCTGGCATCTGTCTCTGGTGAGGTTACATGGCATCTCTCTGACTCTGCCTTCTCTCTTGCAGCATTCAGCTTAGTTTTTCACTCCTAGCTCTGTTTCCTTATAGCTTGCTATAGGCCCAAAGTAGTTCCTTTATTTGTCAATGGTAATCATAGCATACAGAGGGAAACCCCACATCAATTCTTGTCAGTTTCATGCAGTCAGAAAAAAATTAAAGATACATAGTAATGACAGATTTATAAGAAAAAAATTAAATGGGATATGGTATAATTAAAAGTGCACAAAGGCTTGAGGAATAAAAGAAAAAGATTATAGACAGTCATTTAAAAGAAGTATATAATATGAAAGTAGCAACTAAAACCATTAAAAGGGGAGTAAATTGATATAAAAGAAAAAGTCATGTAAAGATGAGAGATAAACAGAGACTCTGGATCCTGTATGATATTGCGCTGCCTCTAAATTTTCTAGCTATTAAGATACACTGTATTATAAAAGCTGCTAGATTAAACTAACATATATATATATATATATATATATATATATATATATATATATATATATATATATTGGTTTTTCAAGACAGGGTTTCTCTGTGGCTTTGGATTTTGTCCTGGAACTAGCTCTTGTAGACCAGGCTGGTCTTGAACTCACAGAGATCCGCCTGCCTCTGCCTCCCAAGTGCTGGGATTAAAGGCGTGTGACACCACCACTCGGCTAACCTATACATTTTTTAAATGGCTTAAAATTTAATATAAAAGTTGTATTGCTTTGGGGGAGAGAATATCCTTTTATTTTTACATGAAATGAAAGCTGTTGATTCATTCCAAATTGATACGGATCGGGTTTGATAGGAGAAGACTCCTTAAAAGTCTTTGTTTCAAGCATTATGAAATAAACCCAGAAGAACTTAAGACATATGATGAATAATTGCCTGCTCAAACATAAAACAAACAAACAAAAAACAAAAACAATTTTTGGCTTGTGTACAATGCACAGCCTATACTTGTATTAATGCAGTTATGTAAGCACACTTTTAAAGTTTAAGTATTTTCAGAGCAAGGGAACTAGGACACCAATAAAAACAGGAGGTCGAGTGATCCAGCAGTAAGCACAACTTATAGGCTTCTGGCCATGATGACCCATTCCTTCAAAATACTCCAGTCAAGACCTAACAATTATTCTGAGTTTTTCAAGGTTTCACCAAAGACACCAGCATGCACAGACAAGAAGAAGCCATCTAGAGAATGATACCCACATTCCCAGGAGATGGGGTGTGGACAGATATTGGTTATACAATCGACTATGACTGTCCTTGCTTAGATATGTAGGATACAAATTGTTATTGGTCATAGTAAAAAGAAAAAGCTATACAAAGAGCTTAAATTCAAAGATCTCTTTCTAAAGGAAAAAAGGGGGGTATAATAAAAAAGGTAAAATAAAAGTATAGATTATTGAATCTACTTTAATCCAAAAAAATCTACTCATCACAAAGTATTTTAAAATGGTATATATTTTGGCTTATTGAAAAACATTTAAAGTTAATTTTGTTATAATATATATATGATTCTACTCTTGTTTGTATATAGTATTTATGCAACTCATTTAAAATTCTACATCCAGAAGAGGGCAATATATCTCATTATAGATGGTTTTGAGCCATCATGTGGCTGCTGAGAATTAAATTCAAGTCCCCTGGAAGAGCAGTAAGTGCTCTTAACCTCGGAGCCATCTTTCAATCCCTTAATAGAAATTAATAGTCATCTATAATAGTCAAATTTATAGCCATGTTAGGTATGTTTTCAAGCCCCCAAACAGATATATTTAGTTACATTTGGTCTTCAAACACTTCAAAGACCTATAGAATATGGCATAATAGTAGATTTAATAACCTGAGACTTTTCATGACAGTGAGATGTGTCTGCTCCTGACAACACCAATCTACTTCAAAAAAGACAGTGGATATCAAAGAACCTCCATACAGAGTTTACTTTCCTTATGGAAAGTTTCTTGGGCAAGAAACACTCTTCCTCAATTTCTGGCAGTATACTATACAAACTGGAACAGCAGGATGCACAAAAGCTATGGCTAAACTTTGCCAATACAAGGTGAGATAGTCCTTTAAAATTTCCTGCTTCTCAGAAATGTCTGTCAGATGTGCCAAAATTGTAGGCCAAATTTATATATATATCAACATTACTGAAAAAAGTTAATAACAGCCAGATGTCCTTGCCATTAAGCAATACTTCACCTTTCTTGGGTCTTTGATAGAGTTGAAGACCAGAAAGTCATAGAGTTTTTCTTAGTTGTGATAAAACTAAATTAGGTATAAATATTTACACTGACAAAGATAAATAATATAGCATTTAAGTTAAAACATTTCTTTTTAATTGAACAGAAAGCAATGTGGGTTATTCTTTTACCCTGTATGGATATAGTCACTGTGATTAGGTTTACAAAATAGCTAACTGACCAATACCTATACAGGATAATATTAGATGGGGAAACCAGACCAAGGACACAGCAAAGAAGAAGGGTGGAGTCAGAGCAGTCTCCAGTCAGTCATGGAGAAGATACAGGTGATGCAAGATGAACGAAAGATAAAGCCACATGGCAGAACATAGATTAATATAAATGCATTGATTTAAAATGTAAGAGTTAGCTTGTAATAAGCCTGAGCTATTTACTTAGCATTTGCGAGAATCTGCTGGGACACAGAGAATCTCTGCCTACACCTGAGAGAAGACGATGCTTGACATGACCAAGGCCATGCACCAAATAATGAAAATACTAAGTTGCATCTTGTTTTCTTCTTGCTCTCTCTCTCTCTCTCTCTCTCTCTCTCTCTCTCTCTCTCTCTCTCTCTTGCTCTGTCTCTCTCTGTGCCTATGCCTATGTCTTTGTGTTTATGTGTGTCTGTTAGCAGATGTATAGAAGGAATACTATTATTTCAGGAAATAATTCTTTCCTTCCACTCCATGGTTTCTTGGAATTGAAATGATCAGCAGGTTGGTGGCCAGCATACTTCAAACTGAACCATCTCACCTGCCTGAACGTTATCATTCAGTGTTCTAGGTCTCCTTGTTTTACTTGCTAGTGTTTTCATATATATACATTTATTTTATTTTATTATCTTTGTCTTTCTATAGAGAGTTTTTCTGTGTTATTTTGGAGCATGTCTTGGAGCTTTCTCTGTTGACCAGGTTGCCCTCAAACTCACAGAGATCTGCCTGCCTCTGTCTTGCAAGTGTTGGGATTAAAGGCATGCACCACCACTGCCTGGCTAATTATATTTTCTTAATTCATGCAATTTACTTTCCGAAGAAATATTAACTGCCTTGAGACTAGGGATTTTTTACCTACCCTACAGTGCAGTTTTCTGCTACAAATATACTTCTACATCGCCTCATTTCTCCTCATACAATAGGTATATAATAGAGACTTCTACCTTATTCCTTGGTCTCTGAGATTTTTGGGATGAAATAGTTTTATTTGGAATATTTTCATGATTTTAGAAAGTCAAATATTTTAATATATGAAGAAACAATTTCTTTTCAAAGATATGGTGTGGCCTAGCAGGTTGCTGAATTAATTCTCATTTTGTTCTGGTAGAGTGCATATTTCTGAACGAGTAGAGCTATTGTGCTTGTTTCTACCATCTGGAATTTGATAGGACTTTTTAGTCTTCTTGGGGATTTAATGATATTCATGGAAAAACAGAGTGCATTTTTTAAATCTAATGAGGTGTCAGCTTCTTTAGTGACTCATTTTCTCTTTTGTCCTTCACTATTTTCCATTTTCTGCCTCTGAAACAATATAGACTAACCAAAGCACAGAGGGATATTATCAAGAAAGCATTTGGAAACTTAAGCCACCTAACTAAAATTGAAAACCAAGATTAAGCATAAATTTTAATAACTATTTAATATTTTCCTCAATTTCTAGTTTATATAAAACCATTTACATCACAAAAGATTGTGTTCACTGGCTGCTGCTTTTGGGTTGTCAATGTTTACCACTTTGGATCTCCCAGCGCTCTAGTGAAATAGAACTAAGAGAACAGATGCTTTGCACATCTGATCTAAGTTCCAAATTTGTTTCGATCATTTTTCTCTATATTTAAATTTATACCTTATTCACTTTTAAGTATTCTGTTTCTTTGTTTTCTAGTAGTTGACTCTAAAAGGAAATATTTTTATACTTTATTTGATTAGAATCAAATAATGTGGGTTTATCTTAATCATTTTATCATTGTGTGATTTTCTTTTTTTCTGCACACACTCAACACACACTCATACACACGTATAAAATATATACAGTGATATATATGTATATATATACTGTTTTGAATGGCATAATGACATTTCTGTCAATGATTAAATTTGTGTAAGTAGATATTTAAGATTGTCAAGAAACTGAAAAACATTCCATTTAGTGACTTTGTTGCTGCAATAAGACTGTAGCACAATTCATTTTTGGGGTATTTGTAGTAGTTGTAGAATAAGCAAATTTGCCATGATAGATAAAATATAATTTCTGTAAATCTTTGTGTGATTTTGTCCAAATAACAGCCTCATAATTGTGTTTATTTGATTTATCCCTGGACTATTACATCTGTGTGGCTGTCAAATGTAAGGAAAATATATTAGTATTTCAAAATAGAAAGCATGACTCAATTAATATTAAAGTGAAATTAAAAATGATTAAAGACTATATGCCCCAGTATCTGATTGAACACAGTATCAGTAGCTGTTATGAGATCTACTTCATGGAATAAAATGAGACTAAGGAATGTTTAAGAAAGTTTGTATTAGACATACTAAACATTTTCTCACCTGGATTGAAGCCCAGATATCAACATAGAAGGCGATACCACCATGTATGTCTTCAACAGAAACCGATCTCTAAGTACCATGAAGATTATGGTAACTAAAACAACACACACACACACACCAAACAAACAGCATCAACAGCAACAACAACAAAAACTTTCTTGAAATAAGGGATCAAACTCAGGGACAATGTAAAATTTATTATTTATTGCATGATCTCAGGGGTTGGTTGGAAAGATTCTAACATTTGTATTACTTACTAATGAAAAGTAAATTGTTAGTCATTAATCATTGCTATGAAAGGGACTTAAACACATTTAGAATCACTTCTAAGGTTACTGTTCAATAAAGAATTAGGAAAGAAAAAATATGTCACAGAAACCAAGCAGGCAGAGCAAGAGAGTATGGTGGTGAGCCAAGGTGTGCAGAATATTATACTACGTAGGTTCTTTTGGAAGCATCCTATAATGCTTACAGATTTATAAAATTGTTTACTAATCATATCTCAGAATGCATCCCCTTAGGGCAGAGCATCAGAAACATTGATATTGTTTCTGTTACTACTCAGGTTCTCATTCTGAATTTAGTTTCTGTACTAAGCTGGCCCACTTCATTAAGAGAAGTTCTTATTTTATTCTTCTGAATGGTTTGCATTATCATCAAGCAAACAGTCTTGACTTTTTTATCTAGTTTCTTCTTAATGATATTAAATGTATAGACTTGGGCCCTATTTTGGGAGGAAATTGCCATTTTCCTTACTTTTGCATCTCCACTTGATAGTTTCTTTGTGTATTTTACGATTTAAGGGTTATGTTTTCTGGAAGACCACTATTTCTTGTGACTTCAAAGGACTTTAGCCTGCTTCTCTTTCTCTGGGACGATTTTACACTGTCAATATAGGTCTTTAGTATATTTTAATATACTAATCTACTTCAGTTCTTCCAGTCTGTAATGTGTTGTGCAACGTCATGCTTATTTTTCATAAGGTAGTCCTATGTGAGCTGTACTGGATGCTACTAAGTAGTCTTACTCGTATTGTTCTTGTTTCATTGTGTCTTTTTAAAATATCAGCTTTACACATCAAATTTAGTTATTTAGTAATATCTCCACTGTATGATTTTTCTCTCAAATTAATACAGAAATTTTGACATATATATGACATATGTGTGTGTGTGTATATATATATATATATATATATATATATATATATATATATATATATTATAACTTCTTTAGCAGCTCAGAGTAGGAGACAATTACTGAAGTGTTGAGTGTATGAAAAAGACAATGCTGTTGATGTCAAAGACGTCTAGTGCATGGAATCAGACAAACCTGATGAGGTGCCCAAGGAAGCCAGAACCCTCAATTATTCTGATACATTTAGAGCTTTACTGAAATGAAGACAAAATGTCCTTCCTCTGACATGTAACTGATCTAAGAATGTCAGAACAGCTTGTACAAAACTAGTGGCAATTCTCTCTGAAGTTCATAGGCAACTGAAGTTAACTGTTCTGTCAAAAATCTTTGTATTCACCAGAATAAGGTCTTGTAGAATGAACAGCAAAGTTTCTAAATACTGAAAGTTTCCCACTGGATGCCTTAGAAATGGTGCTGCACTGTTGCTTGGCTGATCATGAGCCTAAGAGAACACTTTCCTTGGAGAAGAAAGCACAAAATTGAGCCATCCTGACCTTGTAACTTTATTTTGCTTTTGGCACCACAACAATGAATCAGAAATTTGAATCTGTTCAAGGTGAGCAAGAAAGCAGAGCTTATAGTTTAAATGTAATGTGCTCGTGTATCAATTTGTCAAGAAGTCAGTTGTTCTGATTTGTGTTTTTTCAACATTAGCAACCAACTAGAATCTTTCAGGAAGAGACAACTTCAGTTGAGAAAATGCCTCCATAAATTTGGCCTACAAGTAATTATATTGCGAATTTTTGTAAATAAGGATTCATGTCATGTGGGGGCGGCAGCCCACTGTGAGTGGTGCCAAACGTAGGCACCAGCATGTGTTCTAAGAAAGCAGGGTGATCAAGGCATTACATACCAAGCCAGCAACAAGCTTCAGTTTCACCTTACTATCTCCTGACTTCAGTTCATGTTCTTACTTCCCTCAGTTATACAAAGAGTTGTAAACTGAAATAAGCCCTTTTTCCCCTGGTCCCCAAGTTGCTTTTGGACATGGCATTTTACCATTGAAATAGAAACTGCAACTTAGATACTCATGCAAACATTCCCTAACCACTCTAAAGTTAACCTGCCTTTCTCCACTGAATGTCTTATCATATATAATTTTGCTCTCTCTTTTTGTTATCTGTAACATTTTTCCATTGCAATAATAAAGTATTTGAGATGGGGTATTTTTCAAAGCAATAATATGATTTTAGCTGATTGTTTGGGGGTCCAAAATGATGACACTAATTACTATTTTACTTCTTGCGAGTGTTACTTGTTATAACACACATAAGAAATGGTCAAAGTACTAACTAGGAAATATGATGGAGAGGATAATTGAGAGATTAAGGAGATATGTGGTTCATATTATAACCATTAGCTCTTGAGATAACTAACCCATTTTACTAGGTCCTCTATTAAAATTTTTACAAAATTAGAATCCCAATTTCTCAAGTATTTTTTAAGGGCCTGATGTTACATTGGGGAATATTTTTTCATGAGTTTCCATGTGGATTAATAATATTTGAACCAAATTATTTATATACAAAAGAAAATGGGAAAGTCCATTGAGTTCAAGAACTATAAAATGGACACGAAATATCACCTTTTCCAAGGCTCTAATTTTGAAGACTTAGTGCCCAAGTAGTGAAATAATTTTATAATGTGATGATAATTTCAGAAGTTAGAATGTAATTGGACAAAGTAGGTCACTTGGAGTATGAATTTTTATTCCTTATACCTGATCTTAGTTTTTGTAATCTGCCTACTGTCTAACCATGTTTTCCTGCTTTCTCCCATTGTCATGTTGTAATCAATAGCTCTGGTCAGTCAACCTTAGATGGAATGGTGAACTGAAAATCTTTGTACTCCCTTAAGTAGCTTCTTTCAGATATTTTTTCATACTGATTAATCCACTGGCTTCATAGATATTATAGATGCATATATTATTGTTGTACATCTACAAAAACTTTCATTTAAATGAAACATTAGATATCTGATCATAGCCCAGCTGCAAAAGCTCTTGTGAACATATTCACTCACGGTTGAGACACTTGAAAAAATGGTATATAGAACTATTCTAATAAAAATTAGATGAAGGCATTATCTCTGAAAAAGCCAGCCAGAACCCATACAAGCAAACTAACAAATAAACTAAACTCTGTATTTATTGAAGTATAGGAAAAAAATCACAATCAAAACTGTTTGGTTGAACAAAATATGAATGTGTTTCTTGCTCTCAGTAGACCATGTTTTAAATGAGTCACACTTTTCCTTTTCTCACTGCTATCCGTCAAGGAATTTGGCCAGGTCATACAAGTTGACTTACTGCTTGGGATTAAAGTTGCTACAGGAATTACTTTTTACTCAAATGCTGATGAATCCAAGCTAAAATTCATCTACAGAAGCTTAGAGTTGTGTATATTCTAAGGTGAATAGCTAGTGTTAGGGACTATTTGATACAGAAGGGGCTCTCATCAATGTAGGAAGTACAACTCAAAGATCATCAGAAACAGCTACCAGGAAAGCTACTGGAGTAGAGTGGTATTTCATAAGTCATGAGATAAGTCTAATTGAAACAATAGGTCTTTATGGTTTTGTTGTGACTCAGTGTGAAACTGTTAAAAGATGGTGCATGGTAGTCCTCTAATAGGCAGAGGAAGAAAGCATGAGGCTTTTGTTCCTTACCATAGTTTCATTCGAATTAGTATGGCACCTGATAAAGATTTATACTCAAGTTCTACTAAGTTCTAGTTGATATATCATTATAAAAATATTTCTGATAATAATTTGTCTATTCTTAGTGTTAATATTTGATTCACTATCTTATTTAGCACCAGAAATTAATATTTCTTTATATACAAGCTTAGGATGCACTTATTGGTTTAGGCTGATAACAGAAGTGTTTTATGCCTCATCATTCTACTTTGAAACCTATGTAATGTTATTCACATCACATCCTTCTGAGCAGATTAAATTGTACCTGAGACAAGGACTGAAACACATGTATATTTAACAAACAGCTACAGCATACACAACTGTGAACAGAAAATTGTCTTCCAATCAATATGCCGTTACTTGACTACAAAAGATAAAGTAAGTAAAAAAAATTCTTATTTCTAGCACTACTTCATTTGAAATTAGGCATATACAACTATAGCTAATAGTATATAAGATTGAGGAGTGAGTAATGGTAAGAAATGCTAAAAAAATATCTCTGATAAGAGAATCCAGTTGTTCCTCATATCCTATGTGTGTTTACTTGCATTTTTCCTATCTCAAATCATGTCTCAATATTCAGAGCAGCACAATTCTGATAAAAATAGGATGGTCAATTAGCATCAAAGAGATCCAATCTACACACAATTAAATACACTGCAACTAATTAAATGCAAACTTTAAATGTGTAAAAACAAATAGGCTCTATTTTAGAACATTCTAGGTCAAGTTTTATGTTGTGTTCAGTCAAGTGAAAGTCAACTTGGTAAAATGACTAATGCAATATTGCTTTCCCAAAGAAAGAAGACCTCTGCTGGAGTGCTAACATCCGCACTATCCCAATTAACAACCACGAAGAAAACTGTGAGATACATGGCAGCAGCATCTTGCACTGACAATGTAAACAACGTTATGATATTGAATGTTACCATAAAATATCACGGAGGTGTGAAGTAAAGATTCCAGGGACAGTATAGATTCCTCAGTTATTTTCTCTATAAAGTATCAAATAAAACCTTTTTGATTTTGTATGATATTCATTTAAAAAAATATTTTGATTCTTTATTTT
This sequence comes from Microtus pennsylvanicus, assembly GCF_037038515.1. Classification (NCBI taxonomy): domain Eukaryota; kingdom Metazoa; phylum Chordata; class Mammalia; order Rodentia; family Cricetidae; genus Microtus; species Microtus pennsylvanicus. Next base: position 18,045,726 of record NC_134591.1, read on the forward strand.
TATTGACTATAGCTATATTTTGAACTATTACATATTAATCCTGTCACTTTATCCATAATAAAATTACATTTTTAGAAGGTATGATTCTTTCTTAGAGTCAGCTCGTTTTTTTTGTTTGTTTGTTTGTTTTTGTAAATCCAATTAATTTGGTGCCTAAACAAAATGAAAATGGTGTACTTTCTTGCAAAGTCTACATGCGGTGAAGAGGCAAAGATTTAAAGTGGTTATTATCTTTCATCCCCACAGTAATGTAAGAGAGTTCTCTACTTGCCCTCACCCTTCATGTAGAAGAATCTGACTCAGTTAGCATGAACAAAGACACACTGAATATTAAGCCTTTTCTTAGAAATGTAACATATATCCATTTGCCGTGCTGCTGAGAACTACTCAGAGCAACTTGGAAAACTAGGGTTCAGTGAAGTATGTGCATCTCAAACCAGCTCAAAGAGCTCATTAGTAGACCCTTACCAAATATAAAACCCACAATTTCATTTTAATAATTAAATTCTTAATTTTTTAACACATGATTCCATCATGCAGCCCTAGCTGGTCTGGAGAATACCGTGTAAACTAAGATAGCTTCAAACTAAAAGACATCTTCCTGCTTCTGTCTTCTGAGTGCTGTGTGTAAAATTGGACATCATTATACCTAGCTCTAACAAATGCTCTTAAAATTTGTTTTACAAAGTGTGATATTTAATGTCTGCCTGAAAAGTGGATAATTGAATTTCCAGAGTTTCATCAAGCTCTACTTAAAATATTTTGAACCACAGAACATAGCATAAACTTAAGGTGCAACTGAATTATAGGAGACCTGTGTATCTTTGCATTGTTTATACCTCATTTTTACTCAGCTCTGAGGGGTACACTTTCAGCCACATTTTTTTTCCAGTTTTAAAGTGTCCCAATTGTACAGCAACAATTTAGTCTTGAAGTGATTTTGACTAAGTAAACGACACTTTCCATTATTTTTAAAAAGGTCTTGTGATATAATGTTAACTTCCTTGACTAATGCTAGTTACTATTTTTTCTCTTGTGTCTAAACCTTTGCACATATCCATGAATGTTAGCAAAAAAGGAATGCATGTCCAACTACCCCAAAACTTATTGGGTACATTTTATATCACTGAGAAAATTTTATTTCATTCTTTAGGAAAATAAGAAATGTCAGAAAAAAAATTGTGTGTTCAATACTTTGCATTAAAATTATTTAAAATTATTTTCATGGATTTTTTTTCATTTTTCACAAGATATAGTAAGAAGGCCATGGTTGTTTTATGATTAAAACCAACTGTTTATAATTCTTATAACAGTGGACTTTAAAAAAACCAGACCGAAACTTAGGAATGGCTCCTAGGATATGTGGAACAAGACACAGAAGTTATGATATTAATTTCTCAGGTTGCCACTATGAGAGACTTTCCTTAATTCAATGGAGAGAGAAAAGTCAGGTGGGGCATGGTACATAATTTGAGAATGGGAAATGGTTCCCATATTCTAGAGAAGTCAAAATAGCTAGGTTTTATGGAAAAATCTTGAAAGAAAAAGAACTGAACAGGAAGGTCTCAGGAAGTCAGTGCACCTCAGCAAAAATTAATTAATTAATTAAATCAGCCAGTCTGGAAATGTGCAGAGACTTGTGAAACATACCCCAGGGGCTGCATCGTGTTTGAAAATTGTTTAATATATCAAAATATTAGGATCCAAAAGATCAGTTCTTTTATCTGAAACTGTATTCACAACAAAACTGAGGGTTTTAATAGGATTTTATGAGTATCCAGTACACAAAGAAGCAGAGTTTCTAGTGTTGATTACCTCTGTATACTATCAGACTTTCAAGCACACAAAAGGAAATCTAGCCTCTAATCAACTAAAACCAACACAATTATCATAGGTACTAGAAGTAGCAGGAAGGAACAGATTAGAGGGAGTTGTTATGACTCAATCCCATGTCCAAAACTGAAGAAGAGGCATAGAATATCTATGTGGATGTATATGCATATGTGTGCGCATGTATATATATATATATATATATATATATATATGCATATATATGTATGTTGTATATGTGTATATGAGATCCAAGTTGGTTTTCAAGAGATAAAAACACAAAATCCAAGATGAAAACTTACATGAGATTAACCATACACTAGAGACTAAACAGACATTAAAGTTTAGCCAAGGTTAGACCTTGATATTATATTAACATAAATGACCAAAATAGAAACATTGGTCAAAAAGATTTTTTTTTGTTTGTTTTTTGAGAAAGGATTTCTCTGTTTAAAAAACCTATGCTGTCCTGGTATTCATTTGCTTTGTAGATCATCTAGGCCTCAAACTCACAGAGATCTGCCTGCCTTTGTCTTCCTAGAGTTGGGATTGAAGACATACACCATCATAACTGGCAAGAAAATTTTAAAAGTGACAAAGTTCATCAACTCAATGTGGGAAAACTTCAAGAACTTTAAAAAAATAAGAATTATGAAATGAGATAAATAATATAGAAGGAAAATATTTATTAAATTATAGTTGTTAATTATAATTTTATAGATAAACATCTCTACAAACTTAATCACAAGAAAAATTGAAACAAAACCAAAGCACAACAAAATTTTTAAAAGATCATCCTCAAAGATTTAAAAATATGAAAGAGAATAAGATGATTGTATAAAAAATTAAAAGTATTAAAGATTTCATTCTTATCTTATAATCAGAAATTATAAAATGAAGACAAGACCACAGAACACATCTTTAGTACATAGGATACTACAGTTAATGGAAAATGCACAAAATAATTTTCCTAAATAAATATGAAATAGATCCATTTCCACCTTCATGGAATCTGAAAAAAAGTTAATTCTTAAAATTTTTATTAAGAAATATGATCTTTATGGAAAACTTAACTGGCAATATATGAAAACATGGATCTAGGCAATATAAAAAGGAGATTAGGATCTTGTCATAGGACATGTAAGTCCTCCAGAGTTCAATACTCATTACTGACAAACACAAAAAAGAAACTAAAATCAGAAAGCTTATATATAAATGTGTGATTTTCCTGATATTAATACATTTTAAAATAAAATGTTAGCACCTGTACTTCTACGAATTGGAATTGGAGAAATACAAAGAATTCTGAGTAAGAACGGGAGAGTAATAAAAAAAAGTGAAGGTTGAGAGTTAAATAAATTAATAGTGCTAAAAAAGCAATCAATATTTTAAAAGCTTTCTGACAACACAGAGACTCTGGATTTGTGTGTGTGTACATTTGTGTGTGTGTATATGTATGTGTATTTGAGAGCATATGCCAGTGTGCACATGCACAGAGTCTAAAGACCCAGGATTTAGAGGAATTGAACTGGAAAACACATGGAAACATTCCCAAATACCAGCTCTCATACTATAAGAAGGTGCTATTGAAGTTGCCAAGACAGTCTACCCAGTTGTAAAACCTTTAAACTACAACAACAACCAGAACAACACGATATCCTCAGAGTGTGACAGTAGCCTTTTATCTTGGTGATAACCAAGAGATATCAAATTAGCTTTAGACCTACTCAATAGGAGGAAATTTATCCCTGGAACTATAAATGATGTCAACTACTCATGTACTCATGGTTTGAGATTTTAGAACAGATAGGGAAAATTGCCATTTTCCTAAAGCAATATAATTCTTTTTTTTTTCTTTTTCGAGACAGGGTTTCTCTGTGGCTTTGGAGCCTGTCCTGGAACTAGCTCTGTAGACCAGGCTGGTCTCAAACTCACAGAGATCCACCTGCCTCTGCCTCCCCAGTGCTGGGATTAAAGGCGTGCGCCACCATCGCCCGAGTTAGCAATATAATTCTTAACAATATTCTAAATAGCTTCACACCCCACAAGAAACACAGCTCTTACTCATCATAAAAGTTGCTTCTTTTGCCACAGATGAAGTCAAATGATTCCCCTCAAAATGACACCCACAAATAAGCAGGAAGCAGTCTTGAGAGTCTGCTTTCCCAATTTCTTTAACCTGTTGTGCCTAAACTCCAGGCTTTTTATATAAAAAAGAGATGGGAGTGTAATGGTCTGACTTGTTCCTTTAAGAGACAAACCCCACCCTCTCTCTCTGGTTACCCTGAGGGAAGCTGGTCTTTCTTCTTCTTCCAGCCTGTGCTGCCCAGTCTCTGTTTGTCTCTGGGAGAGGTGGTGGCTGTCAGAGCTCCTCTCCTCTCCTCTCCCTCCCTCTCCCTTCCATTTTTTTCCATAAACAACTGAATAACCTGTATCTAAGATTTCTCAAAAAAAAAATAAAAGAAAGAAAGAAAAGGAAAAGAAAAGAAAAGAAAAATCTACACACAACTGGTAAAACTACAGAGAATAAATGGCTGTGGGGTATTAGTATTAAGCAACAACTGGTACAACTACAATGTAAATATGTAATGATAATGGTACCATGAAGTAAACTGTAAATTCAGATGATTTCACAGATATGCTTTACAGGATAATAAATAATGTTGAAGTATAGTCATCTGTGGCATAGACAGTCATAAACTTAGAGTAGGGGTTTATATCCTGACTGTAGATCACACATAAGGAATGCAATTTTCCTATTCATGAAAAGAAGATAAATGCATACTTCAGACTGTTGCTAAATGAATTACTTTCTGGAAACTAAAATGGGGTATGGTTTTTCATGGCCACAATGCCAGCTCTCAGAACTGTTAAATCATAAATCGGCTGCCAGCCTTGGCTACACAGGTGACATTTTGGTCTCCCCAAAAATATAGATGTGAACTAAAGTCTATGTTTTAATAAAGTTTTTTTTTTAATCTGGAAGCATCCAGCAAGCAGGAGACATGTTGTTATTACTAAATGTGGTGTCATACACTTTCACAGATTCTACATTCTATCACTAAATTTTTCTTTTCCAAAGTCAATTGTCTGACTCTTTCCAACAGTTTCAAATTACAGCTACATAGAGTAGAGCACCCTCCCAAATGTAATAAGGAATCAATTTGCAAAGATTCATGAGTTTGAAAGTGAGAAATATATAGGCTCGCAGCAGGGAAGGTGGGGTGCAGTTACTCATAAAGTGTGATCTCAGAATACAGCTCATAACGTGTGATCTCAGAATACAGCTCATAACGTGTGATCTCAGAATACAGCTCATAACGTGTGATCTCAGAATACAGCTCATTCACAAGTTTTTTGGACTTTGAGACCATTACTATGTTATTTTTATTTTCCCCACAAACTTTATTCCTTCCTTTGGGAAAAACACACATTTTTGAAATAAAACATTAAGTTCTAAAATCACTTCATGAGTTTGACATAAATTGTGAGAACTGGAATTCCCATCTGTTTTTACAGGTAAAAATATGGTTCAAGATGCCTGGAAATACTTGAGTATGAGTCTATCACCTTCTCTGTTTAAGCCTTTAAAATACATATTGTGATTCATTCATCTTTGAAGAGATGAAGATAAACCAAATTAGTTCCCTAAAGAATTTTAAGGTGTTTCTCTATGAAGTACGTGAAAGTTTCCAGAAGTCATAAAATTAGTAAAAATGAATTTATATGCAAATCATTTCAGTACTGTGTCTTTCAGTCAGTACCTTATATCCCCTATTTATCCATAGAAATCATGATAAAAGAAGTCTGATATAATAAAAAGTATTGAATTATGATAGTGGGATCTTATTTTTGGGTAAACTCAATATTATAATGATCATATGACTCTTTTCATATAAGCTAAAGATGCAAAATATATCGTTATTTCTCACTGTCATGGACTTGACGTTAAGGGTATCTTTGGTATGTATTGAGGGGCTAGGATTTTTCTGAGTCATTACAAACACTGTAGACAAAATCTTGTAATTTTTACTTTAATATGTGATTTAATTCTTCTTTTTTGTGATTTTCCTGAAATATCCTTGTGTACACTCTGGTAATACAGTAACAGATGTCACAAATGCTTGATATTTAACACTTTATAGCCAAGTTCTATAATACATCATCTATCAAAAAGATCTGTTTCTAAATGTTTTGAGTGTTTTTGAAAAGGAGAAATAGCTTAATAAAAGCAAAATGAAAGCTAAGTTAGGATAATTTATATAGGTATTTAAGAACAATAAATTTCATAGCATTTCCAATATGAAATGTTTACCATTAGAGGTAATGTAGAATATTTTTATTCAGAAATACCTTGAGTAAAAAAAGAAAACTGAAATATTAAAAAGTAAATTGTTACTATTAAGTTTGTTGAAATGTCTGTGAAAAATATATGATATTCACACAGTTTTGGATTTTTTTCATGAAGTACAATATGATTTAGAATTTTGAATTAACTTTTTCTTGCAAGATATGAATATCTATTTACCTCAACAGGACACCAAAAATTTATTCTACCCAAGTCTATCTGAGTGAACTGATGATTACATTTGGGTTCGCACATGGAATCATGAGTGAGTGATTATTTATACTTTGTGGAAGATTGCATCATTGAAGAAGAATCTTCATTCCCAGCAATCAGCAGTTGTGAACAGTTTATATAACTTTGGTCAGGGGAAGATCTCAAGTACAGTGTTATGGAAAAACTCACGAGACCTCTCTTCCTTCCATAAAAGTATAACAGGAGACTAAATCATGTGAGGGGCTAGTGTTTCTTAACATAAGTGTAGATTCAAGTCAGCAGCAAACATTACTGCTTGAAGGATTGGACCCTAGGGAATTGGGTCCTATATCGGGTCCTATATTGGGTCCTATAGAGAACTGGATCCTCTTCACCTTCTTCAGTCTATTCCCTTCTTTCTATTGCCTTTCCCTATAATGCTCCCTGATTCTGGAAGAGGTAATATAGATACCCTATTTAGGGCTGAGGATTCAGTACTCAATGATTTATAGAACACAGAGGTTACATTTGCTGAATGCATTACCTTGTTAGGTTATCACTGAAGTCCACTTTCACTACGAAACAGTTGCTTACCTCTGAAATGTACAAGTATTACAATATTGAATATGCAAATACTTGATATCTGCTCTGGTTTAAGTGAGTGTTCCTCCGTGGTGCAGGAGACCTAAAGGTGTGTTGTAAATGTGTCACTGTAAAGGTGGTAGAATGTTCAAGAGATACAACTTGTTGAGTGGTTCTTACATCATTTACATTTTGCCCTGAAAGAATTGGAGAAATTCCCCTTCCTTGATCCTTTCAGCTTTCTGGCACATAAGTTGAACATGTTTGCTTCAACATCTGTTCCCCGTTATCTTCTGCCTCATCTGAAGCCCACAGTTCTGGAGCCACCTTAGCTTGAACAAGAATCTTAAAACCATCAGCCAAAATAATCCTAACACTTTATAAGAAAACGGTCCTAAATATTCATTGCAGTAATGGAAATTACTATACATTCTCTAAAGGAAATTTTAGTAAATATTCTCTATAAATCTTTTTAGAATGTTTTGGTTTTTTTTAAGTTCATTTGATTTGGATTTACTTTTTTATTGTAGAAAACAAGAAAAAATAATCCAAAAGGAAAATATACACATAGCTTCTAGACCTTATTCTCTTGAAAATAAAAACATATATTCTTTTCTGCCCCTATCCATGGACTCTATAGAGAGATTTGTCATAAACATCTATATTCAGTTATTGGCCCACAGATTTACATGGTAAGATTCTCCTGTGAATGTTAATTTTGTTTGTCATTTTCGCTACATTTATTTTAGAAATTAGACATGACATAAAGGGATGTGATTGGATATCAGGTTTACAAGATGTAAACTCTTGAAGATAATCAATTAAAACTGATTGATAACTTGATGGGATGTGGAATTAACTAATAGAGAAAACTCTGAGGAAGTCTGTTAATGATTTCAAAAAGATTAAAATGGTAGATGAGTATCTACTATCAGAGTAGGTAATATTTTTCTACTGTGGCCAAGAAATAAACAGGCACAAAAACAGAAAATAGCTCTCTCTGCTTGCATTTGCTTCCGTACTAAGGAGATTATTTATTGCTGTTACTGCTAGCATCTTCCACAGGTATCAGTAACAGTTTTACAAGACTTCCAACATAGACCAGGAATAGGCACAGGATATTCCAAAATGCTAGATTGGGCGTGTGGATTCATCCAGTGCTTGCACTAAACAGCTACTAAATTCTCAGTCTCTCCAGGTTCCCAGTGCTAGACTACCCAGCTCCTATTGTGTAAGCCAGTCTAGCAATTCCTGAATACATTTGTAATGTGTGGCCAGATGCCAACCCATAGGATACCTATGAAGACTTGATGGGGTGTTTGAATGGGAGCATAATAGTCTGTTAGTGATATTGTGTGCTACAGTAGGAAAACTCATCAGCATTCCCTGTGTAGCTACAAACATAATCAGGGGATAACTGGCAGGAATAGATGCTTTCTGTCAACTATGTAGATTCTGGGGACTCAGCTCAGGTATCTTTTTATGCTGAGCCAGCTCCCCAGCCACTGACTTCTTATTTTTAATGACAGTTGTGAATACCATTTATTTGTACTATGATCATACAAATTAATGGAAAAAATTGTCCATTTCAGTTCTATAAACAAAACTAGTTACCTGAAGCGTGTTCTTTCAGATCATTTTCTAAATCCAATCCTTGGTTTTCTAAGATTGCCTTAGCCAAGTATCACAGATTTTAAGAGTTACAAAGAAAATAAAAATTCCCCACAATTTTATAAAGAAGTCCATGAAGCTTTGTCTCCCCTAACTTCATCTGTCTTTAGTTGAGATCTCAATGTTCTAAGAAGCTCCCTCATGTCTCTCTCCCAATTTCTTTTAGTTAGACTGGTTTATAGTTTGTCTTAAGAGGATGAACTGTAAATACTGAGCTGTAAAGATGAACACAGCCAAAGCGCCAGAGCTCCTGAGATTACCTGTTATTTAAATATGAATTATACAGTTCAGCCACTTTTAAATCCAGCTCCTCCTGTGAAATCAGATAATTCCAGATTTCTTATGAATATGATTGCTAGCATTATACAATACATAATTTATATTCAAACTTTATGAGCAGTTAAAAGTTTTTTTTTTGCCTTTTGTTCTTCACCTGTGTTTTTAATAAGGTATGTCCTTGTATCTGTTATTTCTATGCTTATTTATGGAAGACCCCTTCAGTTATATCCAGAGAATTCAATTGGTAGCAGTCAAAAATTATGCTTTAAATTTTTTAAACTACTTCTGAACTGTGTCTATTTTATGGGATTTCGCATGTCAGTAGAATCAATGAGGCTTTACACTTCAAAAGGTGAGATGCAAAATTTCCCTAAAATCCAAAGTTTTCATACTCTTGACCTCATAAAGAAGAATCTGAGATTTAAAAAAGAATGGCAGGAGTGTTGTGTCTTTCGCTGACCTTTTTTTTTTTTTTTAAAAACTCACAGATAATGCAAAGGAAACCTACGTTTAGTGGCAAGTAAAGAGAGCTATGTGTTTATGCTCAGGGGTCCAGACATCATAATGCGGAGAGCCAGATATCAAGTCAGCTGGACTAAGGTAGGTGAGATGACAGCCTAATGTGGGTGGAACTGAAATGTGCAACACTTTTTCTTTGTTTTACACTCTTTTAGGTCTAATCACCATTCCATGCCCACCACCACCACCAAGCAAAGCATTCATGTGTTACTGTACATCTCTGGACATTACTGACTGGAACATATGCAGCAAGTGAAAAAAGAAAAAGAGGTGTTCCTTAGAGTGTGTGCTCTTGTGATCTCAGAGGTGGAGTTGCTGTCAGCATTGGGAACCCAGAGGTTCTAAGCTTGAAGCTTCCTATATGGAGTTTAGAATAAAGTTGTTCAAAGGAAACTTGCTTGTATTCTCTATACTGAATAGCTGCATGAGGAATTCTGATGACTTCTACCATTGTAGCATACGTTATCACTGACAGTCTAAGCTGTTCCCATTAAAACACCACATTAGGCCTGCAGGGGTATGCTGTGGTTTGGTCTCTGAGTAAGTCTCAAATTTGATAACTATAAAAGAGGATCATGTCTCTCTGACTTTATTAGAAAATAAATACATTTTATAGCAACAAATGAGGCGGTTAAGTCTAAAGATTAAATAAGGAAAAAAGAAAGAAGAAAAGGCGATATTCATTCATAGAATTCTCAGGTGAATTACTCAACCTTGTAGTTAGCTACACTGTTCGGAATAAAATCCAAAATCAGGTTTCACAGTTGGCTTTTGTAATAAACTAGTGCATTAACTCCTCTCCCTGACACATTTACCCAGGGGAACCTGACAACACTGAAACTCTGCTGGTACTGCCACCAGACAGATTTGTCATCTCTACACCAGGAGCCTGTTTTTATTTCAGTAACTACCTCTTCTGGGAACAGAGTCATTTTAGTTGCTGGCGTAGTTGTGTCATTGTTCCCCTATAAACCTGTGGAAAGACAAAGAAATAGTCATGGATTGGAGAGTACGGAGACAGGATTACTTAACATCCCAAAAGACAAAAAGGAGAAATTCCCTATTCTGTAGTTCAGTTCATAGTAACGGGACAATGGCTTTGTATTTAGAGAAAATAAAATTCGATGGTTTCTTTCCAAGTGTACATGAAGACAATTTAGGTCCACATAGAGATAAGCAGAAAGCTGTAACCCAGCTAATAGTCTAACTATCCCATCACACCCAAAGTCTGCTAAACAACAGATGATAAAGAAAGTTTGGTTAGAAAGTTCCTAACACCAAGTTTACCTAACACTTTAAAGATATAATCTTATATCTGATATGGTTTTAAATTAATCAGAAGTAAAATGAAGACACATAGCCATGCACAGTTTTTGTGGGAAAAGAACCAATATAAGAAGCAGACAGAAAGAAAAGAGCTCATTGTTATGCCACTGAATGAAGAATTGCAGGAAGGAGCTTGTTAGCTGTCTTGTGTTTAGGTTTAAAAGCTGCATTCTGATGGAGTCAAGTGTGTCTACCCTCTGGGCTGATGCCTGATTTAGCAACATCAGAAAAGAAAGTGTCTTGCTTTTGCTACCCTGAGTCTCCAATGCTCTCATGAGGTATATTTTTTCTCACAGAATTTAAGTACCATTTTAACACTGGATAAACTAGGTGAAGACTGCCTTGGAAATTTGCATTAAATTTAAAACCATTTAAGTTGAAAAAAAATGTTACCAGTCGCTGAGTTAATCCAGTTCCTGATAACAAAATTTATAAATACCCAATGAATCCAATAAAAAAACTTTAACTTTTCTATTAATATCTAAGACCAAATTGCTATGAAAAGTTCAATCCATTTGCATAGTCCAAGGCATTGAGTATGTAAATGGGTAAGGATGATGTCACATAAATTTGGAAGCGAACGTAAGATAATACTTGTTTCTTCAATTTGATGTACAACAGTTCTTATAAAATACTTACTTTTTCTAACATGCGATAAGTTCATCATTGACAAGTCACAAAAATGTTTTAAAACTGGATTTAATTGCACAGATTGTTATAATTTGTTAGAAATAATGAACATAAACAAAACTCATTAGATACCTAGCAATTTTTAAAGAATCACAGAAATAAGAGACTGAAAGAAGAATGTTGTAGAGGACCATGAAACATGAATATGTTGAGCTGAAGTTGCACTGTCTCTTGGTAGCAATATGCCAAAGGTAATAGCATAGAAACATACATATCCATGCTTATCTTATGTACATTAATAAGTCTTATATATATGGACAGTAACTATTTGAAGACTGTAAGCCAATCTTAGGATAAATAAGATTTTTGTTATTGTTATTCTGACTTGTAAATTTAGAGTTGACTGACTAGGAAAAAATTTCATGATCAATTTCTAAGTTTCAAAATTTGGCGATCCAAATCATTCTTTCTTTTAAAAATTGTTATACATCCTCCACCTTAATTAATATAGCATTCTAAATGAATAATATTTAAAATACAAATTTTAAAGAGTTTATTTTAAGAATACACCCACTTTCACCTTTATTAGGAAGAATACATTAAAAGACATTTCCTCTTTTGGGATCTCAAGCTCATTTCGTTGTTTATTTGTGGTAATAAAATATGTCATTCCAAATTGAATTCCAAATCCCAGAAATCAGTTTAATGTAGAGTTCAGCTAGAATTCAAAAATATATTTTTTTATCATTAGTTTAAAAACTTTCCATGTTCCTTCCTAGAAGTGTCTTCTAAAACAACTAATGTAACAAAGCAAATGTAATATTTTACCACAAATTAATATTCAAATTTCCAGTATACTTTTACTAATTATAGAGAAAATAAGGGTGGCTCCAGCTTACTACGTTTAACTTATTTTGTAACAAATTAAGAAAAGAAGCCTAATATAATGTCACAGTAACATATAGGGATCTAAGATGTACTTGAAATCTACTGTTCAAAATTATTGTCTGTTCATTGGATAAAACACTGACAACAAGCAAACTTGTAGGGGATAGGGTTTATTTCAGCTCACAGGTTATAAATCACCAGCTAGTCAATTAACGAAGGTACTCAAGATGTGAATATGTAGGCAGGAACTGAAGCAGAGTGTCTGAAGTAATGCTGCTTACCTGCTTGGTCTCCCTAGCTTGTTCAGTTACCATTCGTATACAACCTAGGACCACCTGTCCACAGGTGTCACCACCCACCATAGTTCGGGTGCTTTCACATGAATTAGCAATAAAAAAGATGCCTCAGACACTTACCCACATGTTAAAATGATAGAGGCAGTTCTTTAGTTGAGGTTCCTTCTTTCTGGCTGTATCAAACTGACAACCAACATATATTATGGTTGAATAACCGTTTCCTCAAATTTTATTAACAAATGGGGTTTTCTCCATTATATGCCAGTGTAAATTTCACTTTGCTTTTCATTTTTTTTAGCTTTCTGTTTTCTTCTGTCATATTCTGAAATCTACCACCGTGGTTTGGATCTGAAACCTTACTGGGCCTATAGGGAAGACTGAAGCTGTTCTTTAACTCTGACTTATAGTGTGCTCGTCTATTTCAAATAAGAACAGCAAGGTTAATGTAACAAATCCTCTTACCTTAAAAATCACCTAAAACACCACTTAATATTACATTGTCTGTGGTATATAGTTGCGCAGTCCATGCTACTGAATAAGGAGACAAGCCCTGATTCCTCTCTACTAGATACAATATTCTTAAAGACTATTTTATATTCTAGTAAAATATTAATATGATTAAACATAATGGAATTTGTTTAGTATTCAGTAAAATGCTTATAAATATAACAACATTTGATTTTCTTAAATATTCAATAAATTATGAAAGAAACTTTTATGCTGAGTTTGGTGATGAAAAGCTCTTTTATAGTCAGACAAAAGGACAATTTTTTAATATTTTTAAAAAATTAAGACATGATTCCTTGGTACTACTTATTGTTAGTGTTTAATGTCATTGATTTTCTTTTTACTTAAAGTTAATTTGTTGTTCATTTTCTAATTTCTTAATGGTATTAAGGCAGTTATATTAAAATTTTCTCTTTGTATTTGGGTCTCCCTTTCCTCCTGGTTTATTGTAGGACTCATTTTCAGAGAGACAACTAGTTTATTAAAGCAAAGGATCTACCTTATACAGCGCCTGTCAGGGTAGGGAAAGACAAAGGAACAAGGAGAAGAAGGGAAAGAACATACCTAATTTGCATATGCAGAATGATTTGAGGACAGAGAAATGTTAATTATGTACCAATTCAAATGCCAGAGCTCACAGGAAGAAAGAGGTAAACTTATGCACTGAGTCATAATGCTTTTGAAGGGAGCTCTATTCACAGTAATCCATCAAATAATGTCAGACTTTGGACCTTAGGAACACTCTCCAAATAAGGTTTGGCAGACAAAGGGAGTCTATTGGTGAATATTATTTTAAGGTGTGTGACTTTTGTTTATGTTGCATTTGTTTAATTCTGTGAAGCTGTAATTCTTTGCCTTTCTAAATACTTAGTGGTCCTAATGAAGAGCTGAATCACCAATAGCAGGTCATAAATAAGAATAGGCATGGCTGTAAGTCAGAGAATATAAATAGAAGGAGAAATCTGGAATGGGGATCAAGAAGCAATCAACAAGAGAACTATGGGAGGAGGACATCAGGGGTCAGTCACCCAGCTACACAGCAATCCAAAAAGAAAGACTAAGATTTACAGAGTAAGAGAACAGGAAAAAATCCAGATGTGATGGGATAATAGATTGGTATTTATGAGCTATTGTTTATAGACAATTACATTGGATACAAATGTATCCAATAAATTTATTGACTATTATATGCATGCATGCTTCTACCTCTGTTTAAAACATTATATATATATATATATATATATATATATATATATATATATATATATAATTGCAGTGTACATTTCTACCTCTGATCAACATACTTATACATTGTCAATTATTCTAGGCCTTAGCCTAAGTTGGTTGCTTCACCATTGCAAACATGAGTTTGGGTGATTGCCCAGGTAGCCAGTTGTCTCTGTGATTTGCTGCATGTTTTGAAAGTTGTTTGATTGCACTTCCTAATTATTCAGGTAACATTATTTCCCTTCTTGGATCTTCAATGGGGTTGGAGACTGGATAAATGTAGTTACTTTTCTCTCATTACTTGGTCAAGTTATTTATTATACAATACTTAAGCTAGTTAAAATAGGATATTTGTTCTTATTGTATATAATTTTGTAGCAGTTTTTAAAACTCTCTTACTTAAACAAAAGGGGGAGGTGCTGTGGGAGCTTCTTCCACTCATTCAGCCAATAGCCTTTGAGATACCAGCCCACTGGGGTGTGGTCTCTTCCACTTTAAAAAGCAGCAGCAGCTCTTCTCTCCCCCTCTTGCTTCAGACTCCGGTTCTGGCGACTAGACTCCTTTCCTGGTCCTGTAGATGGTGTTCTGTAAGTATTTTCCCCTCAAATAAATGACCCCTTTATAATTCCAAACTGGTGTGGGATTGTTTCGTGCATTACAGATGAGATAATATACGTCAAGGGAAGTTGGCAAGTTACAAGCCAACTAAGTCCAGATATTTATAATTAAGATGAGACTTAATGTGTGATTCATTTGGGAGCTGTCTGGTGACCCCCCCCCAAAAAAAGCCAAGATTAAAACATCATACAACATTTTCATGTTCCAACATGAACCTGTATTTACCTGAGAAAACCGGGGGAACAATGCCTCCTATAAGAGGCATGGCTGTCCAGTAGGCACTGTTAAATAGAAACTAGAAATGACAAACTAATAAAAACTACTTGTGGCAACACAAGTAATGACTTCCATAGCTAGAAATGTTTAACACAGTTCTCAGTCACAAACCTCCCCCCAGGGTTTAAACTTTGGGGTTGGCTTTCAGAACCTAACCTGAGAGTAGGCAGAGCCAGCCTATGGAGCACACGGAGCATCCAGATGTAGGTTATCAGTCTAAAGTTTGCTAGTGCAGTCTAAAAAGGCTAAAAGACACACAGCAAAAAAGGTCCAGACAGAAAACACCTCTAAATGGTTTATAGTGTGCTTTGATGTGAAGGCCCAAAAACGTGGGCCCATTTCCACCTTGTCTGATGGTCAGAGAGTTGGAGGTTGCTCAAATGATTAAGAAGCATAATTGCACATCGCAACTCAGGATGTGAGTGCTTGATTCTTTTGACATTAAGATAACTGCATTCGATCCTGACTGATGGCCAGGGTATGCAAACATACTTCTGCTCCTTCTTTTATAACTATGAGGTCATCTGGGAAGGGGCAGCCTTCAGCATACATGATCTAGAGCAGCGTGGCTACCTAGGCAACAGAATGCTAATGATTTGATATTTCAGAGTGTTAATGCAATTGACTATTTGAGCTGTCATTTGTATCATGTTAATAAAGCAGTTTCTTACCTTCTTTCTCCTCCCTCCATTTACATTGGATATCAAAACTATGTGATAGAGGAAGGTCATTGGCTAGTAAAGAAACTGCCTTGGCCCATTTTATAGGTTAGAACATAAGTGGGTGGAGTAAACAGAACAGCATGCTGGGAGGAAGAGGAAGTGAGCTCAGACTCGATAGCTCTGCTCTCTGGAGCAGACATGATGAAGCTCCAACCCAGGATGGATGTAGGCTAGAATCTTCCCGGTAAGCGCACCTTGGGGTACTACACACAGTATTAGAAATGGGCTAGTCTAGGAGCGAGAGTTAGCAGAGAAGTGGTTAGAAATAATGGGCCAAGCAGTGTTTAAAAGAATATAACTTGTGTGTTGTTATTTAGGGGCATAATCTAGCCAGGCGGCCAGGAGCCAGGCTGTGGGAAGAGGCCTGCAGCTCCCTGCAACAACTATGAAAAATAAACAGTGGCAATTTTCACCAATCACTAAAATGCCCTCCCAGTATTATTCTATGGTTTCTGTTATATTATTTTTATGAGCTTTATTTCATATTCTTTATTTAAATTTCTAAATTACACCCCTATCATGGCAAAAGATATTTTTGTCAGGGATAGTCCTCGACACTTTACAGTGTGCATAGGCTTAAGAAAAAAAAATAATAGATATAGACACTCATAGAAACAAATAAATAGACTTAAAATTATAAAATAAAGTCTTTAAAGTGATAGTAAAAGCACTATAAAAGAAGAAAGCTACATAAAAATTGGAAATACATGGGGAGTCTAGATCTGGATCCTGTATGATATTGTGTTGATTTTGAATTTTTTGATAGCTGAAAAACAAAGAACAGCTGCTAAGAGACCTGGAATTGAAAATGGCATTTTGGAATAAACCAGCCTAGATATTTTTAAGAATGCCTTAGACTTTAAACAGTGAAAAAGATGTATTTTTCAGATGGAAATAAAAAAAAGTGGTTTTGCTTTTATTTCTTCAGAAAACAAGAGACTGTGGATTTGTTCCAGCTTGATATGGATCTGATTTGATCAGAGGGGACCTCCTGAATCTTGACAGGTGATCTCTATTAACAAAAGTTAATGAGGACCTTCCCAGGACTTGGTTGTTATCTAAATTTTCTCTCTTTGACCTCGAAGATGCCTTCACACTCACTGAGCAGGAAACAGTCTAGAGGAAACAATGTCCATATTCCCAAGAGTGGGAGAGGCTATCGGTTTTTTTTTCGGTGCATTATGGATGTCTGTTATAATCCAGGGAAATATAGGAATATAGGATAAAAAACAACTATTAATCTCACATTTTGCATTGGCATGGATTTTGGTATATAAACACAAATTTGAAGTCAATATTGTTACACTGTATATATGATTTTGCTCTTGTTAAAAGGACTTTTGAATATTGATACATATTTAAAGTAATTTTGGTACAACACTCTGTATATATGTTTCTAATCTCATTTAAACAATTTTTGTATATTATTGATAAAAATCCAAGGTTATTTTGGTACAACATTTTGTATGTATGTTTCTATTTTTGTTTGAGGTTTTTTGTTATCTGAAAATGTAGGGTGAAGTTTTAATTTTTAAAAGCTATTATTATTAACTATATAGGATAATCAGGAAACATAAATTAGTGATTAATCATTTATAACAATCAAACTTGTAGATGCTAAGTACATTTTCCAGATCATATAGAGATATACTTCAGATAGATGGTCTTTAAACCTTTCAAAGACATACATAATATGGCATTTTAAATGTTTTCTTAATTTAGGGCTTTTTGTGACAATGAAACACATCTGCTTCTGGTAGTACAAAGTTACATCAGAGATGATGGAGATTGATGAAATTCCTTATGGAATTTTTTTTAACGGACAAGGCTAGCCATTTGGGCAAGAATGGACTGCTTGAGAATATGTTATATAAGCTGGACAAACAGGACACATGGGAAAATTACCACTGAACTTGGCCAAAACAAGGCTGATGGTTTGTCAAGAGTTATTGCCTCCCAAAAAAAGTTGCCAGACATTCTGCAGGATACTGAGCAAAGTGACTGACAAACTTCCAATACAGGCAAGACAGTGTTTCAAATTTCCTGCTTTATTAAAATGTCTGCCAGACACTGTGGGCCTGTAGGCTGAAGATGAATGTCCCAATCTTGCAAAGGAACTTTGAATAAATGTCCAGGCAGTCAGATGTCTTTGTCATTTCTAGAAATTTTGGAAGTCATTTGCAATGGGCATTATGTTTTCTTAAATAATATGTCCTTCTAGTATCTTTATGAAGTTGAAGACTAGATAGTTACAGTTGCAGGTTTTTGTTTTTTTGTTTTTTTTGTTTTTGATATGATAGAAAGTAAAATAGGTATAAAAATTTGGATTTACTGAGATAAGACAGACTATGGAGTATTTGCTTTAAATTTACCAGAAACAAATAAATTGGAATTTGGCACATTGTGAGTATAATCTTTACTTGATAATTGTTCTTATTGTATTCTATGTTCAAGTTAAAGCTTTCATTTTGTTTAGAAAAAACGCAGAAAATTTGGTGTAGGCATTTCTTTTGTTTGTATGTTGCTTTTAATGGTTATTTGAATTAAGAAACTGCTTTGGGCCTGATAGGGCAGAACTTATGTAGGCGGAAAAGACAAAGCTAAATGCTGAAAAGTAAGGCAGAGTGGGAGACGCCATGGATCTTTGGCCTGAAACAGATGTTGGTTAGAATCTTGACAGTAAGCCACAGTCATGTGGCGATACACAGATTAATAGAAATGGGTTAAATTAAGATGTAAGAAATAAGCAATAAGAATTTAGAGCTAATGGCCAAACAGTGTTCTAATTAATATAGTTTCTGTGTGGTTCTTTCGGGTGTAAGCTAGCCGGGTGGCAGGAACAAACAAGGGACCCTCTCTTTGTAACATTTAAGGAATATTATTTTAAGGCATTTGATTTTTGTTTATGATGCATTTGTTTCATTCTGTAAAGCTGTGATTACTTGCCTCTCTAAAATACCCGATGGTCATCATAAAGTGCTGAATGGCCAAAACCAAGGCACGAGCAATGTTAGGAATTTCTGGCAGCCATAGAATATAAGTAGAAGGAGAAAGCTGGAAGAGAGATCAAGGAGCAAGCAAGAGAACAAGGAGAGGGGCACATCAGGGGCCAGTCACTAAATCTGCCACAGAGTAAAAAGGAGATTTACAGAAGAGAACAGAAAAGGCCCAGAGGCTAGGGATGATATAAGTTAAGGAAAACTGACAAGAAAAAAGCCAAGCAAAGGCGAAACATTCATAACTAAGAATAAGCCTCTGTGAGTGATTTATTTGGGAGGTGGTTGTTGGGTCCCCCCAAAAGCAAAAAGAGCAAACACATCACATAACAGGAATCCTACTGAGAAAGGGGTCATCCGTATGGTGTCCAGTTCAGAGAGCTATACAGACATAGTAAACTGCAACCTTAAGTGCAGTTCACATTTGTATATACATATTTAAAGCTTTCAAGCTTTCCTCAACTATTTCATAGACAAATCCTCTAAATGTTGACTGTTTTTATTTTTATTATTATTTTATTTCATGTTATTCTCCCCAAAACATTGCTATTCTGCTTTTAACTGTAGGCTATGCTTATGGCCTCTGATTTTTTTAGATTATTAATATTTTTACTGGTTATTAAATTAGTCTTGTTCAAAAATATACATGATTTGATTTAGGTTATCTCAATGCATTATTTTTGTGTATTGACATCTAGTTATCTATTTACTCCTTGAGTTTAAATGTTAGTATTTTCTGAGATGGGCATTAACTTTTTTCATGCTAAATACAATTCATTTACCATCTCCTAATGTTGAATACAAGAATCTTGCAATACTTTATGTCCATTACCTGGTGACATATGCAAAGGATTGGATACTGCTAAACTGTTAAAAATAGGAAAAAATCTAACTTGTGATAAGCTTTTCTATGCTAAAGTTGAAACTGTTTTTTCATCACACAAAAGAGAACAGGGATAATCAAATATATATGTGGAACATTACTAGTAAGAGTGATACACAACTACTAAAATTGATCTCTTGATCAGAAAAATATTCTTTATCCTGCAAATATATTACTTTTCAATAATGCAAAACATTATAATATTGTAAACATAATTTTAAGTTTGGTTTTGCTGTCAAGCATTAACAGCACGTGTGTGCTTAGAGTTCTTACAGGCACAAGCATGGTGTCAAGAGGTCTTGCCCACCTCCCTTCCCTCTCTCTTGCTAAACCATTAGATTACATTCCTAAAGCTAATCCCCAAGGTCTCTTCCTTTATTTGACCACTTTCTTACTCTTAACCCATTCCTGAAACAAGACACCAATGTTTAGCTATCAAAACACCAAGGTCCAGCAATCAAAACATTATTTGGCTACACTGACAATCATGTCTATTCAGGACTTACAACTCAATCTAACATGGACTTACCTTCTCCCCCTGAAACACACACACACACACTACTGCAGAGACTTCTGCAACTGTCTTTTTTTAATCCAGAGGCAACCCCCAGCTCCCCAACATGTCTCTCCAGGGTAATAAATCTCCTTTGTACTGAGCACCCACTGTCTGGATATGTTCTGTGAAAACTCGATGGTTCCTACAGTATGTGTATGTGTATGAAAGAGAGAGTAGGGTTTCCTTTACATTTTATTTGCTGTGTACTTTCATTAGATATAGACTGAATGTAGAAGTATAGCTTGGAAAATTTTATTATTACTGAGGACACTTTGTTTTATTTTTCTATGCTTCATTTATGTCAACTAACATATCTTTAATTTTGTATATTATATATACATTTATATGTATTAATTTCTAGATTTGATTCTTTAACATTATATTTAGTTTCCATTCCCACTATAATATTATATTCACATTATTTTTTTCTTGGTATTATATGCATAATTTTAACAGTGTCATTATTATTTTTTTATTCTCATTTCAATTTTTGAGAAATTTCTAGTTTGGAATTTTTGTATTTTATTGTATTACATTTACAACTAGACTACCATAAGTAATAACATTACTTTAAATTAATAAAAGAGGGCTAGAAAAATGACTCTGCAGTATTTGTTTCTATAATAAAATTCCTAAGTTCAATTTCAAACATCCAAACTTGATATCTTGCAACCAATGATAACTGTAGTTCCAGGAGACCTAATGCTGGACTATGAAGGTACCTGTGCACACATGCACATTTACAAAGTCATACAGAAATCTACATACACATAAATTTATCAAAAATTATTTTAATTAATCAATTTATAAATTAACAAAGAAGTAAAGATATGTAAAAAAGTTAACAGACACAGAAGCATGTTTTCTGTTGTATGTGATGATCGTTCAATAATATTTTAATTAACTCTTTCAACTATGAACCATTTTTTATAATAATAGAATCCATTATACGTTGTAAATTTTAAATTAAATTAGTATAGTAAAGTGAAACTTTAATTAGGGAAAATTTAGCTTAATACATTTAAATTGGTTGCCTAAGTTTTGGATTTTCTGGAGTTTACTGTGATTCCCGCTATAGTGTCTAGGAATAAAATGATGCATCATAAATTGGTAGAAACCTTAACTCGGTTATGTATGTGTGTGAAGGTGTCCTTCCTATACTTATACACATAGAGGCTAGATGTTGCTATCACGATTTCTTCCTTCATCAGTCTCCACCTTACATTCTGAAACAAAGCCTCTTCACTGAACCTGAAGCTCATCATTTGTTCTAACATCATATGTGTTTCTGTGAGAAAATACCTTGGCAAGAAAAGTAAGTTATGGTTGCATTTACTAGCTCCTCTTTCCAGAAAAAGCATGTCATAGAAGAACAGTAAAGGTAACCAGAACTTAATCAAACTAGTTCCTTCATGCCACAGTCATGAGCAGCGAGAGATAAACAAATGCATGTTGTTTGCTTGTGCCCAGTTTCCTATCTTTACTGTTCAGAATCCCTTGCTAGGGAATAGTAAGCTGGGCCACCCCATAAAAATGAGCTTAATCTTCATCCATTTGTATGCAAAATTCAAGAAGTCCTTGTTTTTTACTGCTGAGTAATACTCTAATATGTGATGGAAATAGAAAATACTATCCTGAGTGAGGTAAGCCAGACCCAAAAAGATGAACATGGGATGTACTCACTCATATTTGCTTTCTAGTCATAAATAAAGGACATTGAGCCTATAATTCATGATCCTAGAGAAGCTAAATAAGAAGGTGAACCCAAAGAAAAACATAGTCATCCACCTGGATATTAACCTTCATCAGGTGATGAAAGGAGACAGAGACAGAGATCCACATTGGAGCACTGGACTGAAATCTCAAGGTCCAAATCAGGAGCAGAAGGAGAGAGAGCACGAGCAAGGAACTCAGGACAGCGAGGGGTGCATCCACACACTGAGACAATGGGGATGTTCTGTCGGGAACTGACCAAGGCCAGCTGGCCTGGGTCTGAAAAAGCCTGGGATAAAACCGGACTTGCTGAACATAGCGGACAATGAGGACTACTGCGAACTCAAGAACAATGGCAGTGGGTTTTTGATCCTACTGCACGTACTGGCTTTGGGGAAGTCTAGGCAGTTTGGATGCTCACCTTACTAGACCTGGATGGAGGTGGGAGGTCCTTGGACTTCCCACAGGTCAGGGAACCCTGATTGCTCTTGGAGCTGATGAGGGAGGGAGACTTGATCGGGGGAGGGGGAGGGAAATGGGAGGAGGTGACGGGGAGGAGGCAGGAATCCTTAATAAATAAATAAATTTAAAAAAAAATGAGCTTAATCCAGATAAGCCCACAGACATGCCCACAAAGGAACACAATGAAGACAGAGACTTCTAGAGACTCATTTCCTAGACAACTTTAAAGTTTTTTTTTTCAAATTGATAATTAAAGGTGATCATCACACTGTATGAACCCTGGGTTCATCTGTGTTTGTCCTCAGTCATTGTAGACCTGACTAACAGCAATACATTGCCTTAAAGTATTTGACAAGACTCTTATCTCATATATTTAAGCTTTTACAGGAAGTTATTAGCACTGAACAATATTTGTAACCCTGCATTCTTCAAGATTTTATTTTTCAAAGTTAAGAGAGTTATTCATAACATATTTATGAACTTTAATAAATATTAAGAAGTATTAAAAGCATTGCGTTTTAAAGTTTTTTATAATTCCTTGAAATCCTATCATGGAAGTCCCTGGGTCAGGTAGATAACAAATTGGAGACCAGCCTGGAATACATAAAAAGCTCAGTGTTGAAAAATCAAGAGAAATGAACCAGGGCCGTAATAACATAGACTTGACAAGAAGAACTAGAAAATCTTGCAAAAAGTAAGAGATTGGCATATGAACTAAAGATGAATTAAGTAAATTTCAAAGATAAAACTAGAAATATTATGACAGAGAACTGTGCTGCATTTTATGCCCAGAAAGAAGGCTGTGGGTGTTGGGAATGTGTGACATGGTGGGAATAAGACGAGGGAATGTCATAATGTCTTCAGAGACCACACAAAGTTTCAGAGGGTTTAATTTTAGAGACCTAGAAACTTTTGAAGGTTCTTATCTAGGAAGTCATATAGAATGCAGTACTTTGAAGAAATCACATTCAGTAGAGGATAGAGATTGATATGCACTCGGGAAGTAAACCAATCCTGGCAGCACTGGTGGGAGAAGAAGAGACCCACACCACAGTCATAATGTTGATGCTGCTAGGAAACATGAAAGGAACAGAGTAAAGTAGGTAAATCAGAGGAAAGGTGTATGACTTTTTATGATCTCTTGTTTCTGACATGCAAATTTATTCAGTAGAGTAAGACAAATGCAAATAGTGGCTATGAAATGAGGTATTTTGGGGTTTACTTTATCCATAAGTCAC
Organism: Microtus pennsylvanicus; assembly: GCF_037038515.1. NCBI lineage: Eukaryota > Metazoa > Chordata > Mammalia > Rodentia > Cricetidae > Microtus > Microtus pennsylvanicus. The sequence continues at coordinate 18,069,485 of NC_134591.1, forward strand.
ATTTTTTGTGATTACCTAAATCTTTCAATTTTTTTCAATGTAGAGAGAATACTAGCTGTGTGTTATTACAAAAGTGTCTTTCATAGTGTGTAGGCATCATTCACCTGTCATTTTGATTTCCCATTCCTCATTAACTCCAGTAAATCAGCAAAATTAGACTTTACCGCACAGTGAGACAACAGCGTATTTTGGTTATAATCACATGATAAGACAAATAGTTTTAGATGCAGAACAATAAAACAAGATCATAAAACATGATTACAACAGAATTAGAGAGGAAAAATAATGTTTATACTATTCTTTGCTTGATCCAAGTCTAGCTTCTCAGTGAAATATTTCTGCATGAATTTAATTAATAAAGGAAGTTTTTCAATTATTTTGTTACATTCAAGAATTAATGCAAGTAATATATATATATATATATATATATATATATATATATGGTGCTAAAATTAAGGAGCATCATAGAAATAGTCTATGTTTTCTTATAAATGGCTTTCTAAGAGATGAACAATTAAGATACTATGAGGCTTCCACTCTAACTCATATATCTAAAAATACACTCTATGATAGTTAATATCATCATCAATGTGACAAGAACTTAGAAGCCAGGAGTCAGTCTCAGATAACATTTCAGAAGCTACAACACTAGATTGTTGAAAAAGTTTCTCACTGAGGATTAAGTTTGACTAGATAAGATGAGGTAATAGTAAGGTCTTCCTCCTCAGCACCCTGAAAGTATATTCAAAGACTTCAAGTACATGCTACCATGCTGGATTCTCTATATGTGTGCTGAGGACCAAACTGATGTCCTTATGCATGTTGTGAAATCACTTTCCTGACTGAGTCATATTCCCAGTTCCTATATGATGTAGGAATCCCCTCGGTGTACTGTGTTTACCATTAATGAATAAAGAAACTGCTTTGGACCTATAGCAAGGCAAAACTTAGGTAGACAGGAAAAGCTAGGTTGAATGCTGGGAGCAAAGATGAATAGAGTCGGGGGAGATGCCATAGAGCCACTGTCGGAGATAGATGTGCTGAAACATTGCTGATAGGTCACGACCTCCTGGTGATATACAGATTAATAAAAATAGGTTAAATTAATACATAAGAGTTAGTCAATAAGAAGCTAGAGCTAATGGGACAAGCAGTCACTTAATTAATACAGTTTCTGTGCGATTATTTCAGGTCTCTGCTAGCTGGGTGGCAGGGAAGAACAAGCAGCTTACATGCAACACCTATAAATGTCATTATATGTAATTACATACAACAGTAATTTATAGAAAGTAAATATGCACCTATAATTGTTCAGAAATAGCAAATATATTCATGATTAAAAACAATGATTTATAAAAATTTATATTAAAATTTTAGTTTTTAATATTATCTTTAAGTCTTATTTTGCATTTTAAAAAACGTGTATTTCAGAACTCCTAAGAAAGGTTCTTCTAGCTATTTACAGTGTTCAAAAAAACCAAAAACATAGCCATGTTTTGCTCTAAAAAATATATTATAAACACAGAGTCATTAGGGTATCCATTTAAGAGTCAATGTTCAGTTTTAAAACATACCGGCACAAATACTGTGTGGAAGACTATCTGTTTCTTTTGAGGAGGAAAAAAAAATCTTAAATGATCTCACTACTTTAGAAAGGAAAGGTCAAATCTTTTCTTAAAAATCAATATTACTTCCCCCACAAAATATATGTAGTCTGAGTCCATTTAGAGACCTGCTAGCATCCTCCAAAATCATATCACAGAATTTTAGATCTCCTAGAAGGCCAGGGTAGGGAAACTTTCCATGCTAAATTCTCATTCAATTGACCTGAAATATACTGAATGTGTGCCTGGCACTGTGCCCCACCAGGGTATATCATGCAGAAAATACTGTGAGTTTCTGACCTTGAATTAAATGAATCATTTTGAAGAGCTAATGTGATTTACTCCTGGAATGGTTTAAACGCGAAGCATTAAGTATTGACTGCAAAAGCAATTCCACATGGTGGGATTTGTGCCAGGTTATAGAAGAGGATAGAAATCTGGCATCAACTGAACTTGCTAAACTGTAATTTCTAGTCTTATTTTTAACTGAAAATGTTTCTGAAAGTGCATAAGATGAAAGAGTTGAAAGAGTTGACCTAATAGTCAAATTTCTAGCAGAACTTACTTGAAATATAAAAACTTCAGCTTTGCAGTAATTGAAAACTCGGGAGAAGTATGCAAATTTCTAGACAAAGCAATGGTGCAATAAATAAAATAAGAATTACTTTCCTGCTCAGGCATTTCTGAAGCATCCCAGTAAGGCCCCAATCTCTGACATATTTGAAGAGCATCCCTGCTCCCATCCAGCAGCTGACACTTAGGCTTCTCACACTTCACATTTCCGGCAAATCAGTCACTCTCTTGTTGACCAACCTCATCTTTATTTTCTACTGTAAATAATAGAACCCAGTCCTACGCAGTTAGTCAACAGTTTTGAAAAATGATAAAAATAATAATAAAATTGCTATGTACTCAAATTTTAATTTCAAAGTGTTGCACAGAAACAAGGAAAATCATCATTCATTTTGAATAGGACATTTATGTTGAAAGAGGCCACTTGGCTGTGTGTTTGTTCCCAGCTGCCAGACCCCAAAACACAGAAACTGTATTACTTAAATCATTACTTAGACCATTAGCTCTAGCTTCTTATTGGCTACTCTTATATATTAATTTAACCCATTTCTATTCATCTGTGTATCAGCATGTGGCTGTAGCTTACTGGCTAAAATTCTGGTAGTCTGTCTCTGGCAGGGCTACATGGCTTCTCTCTGACTCCACCCTTTTTTATTCCAGCATTAAGTTCAGTTTTCCCTGCCTAACTAAGTTTTGCCCTGCTATAGGTCCAAAGCAGATTTTTTTTTATTCATTAATGGTAATCACAGAATACAGAAGGAAATCCCATATCACATTTATTGAATTTGGGCCTCAGATTTCATGTTCTGTGTGTAAAAAAATAAATAAAAAATATTCAAAGAAAACACTTGTCGAAATAATAAAGACTATAAAAATTTGGATTTATTTTCAATAGAATTATTGACATTTGAATCAGTTAAAAAAAGTACAGAATATGGGATATATTCTTAGTGGGTGACAGACTTCTTATGTGTTCCTAGGTAACTACAGAGGAAGCTTTAATCTCTATGATTAAAGGCATTTGTCTGTCCAAGTGGCAGAAGTCAATCAGAAATTTTTACTGAGTTACACTACAAATACATGAACATTTAGTTGATCACCACAAGGCCTTACTCTGCACAAACATTTCCTTTCCTCCATTTTCTATCATTTTTTTGCCATAACCAATTTTGATTAACTAAAAGGGATTATTTCTAGAAATTCAGGTCTTGGAGGGTTCTTCTGCTGATCCCAGTGAGTTTTTAGGTGTTGTTATTGTTATTGTTTGTTTGTTGGTTTTCTTACAAATCTTAGTCTTTTATTTAATTTTAACTTATTGAATGCCATAATGTATTTGCATTCTCACCAATAGGCATGCAAAACTTTTTCTGGGGGGATCTGAACAAAATCTATCTAACCACAAAGAGGCCACTCATAAATGACCCAAGAAATTGTCCTAACATGATTGAAACACAGTGGTTACTTTGAAATACAGAAACACCAGCAAAAAAGTCACCCAGGGTGGTGACAATCAATCAAAGTAGCACCTCTGGAGGTCTTGAGCCAGTGTACAGGCGGTTTCACTGAGCTTTTTAAGCTTCCTTAGTATCCCAAAAATATGAGATTCCATCTTATCTGAAGGGGGAATGATTCGGTTTAAAGGAAATAGCAATGAAAACAAACCTTTGTCCCTCCTTTTTTCAGTGCAGTCTGAAAGAATTATAAATGAAATTATAAAGATCAAACAGCAAAAGAATAGAATAGAAATAAATTATTGTTGCAAATTCAATGTGAGGAGGAAAACAACACACACACACAAAAACAAATGTTAGCATTGAATGCTTTCTTTAGTTTTCTCTTTCCCTGTGTCTCATTTCATTGTTTGATTGGATGATGTAACAAGAGGGGGCCTGCTCATTGGGGTTTCCATCCTGCCTGGTACCCCACAGCTAACAAGCCCCAAAGAAAATCACAGAGTTCTCCATAAGATTATAAACTGATTGGCCCATTAGCTCAGGCTAATTATTAGCTCTGTACCTTTCTCAGCTGGGTAGATTACATCTTGCTTCTAGGTGGTCTGGGCAGGAATGCGGAGGGAGCTTCCTGCTTCTCAGTATACTCCTGTTCTCATAGTCCCACCTCTACTTCCTGCCTGGTTGACCCACCTATATTTCCTGCCTGTCCAATCAGCATTTATTTAAAATATGATTGACAGAATACAGACAATTCTCCCACACCAGGATGATACTGACTCTACATTTTTAAAATGTAAAATGATTATTATGTTACCACTAAATCGTTTGACATACATATATTTTTTTCAAACTATAACAGCCTATCCATATCTATATACCTATAAAATGAGCTAGGTATTGTATAAATGCTCATAATGTTTGTAAGGAAAGGAGGGGTAGGGGACAGGTGAAAATTAAAATGAGAATAGAAAATGCACAGCATAAGGAATAGAAACCTCCAGAAGAAGGAAAAGAAAAGATTTCTTCAGGTTATAAATACTCTAGGCAAAGGAAGGACCCAGAGGACACATGAATTGGCAGAAGTTAAATACACATACAAACATGTCAGCTAAAAGTCTTGGTCTTATAGGACCTGAGTTCTGCAAAGGCACTGAAAAGCCCATCAACTCCCCACTCCAGGAAGCACAGCACTTAGCCCAGTTTCCTGAAAACTTCTCCATCTTACTAAGCACAGTGAGGGTTTATACTTTCTTTCTTCCAGAACAAACCCAGCAGCTTGTGCTCACTAGATATTTGGTGTCTTGTTGTCCTTATCAAAAACATTGTTTATTATTTTCTTAGTTGGTCACAAATATACAATTAGGTTTGGTCAGCTAAATAAAATTTAAATAAGCAGTGTGGAAATAAATAAATACAGCCCAAATGAGAAAAACAAAGGCTTCCTGTGTAACCTAGGAATCTTCCACTTTCATTTTCATTTGGGAGATAATAAAAATGGGCATTCAAGTGTAAACACTTCATAATGAAAACAATGGAGGAAAAGGCTTAGGTAAATTGTGAAGGTTGCTGGTTAAGGAAGCCATTGATGGCCTATCCTTTAGAAAACAGCCTATTTGATTGATCAGATAAGTTGTTTTTCTTTCCTACTTGCTCTCAAATGGAATAAAGGAGGTGGAAGAATTAGGCAGCTTGTAGCGGGAAAGTTTGCACTAAGTCCTGACTCTTTGGAGTTTGGTTGCTAGACAGTTGGTTCTTTTATTTCCATAGCCAGTGTTAGGAATCGTGAGTCAGAGTTCAATTTTAATGTACTATATGGCCTTTGCTACTTTTGAAATTTTATATCCCAAAAGTTGCTGAAGTTAACACTTCTTTTTACCAAGCACAGACAATTATTTGCACCTTAGCCCCTTAGAAGGTTGCTAAGATAAATCTGCACTGATCAGTGACTGTTGTTATGACCTACATGTACCTAAATTTCAACAAGCAAAAAGTAATTGCGGAAAACAATGACCATTTTCACAGATTCTGTATCCATATTTACTAGCTTTAAAGTTAAATTGCAAATAAGACTTTTTCTTCAGAATACTAAAAAGAATGCAAATCACTTTATCTCCTAGAATTTCAATTTCCATATACATATAAAACAAGATATATGAAATGACAGAGCTCTGAGCTTGTAGATTCTTGCATGCTGTGATAAAGAAAAGAACCTGGGTCTGCAGATATATAATGGAATCTTAGATTTGAAAGGGTGCAACATTATCTTTCCCTCACACACTTTTCTCTTTATCTGTTGAGTAATGTACACTACCTGAAACAACAATTTCCTGTTGAAATAATAAGCAATGGTTATATATTCTTAATTAATTATTAAATTATTTCTACTTGCTCTCTATTCTTCATTTCCTCTCCTTGTACTCAGAAGTACTTAAGAAAGATAATTGATTAATTTTTAAATTATATATTTTATATTTTTTCAGAATGTTATTTTAGGAAAAGAGGAGATGCTTACAACAGTGTTATGTTTATCAATTCTTTTTATAACACATTCAGAAGTTCTACATTGCATGAGATGGTCTAGAAGTTTTACTGTAAAAACTCCTAATAATGGAACTGAGGTTTAATCTTTTCAAAGAAACTCTAACATCATATCTAATAAGAAAAGCTCAGAAAACTGAAAAGTATCAATAAAATACTTTAAAATAATATAAATTATGAAAAGTAAACACCTTAATATCTGCACTCCACTCACAGTTAAACATTTAAGTGACAAACATATGAAAAGAAATACCACCAAAGTAGAATGGCCCGTGTATCTTCCCGGGAGTGGGGAGCATGGCGTCTCTGAGCTCACTTCCTCTTCTTCCCAGCATTCTATTCTGTTTACTCCTCCCACCTATGTTTTAACCTATCAGGGCCAAGCAGTTTCTTTATTGCTTAACCAATGAAATCAACAGATTGATATATGACACTCCCACATCAGAAGAAAAGCAAAATATTTGCTATTTTGTTCTGTTTAGTTTTACAATAGCAGGAAATAAATGTGCCCAGGAATATATGGTGTTCTTTCAGAGTGAAACCTCTCCTAAGAAAACAATGCATAACTTAAAAATTCACCCATGAATGTCTATAAGAACTCTAATTTGAAGACGTTAACATACCTATATATGTACTACCTATAGAAATAAGCCTTGTCAGCAGTGTGTTTCTCTTCTATTGCAAAATAGCATAACCTTCCTAACAGTTTTTCTGATTTTCTCACTATTATAATTTTAGCATTTCCTCTCTGCCAGTTCTTTTAAAGCATCATGTAACTCATTATTTCCAATCTTAAGTGACCAAATTATGTTATTTTTAAAAGAACCACTATATTTTCTTCACTCAGATAATCATGAATCAGTTACCTCTTATTTCTGTATTCTGTATTAGACAGAGTATATTGGCTTAATGGAGGCAGTAAAGTTATTTTCTATGTTAATGTTAACTTAGGTTGAGACTATTTATTTTCATCTACTGAAAAAAAAAAACTTACTAGCCAACTCAAATATAGCACATGATAGTCCTTAGAAATATTTGTCATTGTGTTGTACTCCAAATCTTATATATTTGCCTCAAAAAGGAAAACTGCCAAAATTCTTTATATTAGTAACTCATATATCTTCAATAGTTTAAGATATTTTATTGTTAAAATGCTCCCTGTCCTACATGTTATTCTTATGGGAACAATGCCAATGAACTCAATTACGTTATAATTTAACTGAAAATTTTCAATAATACCATTTGATGTCCCATAATAATTATAAAATATAAAGCAAGAATGTAAAAATTCCTTAATGCCCCATCCAGAAAATGTCAGTGCCTTCTCAGTAGGAACATAAGTTTTAATTGTTGAAAACTTGAATTTGTATTTTCGCTTTGTATCTTTATTTTAATGAATACCAGAATTGAAAAATGACCATAGAAATACTTACTATGTTCTGATTAAAACTCATTGCTTTTTTTATCTGTTTATTTTCTATTATATGCCATGAGCTTGGCTCAGTCATTAATCCTGTTTGCTGTTTGTTTCCACATTCTGGGGAGAAAAGTAGTTATTGGAATACAAATGAAAGAATGTGGTAGTACTTAAAAAAATTAAAAACTAGTATCACAATGATGCTGAGTGGAGTTCGTTAAGATTCTGATTTCAACTATCAATGAATTCAGAGGGAAAGCCCAAGGCTGCAGGCTCTGGTGTTTACATAAGCAGGATTCTCCTGGTATTTTGACACAGTATGTATGGCATGTTTCTAACCATAGAACTTTAAGAAACAATAATAGGATACAATTTTCCATAACATAGAAATTCAGTCTTCAAGCTCTACAAATAAAGTTCCCTTTTGAAAAAAATTCCATTTAAAATATATTCAAATTGGATATCATACTAAAGAATTAATTTAAGCAGTTAAAAAAGACCTATAAAATGAAGCTACAGAACAATGAGGAAAGAATTAAGATTTTAGTATAAATACATGCAAAGACACACCATATTCACTAGGTAAATGGTTTAATAATCTAAAGATACCAGATATACTATCAAATGATTGGAATAACATCAAAATAATGACTTTTTGCAAAATTAAAGACATCTTTCTAAAACTTTTTGAACTCTAAAAAATCCCAAATAAATAAAATATTCTTGAAAAATAAGATCAAATAAAAATGTACATATTTACTGACAACAATTATTACTACAAATCTGTAAACTTAAAAACTAAAGTACACACATACTGATAGACATGAACACTAAAGGAAAAAGAGGAAACTATGGTCCACTCCTTATACTGTAGCAGCTAAGCTTCACGAGAGCACAAAGGCAATTAATTAAAACGAAAAATAAATGGAAATATAAGTTGAAAAGATGGAGTTGGACTTTGTGTATGGTATACCAAACTGGTTCCAAGATCTAAATAAGATCTTATAACCAATATCCCACCTCTTATAATGAAACAAAGATTGTTTTTACTGATTTTGGATTTAGTTTCTAGTACATAGCATGAAAACCTTGAGCAATAAAGAAAAGAAAATTAGAGAAATTTCATATACATACACATATTTTGTCTTTCAAAAGACACTGTTAGTAGAGTAAAAAGGTAATCCACAGAAAGGAAGAGTATATTTATCAATTGTATATATAATTGGTGATCAATATCAAGAATATACAGATAACTTCTAAATATCAAACTGCAAACCATAAAATCATAAAAATAAGTCATTCAAATTAGAAAAACAATCAAGAGTCAAAGTAGCTGTTTCTTCCAAAAATTATATACAATGGTCAATAAGAATGCAAAAAGATGTTAAATTTTACTAAATGGGTAAATATAAATGAAAACTAAAAAAAAGAGAAGGTTGAAAAGACTAGGAAAAAGAGAGAGAAAAGAGGGAAAGAAGATAGGGAACGAGACAACTAAAGAAAGGAGAATAAGTATTGATAATACATATTACACACTGCTGATGGGGATTTTAAATGGCACAAAGACTGTAAATATAAATATTTACAATCTGATCAAGTAGCCATACCTTTGGTATATGTCTAAAAGAATTTATAATGGTTATGTCAACAAAATGCACAGTCATATATAGAACATATACATTCATAGTGTACTGATGGAAGCAAGCCAATATCTTTCAGGTATGAATGAATGGTTAAAATAAAATATACATATACTTGATGAAATATTATTCTAGTTCAGAAAAAAATAGTAACATGTATACTAAATCATGGAAGAATATTTGAGACATTTAACAGTAATAAATAGAAGAAGCCATAGATATATTTTTGTTAAAAGGAAAAGCTTTATTTTCAAATTGCTGTGTTTGCTTAAACAAGTCCATCACTAAAGGAGATATACCAAATGCTTCCATGCTTATGGGGAAGCTTATGTAAGATTCATTCATACAGAGTAAGCAAATTTAGAGAAAGTAAAGGATGAGGGCCAGAACCTGAGGAGCAAAGAACAGTTACTGTCTACTGAGGAGCACACTATAAACTTCATCTGATGAAAAGAACCAGACAATAGAGATTATTACACATCATTATATGCATACTTTCCTGCAGTAAACTGAATACTTAAGAATGTTTCACGTGTTTAATTTTGTTACTTATTTTTATGGAAAAATGTAATTAAAACAATAAACAAACTCAAATACTGCACAGAGTAACATTAATCATGGAATACAGTTCAAACTGCTATGATACAGACTACAGATGGGTCAATGTTTCACAGCCTCTGGGGTCCTTGGGTAATTAAAATAGAATTAAGCTTCAAAGAGCTGTCTTTATTCCAAACACCCTCTTTATTGGCTTTCTAAGAAAACAAATAGCTGCTAAATGGCTGAGTCATCAGAAAGGTGGCCCATATTTACAGCTTAAAGAATGAATCACAGAATTTTCACATGAAATATTTATACACCAAGAACTAACATTACAAAAAAAATTGTGCTATCTACTGATAATCTCTAGTTTCCTTGGTAGTTTAGAATTGTTCCAACATGTTGAAGAAACTTAGTGATTAATAGATACAACTTTGATTGCTCAAAATTTTACACTGGTAGTGCTTTCCTAATATAAATAAGTAAAGGCAATATCTGTAAAAACACTACAGAAAAATAATCACACATTCAAAATAAGTAATTTTAGAATGCATGCTGATAGATTTACTTCACTCAAAGTAATAAATTCTATAAAAATTTCCTTGTTTTTTTTTATTTCCTAAAGCATAAGGTTTATCTTTATTTTCACTGTAGAAAAAAATTGCTAAGAAAACACTACTTTCTTAGCTTCTATTCCTAATCAAGACCATGATGGGGACACCCACTGAAACAGCTTACCTGAGCTAAAGGGAGCTCACCAACTCTGGCTGGACATAGAAGTAACCGATAAAGGGCCAAGCTAAACCCTCTGAATGTAGGTGACAGCTGTATGTCTGGAACAGACTGCAGGGCCACTGGCAGTGGTACCATGATTTGTCTCTGCTGCTTTTACTGGCATTTTAGAACCCATTCTTTTTAGATGGATATCTTGCCCAGCCTGGATATAGTGGGGAGGACCATGGTCCTTCCTTGTAGCAATATGCATTGACTTATCTGGGGAGTGAATTGGGAGGGGATGAGATTGGGAGAAAGTAGAGGGAATGGGAGGAGGGAAGGGAGTCGGAACAGGGATTGGTAAGTAAAATGAAGCTTGTTTTCTTTTAAAAAAATAAAAAATTCACACTAATTTGTTTTAAAAGGAAATTATTTGAGCAGAAAATCAGAAGAGTGAAAGAATCTACTTTAGGAGGAATGTAGCTACAAAATAAAATAAAACCTAACCACTAAGTAGTACTATAATGAAATTTAGTACTGAAATCTTGTATAATATTCCAGACTCTGCTTGACTTGGCTAACTTCTTGCCATCATGGTTAGGAAACATGGAATCCATAAGATTGCTTTACTCAATCCTTGAATGCTTGAATTGGGAAATTGATGGTCCTTGTAAATGCTAAATATTGTGGGGTAGGTGTAAATTCCCACCGCTCCTGGTATGGGATGGGGGCAGGAACAGGTAATTACCTGGAAGCTTGGGGGCCCTCTTGCCTGAGACAGCAGTTTACTCACAAACAAGAGAGAGATTCCTCCTCAGCAAGGGCAGAAGGGACCACTGACAAATGAGACTATCCTCAGATCTTACCAAATGTACCTTGGTAAACATACTCTCCAACTAAAACCCAGACACATATATCATAAACATATACACGCATAAATATAATGTATTTTACAAACATTTTTAATGAAAAATATTTTCATCTTATTAAATAATTTTTTTTCTATACAGTATGTTCTGGCTACAGTTTCACCACCAGCCCCAAATCCTCTAAGGCACTCTCCATCTCCACCCTTATCTTTATCCACACATTTGTGTCTCCCCTTAGAAAACCAGAGGGCACCTAGAGAATAATAAAAATAAAATAAAGCAAAATAAAATAAAACAAAACCAGACAAACAAGAATAAGACAATTAAAAAATAAACAGCATAAAAAATCAAAGAGAAAATGGAATAAACACATGTAGACACAAAGATATGCAAGATCACACACAGCAAACTCACACAAACACAAAACTGGAAGCCATAATATATGCATGCATGATGTAATACATATTTGTATGTATACACAAACGCATGCAGAGGACCTGTAATGTAAAATGAATAAATAAATAAATAAATCAACAAAGTGCCCAAACAAAACATGAAATGCAGACCCTCCAGATAAGGCATTGAGTTTGTTTTTGTATGGGTGAACTACTCTGGGAATGGAGCCTGCCCCCTAAAAGTGGTTTATATTCCCAGTGATACTTGTTGAATAAAACTGGTTTTTCAATTGCAAGGGTTATCAGTTGGAGATAAATTCTGAGTTATGGATGGGCTATTGTGTCCTTCTCTTTTCAGAGATGGAATCTTATCTGGCACAGGTCTTGGCAGGCCCTGTGCACACTGCCACAGTAACTTTGAGTATATATGCAGTCAGTTTTGCTCTGTTTGTAAATAAGGCTTTGTTTCCTGGTGTCTTCCATAGCCTGTGGAAATATTGCAATCATTTTTCATTTTGCCTCTTCTTTCACAGGGTACCATAAGCTCCCAGGAGATCGATTCAATGAAAATATACTGTTTACTGCTTTGTGTTCAATATCTCTCCATCTCTGCATATTGTCTGGTTGTGGGTCTCTGTATTTATTCCCATCTGCTGCAGGAGGACGCTTTCCTGATGATGACTGAGCAAGGTGTGTGTGTGTGTGTGTGTGTGTGTGTGTGTGTGTGTGTGTATACACTGATATTTACTGATCCTTCAATATAACAGAATGTCATTAGGAATCATTTTATTACTACATCGTTTGAACAGAAAAATAGGACTTGATTTATCCTGTGTCTTGGCACTGTCCAGTCTTAGGCTATTGCTCACCCAATCAGTTTCATGTATGGATTCCATCTTATTGTTTGGGCTTTAAGTCAAATCAGATATGCATGTTACTCCCAAAAGCTTATTGCCACCATTAAAGTACCATATCATACATACAGAGTACGATTGTAGGTCAAAGCATTTGCTGATAGGTTGGTGTTTGTGTTTTTCCTTTGTTAGCACACAGAGTACCTGACTATTTCAAAGATGATAGCACATAGTGGTTAGAGCTCCAAGTAATCTCCACAGCAACTACTCAATGTTCAATGAATTATGCCGGTGTTGTCTTCAACAATAGAGCCTTCAGTTTGTGGAGAGAAAACTATACTCGCTCTAACAACCTCTGTTCTTTGGGAATTACCATGGAAAATTTTGGCCAACAAATCAATTACATGTAACCCATTTCTGGTTCGGGAAGTTCAATTTGGTGACAAGAAATATCTTTTGTGAGTTTCTGCCACTTTATTTGGTCATTTCACTTAGATAAACTTAATACCAGTTTGTAATTTCTGAAGCTTACTATTGTGTTAGGTTTTAATTCAGCCTTTCAAATGGTCCTTACCCCACCTTTCTTGTTTTCTTCTTTTTTCTCATTTACCCTCCATTTTCCCATTTGGCCCTCCTGTTACAGTTCCCCACTCATCCATCCATAACTATCTATTCTTTTTCTCCATTCAAGGGAGATCCATCCTTTTTCCAATCCCAAAGTCTATACATAATTTCTGTGGTTATATTGAGTGTAACTTGCTTATCAAACACTTAAGATTAACATTTATTTATAAACAAATTTATACCATATTTGTCTTTCTAGATATGTAACTCAGGATATTTTTTCTAGTTCCAATCTTTTCCTTCAAATATTATGATTTCATTGTTCTTAACTACTCAATCATATTCTATTGTGCAATGCACCACAATTTCTTAATCCTTTAATCCATTGATAGACATCTAGACTGTTTCCAGTTATGGCTCTTATAAATGAAGGATGGATGAAGAGAGTTGATCAAGTGTGTCTTTAGTAGGATGCAGATTCTGTTATGGTTTGAAAGAAAACAGCCCCAAAGGGCTTGGAACTATTGGAGTGTGGCTTTGTTGGAGTGGGTGTTGCCTGTAGGTGAAAGTATGCCACCATGAAGGAAGGCTTGAGGTCTCATATATGCTCAAGCCATGCCCAATGTCTAAAACCACTTTCTGTTGCTCAGCTACTTCTTAAGAAGCATGTTTGTCTGCATGCCACCATGTCACTCCGTGATAATAATAGGCTAAATTGTTGTGGATAATTTATTTGTACACTATGAAGATGGGTCTTTGTAAAGGTACCTTCTAATTGGTTTAATAAAGAGCTGAATGCTGATAGTTGGATATAAATGAGTTTATTTAAGTTTTAAGAGCTAGTTAAGAACAAACCCAAGTTAAGATCAAGCATTCATAATAATTGTCAATGTCATCGTTTGGGAGCTGGTAGTCCATAGAAAGGTTGACCTCACTTAATCTCTGAAAAAGGTAAGCCACTGCTATTGTTCTTCCTTTATATGAGTTGCCACGTTAATGGTGTCTCTTCACAGCAATAGAACAGAAACTCAAAAAAAAAAAAAAAAGACAAAGTTTATTCTCGGGACTGGGACATTGCTGTGATACCCTGACTATAATTTTGTTTGGAGAAATTTGGACTTTGGTACTTTAGGTGAGGAAAGATGGAGGGCTTTAAGCACTGCTTAATGGGACATACTAGTATGAATATAGAAGACAGTGGTGCTGAGTGTGATTTGATGAAGTGTAGGGGCATAATTAATAGGTTTCAGAGAATAAAAATATTAATATGTGGTTTTGAGATCGTTCTTGTGCTATTTCATTGAAGAATGTGATTGTTTCTTGGTCTTATCTGAAGTGTCTACCTGATGCTAAATCAAAGAGTTTTAGAATAATTCCATTAACAGAGGTAATCCCCAAATAGCTTACTATAGACTCTATCATGTGGTTGTTAGTGGTAACTCTAATGAAGATCTATAAGGAAAAGGAATAAGCCGAATGTCTTAGGGTTTCTATTGCTATGAAGAGACACCATGGCCACAGCAACTCTTATACAACAAAATATTTGATTGGGGTGGCTCACAGTTTCAGATGTTCAGTTCTTTACCATCATTGCCGAGAGTATGGTGGCATGCAGAGAATCCTCTATCTTGAAGGAACTAGGAAGTCAAGTGAGACACTGGTATACTGAGCATAAGAAACCTTAAAGCCTTCCCCTACAGTGATACACTTCCTCCAACAAGGCCATACCCATTCCAACAAAGCCATACCTACTAATAGTGCCACTCCTTATAAGATTATGTGGTCAGTCACAAACTACCATAGTAAGTAAATAAAAAATGTATAGACTGAGAAAACAGACACCAGGAAGTAGAATGGAGCTAAATCCTCTGTTCAAGGAGATAAACACATTAAGAAATCAAATAAAGGAACTGATGACCTCAGGATAAGATCTCACCCAATTAAGTTTCCAACTTGTAAAAAGGAATTAAAGAAAAGCTTAAAGCACAATTTTAGCCCCAGCAGTTAGAATGCTGAGGATTGGAGATGTCTGAACTTGAGGCAAGCCTGGTCTACAGATTCAGTGGCAAGAGAGCTTAGGCAGTGAAGGAGATCATCAAAACAGAGACCAAGTAAAGATATAATTGAATAAGGGGCCATGTTCTATCCCCAGTAAGCAGTAGAACTTGACAACTTCAGCCATGTGGTTTTGGCTTTAAAGATATAGAAAAGGGGTTGTGGAATATTCCTCTGCTACTAGGCAAACATTCTAAACATGCTGATATTAGGCATATGTCAGGAGCATCCCTGAATGGAGGGATGAAACTCTAAAAGTGAAGCCTGGAATCCTTGGAGACTTCAAGATGTTGGAGATGCCAGATTCATGGGCTTCCTGCTGAGGAAAACTGGTAACAGGGAGTGGAACCAATCCAAGTGAGAGGAGCACCTTGCAGTCATCAAAACTGAAAAGAGCTGGAGATCTGAATAACACCTTAACATCAGACATGGAGATGTAGCATTTAGAGTTTGCTGAGATGGCTTTTGGTTGCTTGGTCTATTATTTTTTCATCATGCTCCTATCTCTATGTTTTGGAATGAAATACTTAAAATGATAATGTGTATCATGTACCATTATATGTTGGAAGTATATGTTATGCTTTCTGGTTTTAATTTTACAAGGGATTATATTTAGGAGACTGCATGGATCTTAGAAGAAAATTTCAAGTTTAGACTTTTAAATTATTTGAGGTTGTTATAGACTGTGGGGTCATTGAAGTTGTATTGAATATGTTATTCCTGTGTGATATGGCTACAAGTTTTGAGGGTCCATGGAGTAAAATGTGTTGGTTTAAAAGTAAAGGGCCTCTGAAGGGAGTGGCCTTAGTAAGATGTGTGGCATTGTTGGAGTGGTTATGGCTGTGTTTAGTTATGTCACTGTGGAGTTAGACTTGTGGTCTCTTAGATACTCAAGCCATGCCCAGTATCTCAGATCATTTCCCATTGCCTTCCAGTCAAGATGCAGCACTTTCGGTTACTTTTCCAGCACCATGTCTGCCTGTATTCCACCATATTACTCCATGACAATAGACTAAATCTCTGAAAAATGTAAGTGACCTCAATTAAATGTTTTTATTTTATAAAAGTTGCCATGGTCATGGTGTCTCTTCTCAGCAATAGAAACCCTAACTACCAGAAACCCTAATACAGAATAAGAATACATAATAAGAGTATGCCCAAGAGTAATTTACTGGCTACCTTTATGTCAACTAGACACCAACTAGAGTAATCTGAAAGGAGGGAAACTCAGCTGAGAAAATGCCTAAATAAAGTCTTGTTAAAGAACACTTCCTGAATAAGAGATTGTTGGGGGACTGATTAGTCCTTTGTGGGTGGTAATATTTTCGGCTGGTAGTTCTGAGGTGGATTATAAAGTAAACAGATAACCATGATGAGCAAACCAGTAAGCAGCATTTCTCTGTAGCCACTGTATCAGCTCATGCCTCCAGGTGCCTGCCTTATTAGAGTTCCTGCTCCAAATTACTTCAATGATGAACAGTGATACTGAATCTTAATCAATTGAGCAATTTATCCCCAAGTTGCTTTAGGTCATGGTTTTTCATCATAGCAATTGTAACTCAATCTAAGACAAATAGGGTAGCTTAAGCTTGACATAGATCTAATCCTATGTGCTTAAGAAGCTTCCCTAGATATTTCCATAGAGACTGTATGTTTGTACTTCCATCAGCAATTGCTGAGTGTTTCTGTTACTCTACATACTTGACTGCATTCGTTATCTTTTGTTTTATTACGCTTGGCCATGTTGACTGGTATAAATGAAGTTCAAGTAATTTTAATACATTTCACTGATAGGGGCTCCACAAACAGACCAAGCCACACAATTCATTCAGAGGGGCTAGTTCAGTCCCAACATGTTCCGCAGCTGTCAATTCAGAGTCCATTAGTTCTTACTACCTCAAGTGAGCTTTCTCTCTGGGTTTTCCCATCCTGATCTTGACACCCCCAGCTCATATAATCCCTCCTCCCTTGACTTGACTTTAGGAGTGTGGCCCAGTACTTGGCTGTAGATCTCTGCATGTTCTTCTATCAGTTACTGGGTGAAGGTTCTATAATGATAGTTAGGGTATTCACCAATCTTATTATAGGAGAAGGCCAGTATAGACACCTTCTCCACTATTGCTATGAATCTGAGCTGGAGTCATCCTTGTAGAATCCTAGGAATTTTTCTAGCAACAGGTTTCATCCTAACCCCATAATGGCTCTGTCTCTCAAGATGTCTTTTTCATCTCTCTCTCTCCCTCCGTTCCTCCCCAACTCAACCAACCCATTCCTTCATGTTCTCATCAACTCCCTGCTCCCTCATTCAGCTCCCAGTTAATCCAAGAGATCTTATATAATTTTTCTTCCTAGGCAATGCATGTGTTTCTTTCTTAGGATCCTCTTTGTTACCTAGAATCACTGGGGTTGTGGACTATAGCCAGATTGTCCTTTGCTTTATATCTAATGTCCACTTAGGAATGAGTCCATACATTGTTTGTCCTTCTGGGTCTGGGTTATCAAATTCATGATTACTTTTTTTCTAGTTTCACCAATTCTCTGCAAATTTCATGATATCATTTTTTTTAACACTGAGCAATAGTCCATTGTGTAAATGCAATGCATTCTCTTTATACATTCTTTGGTTGTGGGCTATCTACATTGTTTTCAGATGCTGGCTATTATGAAAAATCCTGCTATGAGCATAGTTGAGCAAAGGGTCCTAGTAGTATGATTGACATCCTTTGTGTATATGCCCAAGAGTAGTATTACAAGGTCTTAAAGTAGAGTCCGAATTTTCTGGGAAACTTCCATACTGATTTCTAAAGTGACTGTAAAAGTTTGTACTCCCACCAGCAGTGGAAGAATGTTCCCTGTTGCAGTGATCATCCCTCCTTGCCACCTCTTGAGGGAATAAGAAGGCATTGAGTCAATGACATAGATACTGGGAGTCAAATGAGAAGTTGAAGCTGACTTGTTTATTGTGGATATGGGATTGACTATTTTTTTCCTGTAAATAACTTTATTTTTTAATTTATTTTTTTCATTGTTGAAAAAAAAATTCCGCCTCCTCCCCATTTTCCATTTCCCTCCCCCTCCTCCAACTCCTCTCCCCCTCCCCCCCACTCCATTCCCCCTCCCTCTCGAGACTATAGAGCAGTCCAGATTCCCTGCCCTGAGGGAAGTCCAAGGTCCTCCCACTTCTATCCAGGTCCAGGAAGGTGAGCATCCAAACAGGCTAGGCTCCCACAAAGCCAGTTCATGCAGTAGGATCGAAACCTTGTGCCATTGTCCTTTGCTTCTCATCAGCCTTCATGCAAAATAGAAAACACTATCCTGAGTAAGGTAACCCAGACCCAAAAAGATGAACATGGAATGTACTCACTCATAATTGGTTTCTAGCCATAAATATAGGACATTGAGCCTATAATTTGTGATCCTAGAGAAGCTAAATAAGAAGGTGAACCCAAAGAAAACCATATAGTCATCCGTCTGGATATGAACCTTCATCTGGCGATGGATGGAGATAGAGACAGAAACCCACATTAGAGCACCGGACTGAGCTCCCAAGGTCCAAATGAGGAGCAGAAGGAGGGAGAACTTGAGCAAGGAAGTCAGGACCGTGAGGGGTGCACCCACCCACTGTGACAGTGGAGCTGATCTATTGGGAGCTCACCAAGGCCAGCTGGACTGGGACTGAATAAGCATGGGATAAAACCGGACTCTCTAAACATGGGGTTGACTTTATACCCTCCTCCCAGGGTTCAAGAGGTTTCATTATCAGGAAGCTGTGTTGTCTCTCCTTATTGGTTCATATCATCTGGTGTTCTGATATTACCCTACGTTGGCTCAATGGAATACTAACAGTGTGCATGCTCTTATTAGCATGTCCCAGGAGATTTCCACTTGGGCTGTGTAACCTGTTGAAACTAGACAGTTGGATTCCTACTACAGTTCCCCTTACTCTGCATTCTCTAAAACATAAGCTCTCATCAGTGTTTCTGATCGTATCCATTTTGAGAGGTGCAAAATGGTAACCTCAGAGTTGTTTTGATTTTCATTTCCCTGATGAGTAAGTATCTTGAACAATTAGTTAAATGTCTTTCAGGTATCAGAGATTCTTCTGTTGAGAATTCTCTGTTTAGATCTGCACCCCAATTTTTAGTTGGACTATTTTGTATTTTGATGTCTAGTTTCTTGAGCTCTTTATATATTTGAAGACCAGCTCTCTATCACATATGGGACTGGTGAAGAACTTTTTCCACTATGTAGTCTACCATTTAGCCTTATTTACCATGTCCTTTGCCTTACAGAAGCTTCTCAGTTCCAGGAGGTCCCATTTATTAATTGTTGCTCTCACTGTCTGTGCTACTATTATACTTAGGAAGAAGTATTCTGTGCCATGTGTTCAAGCTACTTCCCAGTTTTTTTTCTATCCAGATCAGACTAACTGTATTTACACTGAGTTTTTTTTTATCCACTTGGACTTGAGTTTGTGCATGGTGATAGATATGGATATATTTGCATCCTTCTATATCTTGACATCCAGTAATGCTAGAACCATTTGGTAAAGATGCCTTCTTTTTTTCTATTGTTCAAATTTGGCTTCTTTGTCATAAGTCAGGTATTGATAGGTATGTGGTTTAGTATCAGAGTCTTCAATTGGATTCCATTGGTCCACCTGTCTGTTTTTATGCCAATACTAAACTGTTTTCATTACTATAGCTCTATAGTAGAGCTTGAAGGCAAGGATGTTGATGCTTCTGCAAATTCTTTTATTATACAGCATTGTTTTGGCAATCCTTGTTTTTTTGTTTTTGTTTTTCCAAATGAAGTTTAGTATTGTTCGTTTAAAGTCTGTGAAGAATTGTGTTGGGATTTTGATAGGATTGCATTAAATCTGAAGAATGGTTTTGTTAAGTTTGCTATTTTTACTATGTTGGTTCTACCTATCAAAGAATATGGGGGATCTTTCTATTTTCTGATATCTCCTTCAATTTCTTTCTTCGAAACTTAAAGTTCTTTTTATACAGGTATTCCCTTTTTTGTTAGAGCGAACCCAAGATATTTTATGTTTTTGTAAAGGGTGATCTTTTTCTGATTTTATTCTCAACCCATTTGTTGGTAGGAGGGATTCTGATTTTTTTGAGTTAATCTTATATACCACATTACTGATAATGTTTAACATCTGCAACAGTTCCCTGATAGAAATTTTGGGGTCATATATGTATATTGTATCATCTGCAAATAGCCAAAGTTTGACTACTTCTTTTGCAATTTGTATCCCCTTGTTCTCTTTTAGTTGTCTTATTGCTCTATTCAGAACTTTGAGAACTATATTGAATAGATATGGAGCGTGTACAGCCTTATCTTGTTCCTTATTTCAGTGAAATAACTTTGAGTTTCCATTTAGTTTGATGTTGGCTGTCAACTTAATGTATATTGCCTTATTATATGTAACTATGTTCCTTGTATTCCTGATATCT
Organism: Microtus pennsylvanicus; assembly: GCF_037038515.1. NCBI lineage: Eukaryota > Metazoa > Chordata > Mammalia > Rodentia > Cricetidae > Microtus > Microtus pennsylvanicus. Next base: position 18,090,167 of record NC_134591.1, read on the forward strand.
ACAGGACTTTTATCAGGAAAGGTATTGGATTTTGTTGAAGGATTTTTCAGCATCTGAGATGATAGGTTTTTTTTTTCTTTCCATTTGTTTATATGCTGGATTAAACTGACAGATTTTCACATGTTGAGCCATCCCTGCATCTCTGGGTTGAAGCCTACTTGATCATGGTGGATGATTTTTTATGTGTTCTTGGATTCGAATTGGTAGTATTTTATTGTGTATTTTTATGTTAATGTTCATGAGGGATATTGGACTATAATTTTCTTTCTTTTTTTATATTTTTGTGTGGTTTGGGTATTAGGGTGACTGTAGCCTCACAAAAAGAATTCTGTTTCTATTGGGTTGAAAAATTTGAAGAGTATTGATACTAACTCTTCCTTGAAACTCTGGTAGAACTCTTTGTTGACCAGTCTGCTCCCGATGTTGGGTATTTAAGTCCCTGGCTATCACTGTGTGAGGATGGATATATAATTTTTAGCTGTAGTAGTGTTTCAAGTTCATTTTTACTTCATATTTTGGTAATCTGTTTATTTTTATTATCTGCATTTTTAATTGGGTTGTTTTATTTTGTGATTTTTAACATATGAGGATCTTCAGATATACTATATATTCATTTTATACAGGATGTATACCTGTGAGAGTTTTTTTTCTATAGGATGTCTTATTTGAAGTATGATATTCTTTGCTGTTTGGTAGCATTTTAGGCTGATGCTGTTCCATATATTATTTGTCTTAATTCATGTACCATCAAGGTCTTGTTCATAAAGAAGAAAAGGAAAAATAACACTAAAGACCTTCTGAGAACATATTGCAGAATTAAGAGTAATAAAGTATACCATGCAGAAAATCTTAATGTCTTAAAAATCTGGGGTGTATGTGTGTGTGTGTGTGTCTGTGTGTGTGTGTGTGTGTGTGTGAGAGAGAGAGAGAGAGAGAGAGAGAGAGAGAGAGAGAGAGAGAGAGAGAGAGAGAGTGTTTGTGTGTGTGTGTGTGTGTGAACTCACAGGGTTTGGGACAGTATATAAAATCTGTGAAAGCCTAAATCACACCAAATTCAATTGGATGAGGAAATATGGCATGAAGACCTACCCCAAATCAAGGAGATTTGGCAATTCTTAGCTGATGGGTGAGGTAGAATTCGTTTTCTAAAAGAGTGCAGCCTCTGTTTTGTCAACTACTCTTCAGTTGAAATCCATATATACAACAATTTGGGGGGCAACAATTGTTCTTGATAGTTAAAAAACATAAACACAACTTAGCTAGGTAGAAAAAAGGTATTAGATCTGAAAAGAGTTGTGTAATGGAGTGAATGTGATCAAAACACATTGTATGAAATCATTGAAAAAATACTAAAATAAAAATAATGAAAGACATGGTTTAAATAAAATTTGGTATATGGTGTAATATGATGGAAGCATGCAGATGTTTTCCTTGATTAAAAGAAAAGCTCAAATGATAGCATATTTTATTGGAATAAAAACATAAAGATGAATTGTTATGGAGACAAAACTAAAATTTTAGTGATAAAAAGTTGAATCATTTAAAGACAAAAAAAAGGACTGGAGAGATGGCTCAGCATTGAAAATCACTGGTTATTCTTAACTGAGGGCCCAGGTTCAATTCCAAGCATCCACATGGCAATTTTAACAATCTCTAAATCCAGTTCAGGGTGATCCCTTCTGGCCTCATTGGAAGCCAGGCACATATGTGGTATATTCATATACATGCAAGCAAAATATTCATAGAAATAAAACTATTTTAAATTCAGGCAATATAAAATTTATTAGCTTTCATTTATTGAGATTTATAATACACAAAAGCTCAAAGACAAAGAAGAACTCTTTACTCTGATAATTTGTAAGATATACTGTAAATAATGCATAGTTTCCCACTTGGCTATTCCCAATGCAAAAGTCTTCAATCCATAGACATGCACATATATGTATTTACAATGCTGTGGCAACTATAGAAACCTAAATTATTTTGACAATTAAATGGAGAAACAGAAACTGAACAGCAATCTGAATGTGTAAATAGAAAAAAGTGAAAAAGGTCTTTAATTAGGCAAGCAGAAAGGGGATAAATGCAGAATAAGAGTCCAAGAATTATAAGGATAATAAAAAATATCATGAGAAATTATAATATTCCCTAATACTCTCAAGTCTGTGTATAAATAGAGAAATATAGTTTAAGTAAAATTATTTCACCTGTGCTGACAATACTTCCTACAAGAGTCAAAGATCACCAAACAAGAACCACAACACATTTCACAAGAAGTCCACTTTCTAGATGTTGGTTAGGATTGTTCAAGAAACTCCCAAAACATATAGCCTACAGATGTTGCCTGTGTTTACCCCACAGAGGTGGAAGGTAATTACCTATATTGAAAACATCATTGTGCATCAGACAGAGTGAGAGATTCTTGAGCTGGGACACATGTGAATGGCTCTTCTATAAGGGCTAGATCTCATGATACCAGAAGTAGCCACACAACTTTCCAAAGGACAAAAGAAAAACAATAGTCCTATGCTGCTGTGATGCCTATGGACCACAATGTTCAGCATATCATGAAAACCTTAAGGGTGCACTAGTGATGCACAAGCATTGTCAGTAAGTAACATCTCTCTAAATGAATTTAAGATTCTCTCAATAAGAGAGAAATCATATCTGGTCCTGGAAAAGTAACTCATAGAAGTCATGTATCTTGGATGATAATTTACAATCACCATTTTATTAATCTAGAACAATTCCTAACTATACTCTAAAAGTTTGTGCTTATTCCTACAGGTAAGTGGGACTTTCTTCATCTCTTGTTCTGGCTGGTTTTGTGTGCTAACTTCACAGAAGTCATCAGGGAGAATGGAGCCTCAGTTGAGGTAATGCCTCCATGAGATCCAGCAAAAAGGCACTTTTACAAATAGTGATCACTAGTGGAGGGCCCAGTCCATTTGTGTGGTGCCATTCCTGGGCTGATGTCTCTGGGTTCTATAAGAAAGTAAGCTGAGAAACTGGTATGAACAAAGCAGCAGCACTCCACTATGGCCTGTGCATCAGCTCTTGCCTCACAGAAACTGACCTGTTTGATTTCCTGTGCTGACTTCCTTTGGTGATAAACAGCAATGTATGAGTGTAAGCTGATAAACCAATCCTTTCTTTCCCAACTTGCTTTTTGGTCTTGGTGTTTTCCTTGCAGCAGTAGAAACCATAGGAGAACCCTGATCAAGGAAACATCTCCTTAAAAACAGACCGGAACCATTACAGACAAGGATAACCAGTTGTGGTGCAGAGCTGTGAATTCCAGTCCCACTGGTTACCTGTACAAAACAAGAGGATATTCGAGGTTGCTGTGAGTCTATGTCTCCTGGGAATGTCAGAAGATATACACAAATAAAGTTTCACCAATCTGACTAAACATGACTATAACAAGAACAATAAACATGCTAAAGTAGATGGAGGCAAAACCAAGAAGGACTGAATGCTATAGAGAGAACTTAAGGCAACTCACAAAAGCTGAGAGTGGGAGAAATAGTCTCTTCCAGGGAAAACCACACCAATTGCTTATTGAAAACTAAATAATTAGCTCTGAAAACATACCTACAAGTAGAATGATACAGATTGAATAGGTTATAATAAGGTTTTATATTATATACATGCATATAAAATATGTAGTGAAAAAAGAAACCATAAATTTGAAAATAAACATGAGGAAGTATATGAGGGGGGTTGGAAGGAGGAAAGGAAGATAAAAATGATGCAATAATATTACAATGCAAAATAAATCAATATATTGAAATATCCATATTTCTCAAAACAGATAAGAATGTATGAATTACAGTCATATTATAAAATATAATATTTTATAAATTATACACACACACTTATCTAAAATAAAGTCTTAGAATCTTTGGGCTGGAGAGATGGTCCAGTGAATAAGAGCACTAACTGCTCTTCCAGATCAACCAGAGGGTGACTCACAATCATGAATAATAGGATCTGATGCCCTCCTCTGGCATGCCAACATACAAGCAGACAGAGCACTCATACATGCTGCAGGAAGGTTTCCCCTCCTTCTGGGGCATGGCCTGATAGACTATTTATCTGGATGCCTATTGCGTCCGCTCTCTTCTCCCCACCCCCCATTCCCGTTTGCTCATTAGGCTTGTTTTGGATCTCATCTCCATCTACCTTTCAAGCAGACAATGCTGATTTGTAAGTTTTTCCTCTAAATAAACAACTGTCTATATCTCAGTTCTGAGCTAGTGTGAGATTTCTTTAAAGTGCCCAATATCTCTGGCTTCACATACGTTAAAGAATAAATAAATAAACGATATTAAACACAATTAACTTCATAAAATCAATGGTTTTTGTTCAAGGTTTCCTATTCTGTTTAGAACTGATTCCATAGATTTCTAAAAGTTTCTTTTAATAACATTTTCTTCTGTTATGACTTGGTTTTTCTGTATGTATGTAAGTTCCACTGTTTATCTTCTAGAATATGTGTTGTTCAGTCCATTGTTGGTTGGAAAGATTAGATACAGTGATAAAGTGGGATATTCTAAATGGATTAACTTCAGCTGACATACAAAACAGCATAATGTCCTTGTTTGTTTAGCCTTGAAGAAATATTTTCTGATATACATCCTGAAAGGGCACTTCAACGTTCACAGAGAAAACTGAAAAATAAGAGAAACAACATTGTAAGCACAGTTACAGACTACATTCTCTAACGAGCATATGGATTCTGTAATCCTAAATGAAGGGCTGTAATATTTGAGACCAAGTTTGACCATGATGATTGTAGTGCTTCTCTAATTAGAATTTCTTGCATGGTAGAGGTGAATCATAATTTTAATCTCTGATATATAGATTTTAGTATGCTGACCTTTCAGTAAAGGTGCTTGCCTGATTAGAAAACATTTGAAACACCCTTGCCACTGGAAGACAGCTAGAAATGGTAGAAGTAGTGAAATGAGCACGCTACTCAACACAGACTCTCCAAAGGTCAAGATGAAGCAGACCATCTATTTAACTGCTGAATATACGAGGCATTCATCCCCGCAGAAGGCAGCTTTGTGTAAAAGACCATAAAAACTCAAAGGCATGGCATTAAGCAATTTTATATCCTGTAGTTACAAAACAAAGTCACATATATTTATATTGACATTTCATATTTTAGAAACTATAATTCACATTTTCTATTATGATTGTTTGTTCCATTACACAATATAAATACTCATTCTAAAATATTTGGCAGAACATCTATCAAATTAATTCAATGATATTGCAAGAGAATTAGAAAATGCTAGACAGCAAAAATGATGTTTCTAGTGACTTCTGAATGAACATTTTCTCGACGAATCTAGTTATTTCGTTTTCCAGTTTCAATTAATGAATTTCATTCTACTCTGATGAATTTTAAACTTCCTAATGATGTGTTTCTTAAAGATATTATCCGTAAAAGACACTTTCAGAATTGTTCTATCAACAAAAATAAGAAACTATGAAAAGGAAAGCAAAACAAAAATCAAAATAACAATTTTTTTGAAAAATAATTTTAAGGGTAATGTCAAGAACCAGAAGTAATTTCAACCCTATAATTCTAGGATTTAACATTCAAGATTCCCAATTTAATATGTGGACCCTAAAGTATTATGAGATAGTCTTGTTGTAGATTGTGAAGATGTGTTGCTCTCATTGTTTTAATGAAGAGCTAGTAGCCAGTAGCTAGGCAGAAAGATGTTAGGCAGGAGAACCAAATTGCGAGAATCTTGAAAGAAGAAGGTGGGGTAACCAGGGCACAGAGAGAAGTAAGATGAACTTGCCATGCTGAAATAAGATACTACTATGTAGATTAAAATTATGGGTTAATTTAAGACACAAGAGCTAGTTAGTAACAACAGGCCAAGCACGGTAATTAATAAGTCTCCATGTGGTTGTTTGGAAGCTTGCTTCTGGGACAGCAATTTCCAACTACATATGTCACCCAATATCCAGGGCCACATTCATCCAGATAATTCCTGAGAAAGTAAAAATAAAATTTTAACACAGAGTCAAATGTGACTTTCTGGTGATCATCTTCTCCTGGATAGGATCAGTCTAGTGACAAACATAGGCATAACTCTTTTAATAGACCCTGCTCTCAGGCACTTGTATGAGGTTTATGAACAGTGGGTTGTATACTACTCAATGGCATGAGACAAGGTAAAAACATCCTTAACAGCATAAAACAAAAACTTCTTAGAGCTGGAATAGAAACATGTCTCCCACCAGTACTTAGAATTTATAATTAATATTAAGTCTTTGTGTAGATATTTGGGTTCCAGCTTATGGGACAAAAACTTCTGCCAATACATATGGCACCCATAGATCTATATAGAACTCAGTAAATTTCTGAATTAGTTTTATTATTTTTACCTCTTTGACAGGAAAAAAAAGGTGAGATGAGAAGAAACTTTTCACACCCAGATGTTTGTCATCCAAGCTCCATTACTAAGTTCCACTTCAATAACCATTCTTTTTATAGGAACTCAACACAGAGTCTCAATGCTTCAAATTATGTTCAAAACCAATCCATATCTCAAAACAAAAAAAAATCCTAAGAAGCAGTCAAATAACATTCACATTATTTTTATTTTAATACATACTGCACACATGCTCAGTAGTTTAATCTTGTTTTGTACATAGACATAATTAATACAGATTTTGTCACTGTATTTTGTCTTTCAGTGTGTGACTCAGTGGGCAAAGGTACTCCTGACAAAAACTAATGACTTAAGATCAATTCCTAAAAGTCATATGATGAAAGGATAGAACTGACTACTATAAATTTTCTTTTGCTTTCTATATGCACACGACTGTGCCCATATGTGTTCTCTCTCTCTCTCTCTCTCTCTCTCTCTCTCTCTCTCTCTCTCTCTCTCTCTCTCTCTTTACCATACTCTCATACACACACACACATTCACATACACACAGGTTCATACATAGTATAAATCAAAATAAATAAAGTTTGATCAAATAAAAGCAGTAAACTATTATAACAAGTTAAATAAGGTAGGAACCTGTTAAAATAAATCATCACTCATAGGCCAAATATACGAAAACAAAAAAATGAAACAAACACAAAGAAATAAATAACTTTTGTTGGTTTACTAAAAAAGGCAATTTTGTAACTAAGGCAACCATTTCTCAACAGTGTGAGTTGTAAGAAGTTCAACGTATCATTTCCCTCTAAGTAAAATTTAAACATGCAGAAGGCTGAAATATAAAAAGTTCATTGTAAACTAGCATAAAAGACAGGAGATGTCTGTGAAAGAGAAGTCCATATTACAAGATGGTACAAGATTATTTCCACTGAGAGGGGGGACCTATTGTACTTGAGCTGGTAGCTATTTCAAAAGCAAGAGTTATTCATATTTTAGAGATAAATCTATACCAATAAAAAATTTAACTCTTTTTTGACTCTTTCTCCATGTATCAGCTCATTAATTAAGGAACAATGCTGCTCAGACTTTTCTTTTTCAAATAGCTTGAACTTATAAAACAAGAAAAATTAATCATTTATTTGTCTGTTATATGATAAATACATATTTATTTTACACAAGTAACCTTCTTGACAACAAGGAGTAGTTAGTGATAAGAGGATAAATTAGGTATATCAACATTGAAAATCTAAGATACACTAATTCTAATTAAATACTTAATATATGGAAATATGACATAAATACATAAAATTATAATATGGTTCTCACTGTCATGTATAAACAACATTGTTCTGTCTTTTGTAACTAAATAAGGTGAAAAGATTGAAACATTTGTTTTTTTATGTAGCATAATAAGACAAAATTTATTAGTTTCATTTTTTCTTCTATTTTTGAGATTATAATACAAAAATATCATTTCTGTATTTCCTTTCCTTCCACCAACCCAGCTATCTACTATTTTTTATCTTACTCTCTTTCAAACTCAGCACCTCTTTTTAAAATTGTTGTTACATGCAAATATGTATATGAATGTATATTTATAAATATAATCTTCTCAGTATATTTGATGTTATTTTATGTTTGTTTTCAGGGAAGACCATGTACTACTGAGCAAAGACTAGCCTTCATTCTACTAGAATGTGCCATGCAAGATTCCAAAGGAGGAAAACAATAGCCCTACCTAGCTATGATGTACATAATCATGTGAACAACAACAATGGCCAATATGTCATGAAAATACTAAAGTAATGACATGTATAGTTTGATAGTTAACAGTTTTATAATTAAACTTTAATTATAAATTAATCTTAATCTAAAGAGAAACCATAGTACTTAAAACATAGCCAACTGGCAATATCCACCAATTTTCAAGCAGATGAAATACCTGCCTCCAGGCTGCATCACCACTGCAGCCCCCACTAGATGATGTCCATGAAAACTCACTCTGCTGCTCACACCCAAGCACCTGAACATCTTCCTGATGGCCAACCATGCCCCACAACTCCAGCAAATTACACAGGCACAGGCACAAACTACATTAGTTGGAAAAACAGCTGAGTGGCTAGTCTCCCAGATGAACTGCCCCAAGTCCAGATTCTAACTAAACACCAGGGCACATTCTTTTTGCCTCTACCTCACAACTTAGGAGCAGCATGGAAACTGGACCCAGCCCCCTCTGGTGGAACTCCACTGCCCTGCTGCAGTCCCCACCAACCTGCAAGCAGTTGAGATACCTGCATCAAGCCTACACCCCCATCCCTGCCATCCACTGGAACCTGTCCCACCAAGACTCACTCTACCTCCCAACTCTAAGCACATGAACATCCTCCATTTGGCCAGCCTTATTCCAAAACATCAGCACATTACATAGGCACAGATGCAAACAACACTTGGAAAAACAGCAGGATTACATAAATACAGGTAGAAACCATAACAGTGGAAAGTCCAAACAGAGGGAATAAACAAGCCTATACAGATGAGTAAATGTTTGTGTAATAGTGTAGGAGGTCCTTCAGTCTCTGTGTTGCTTTTTTTAGTTAATGAATAAAGAAACTGCTTTGGCCTGTAGATAGAGCAGAACTTAGGTGTGTGTGTGGGGGGGGACAGAACTGAATGCTGGGAGAAGGAAAGAGTCAGGGAGATGTCATGGATCTGTTCTGAAAATTTGCTGCTAGACCACAACCTTGAAGTGATATACAGATTAATAGAAAAGGGTTAACTTAAGATGTAAGCATTAGCCAGTAGAAAATTAGAGCTAATAGACCAAGCAGAGATTTAGTGAATACAGGTTCTGTGTGGTTATTTTGATTGTGGGTAGCAGGGATGAACAAGTAGCTCCTCACTACATATTGACACCCAACACGGGGCCAACTAAATTCATGTAAAACTGAGAGGGCTAGAAAAGGAATTCTAGACAAAAAAAAAAAAAAACATAGTTTAACTGAGCTTATTTCTGTTTGCTGGTGGTTTGCTGCAGCTCCTTTAAAAGAGATATTCCTGATTCAGACATTTTTAAATGTCTGCTTTCTGGGCCATGCTGCCAGTGCAACCTCTGGCCCTTTTGGGAGATGGAGCATTTTAGTGGGGTTTGTGAGCAGACTGTTGCAGATTGCTTAATGGCAACATGAACTGGCTGTGTGCCTAGAAATGGGCCACTGTTCATGTCTCTCAGAGGTGTTGAGCAGCTACACTGCTGGACTAAGCTGAGCAACCTCACTGAGTGAGCAGAAAGTACCATATATATCATAATAATTGTGCAAAATAAGTTTTAGACTGGGCCAGCAAGCAAGAAGTACCATACATACCCTAATAATTGCACAGCTTAATTTTAAGAAGCGCTTAGCATTTTAAAAAGCACTCCTGGACAGTAAAGAATAACAGATACGCAATAAAGACAAATTTAGATGAGTCACAGTGTTGGATAAATGTACATAGGCTTGGGAGAGAAAAGGAAAAGAATATAGGGGGTTGGGAAAAGAAGTAAATCATTCAAAAAAAGAAAGTCTTTAAAGAGAAAGAGTACAGACTATTAGAGATTAAAAGGAGTAAAAAAATAAGCCATGTAAAGATAGAAAATTCAGAGTCTGTATTATGTATATTATGGTGTTTTCTTTGATTTTTTGACTGTGAATGAGTTTAGTATTGAGAGACATTTCTTTGTACGGGCTCCTAAGCTAAACCAGCATGTACATTATAATGGTATCTTGACTTCAGAATTTGTGTCTACAGATGTAGTGCTTTGGAAAAGAAGTTCTTTTTGTTTTCACAGAAAATGAGAATCTGTGGATTGCTTCTAGAGCAATATAGTTAGATAGACTATGCCTCCCTAAAAGGTTGTCATGAACACCCTCAAAAATTATTTTGTCTAACTGCTGACTGAGATGAACCTGATTAACAGTACCCCCAAATAGCAGGAAGCAGTATGGACAGAACTGTGCCCATATTCCTAAATATTGTTTGTAAATGTTTCTTTATATTTAAAGGGGGAAATATTATAGGGATGGATACTTTTCATTAGTGTGGATTTTGCTTTATTAATACAAATTTAATGTCAATATTGCTATATGTATTTCTGATCTTGATTAAAGTATTGTGATTGAGTAATTCATTTAAAAATATAATGTATAATTAAGAAATATAGGTTAATAAAGAATCATCTATAATAGTCATGTTTGTAGTCATGTTATTTAGATTTTCTAGGTTTATAGAGATATATTTCAGATAGATATTCTTCAAATATTTCAGAGATCTACAGAATATGGCATGTAAAATGTTTAAGAACTTAAAATTTTTTTATGAGAGTGAGACACATTTGCTCCTGACAGCACCACTCTATTTCAAGAGGAAGATGGTCATTGAAGAGATTCTTTATGGAGTTTGTTAGATTAACTGGACATACAGAATCCACAGAGAAATTATTGCTAAACTTACTTAAAGGTGTGATGGTCCTTCAGTGTTCCTGATTAATGAAAGAGTCTGCTAGACATTCTGCAGGATACAGAAGAAGTTACTTACAAACTGCCAATATAGATCGAACTATTTTTGAAATAACCTCCTTTGTGGAAAAGTCTATTGGATACTGTGGACCTGTAGGCTGAATATAGATGCCCCAACAGTACAAAAAAAAAAAAACTTTGGTTAGACTGTTCAGGCAGTGAGATGTCTCTGTCAATTCTAGAGTTTTGGAAGTTGCTTACAATGTACTTCCTGTTTACTTAGGAAATATATTTTTCTGAAATCTTTGATGGAGTTGAAGAATTTATAGTTGTAGTTATAGTATTCCTTAGTTATAATAAAAATAAAGTGGATATGAATATTATAGCTGTAATTCTAGCTTGATAAGTGTTTTGTTATATATAATTTTACTATTTTAAAATTAAAACCTTCCTTTACATTTAAACAGAAAAGGGGAAATGGTGTGGGAGGTCCTTCTGTCTATGTATTGCTTTTCTTGCTTAATTAATAAAGAAAATGCTTTGGCCTGATGATAGGGCAGAACTTAGGTAGGCAGGGAAGACAGAACCAAATGCTGGGAGAAGAAAAGTATCAGGAAGATGGCATGAATCCGTGGCCAGTGGTAGATATTCTGAAACTTTGCTGGTAGGCCATGACCTCAGGGTGACATACAGATTAATAGAAATGGGTTAAATTAAGATGTAAGAGTTAATCAATAAGAAGCTAGAGCTAATGGTCCAAGCAATGATTTAATGAACATTTTCTGTGTGGTTATTTTGGTTCTGGGCAGCTGGGATGAACAAGTAGCTTCTTACTATAGTGTAAAAATGAAATAAACAAGCAAAAGGGCAACATGGCACCACCAGAGCCCAATGACCCTACAACAGAAATACCTTCACATTCCAATGTAGTTGAAGCACAAGAATGCCATCTTAAAAATTATTTTAGTAATATAATAGATACTCCCAAAGAGGAAATAAAAAAATTTCTTAAAAAACTTGAGAAAAACACAAACAAAAATTTGGAAGAGATATATAAATCACTTAAAGAAAGCAAAGGGAAAAAAACAATCCAATAGGTGAAGAAAATGATGCAATACTTGAAAACTTAAATAGAAGCAATAAAGAAAACACAAACTGAGGGAATTCTGGAAGAAAATATAGGAAAGTGAATAGGAAATAAACATATAAGCACCACCAAAAAAATACACAATATGGAAGAGAGAATCTGAGGCATTGAAGATACAATACAGGAAATAGATTCACCAGTAAAAGAAAATGTTAAATCCAATAAATTCCAAACACAAAACATGTCCAGAAAATCTGGGACACCAATAAAACACAAACCTAAGAATAATGGGGATATAAGAAGAAAAAGAATTCCCAACTCAAAGACACGTAAAGCATATTTTTAAAAAATCATAGAAAAAAACTTCTCAACCTAAAAAAGAAAATGCTCATAAAGGTACAAGAAGATTACAGAACACCAGACAGGCTGGGCCAAAATAAAAAGTACCCATACCTCATAATAGAAAAAAAAACATTATAATAAAAAAAGACTTTTAGGAGCTCTAAAGATAAAAGGCCAAGTAATATATAAAGACAGACCTATCAGAATTATACCATACTTCCCAATGGAGACTCTGAAAGCCAGAAGGTCCTGGATAGACTTTTTAGAAACACCAGGAACCATAAATGCCAGCCCAGATTACTATATCCAACAAAAAATTTAATCGATAAAAATGGAGGAAAATAATATATTTCATGACAAGACCAGATTTAAACAGTACTCATCCATAAATCCAGCCCTACAGAAAGTACTAGAAGTAAACTTCAAGACAAGGAACTCAGTTACATCCACAAAAACACAAACAATAGATAATTTCATACCATCAAATCCAAAAAAGGGAAATACACACACTACCATCACAACCATGAAAAAAAAATAATAGGAATTAAAAATCACTAGTCAATAATATCTTTTAATATCAATGGACTCATTTCACCAATACAAAGATACAGGCTAACAATGAATATGAAAACAGGACTTATCCTTCTCCTGCATATAAGAAACAAACTTCAAAGACACACATTACCTCAAAGTAAAGAATTGATAAAGGATTATCAAATCAAATGGGCCTAAGAACGAAGCAGGCATATGGTGTGGGAATTCTTTATAAATGCTTACTTACGTCTAAAGTAGGATATGCTATAGAGATGAATACTTTTTATAGAGATGGATCTTTGTTTATTGACACAAATTTAAGTTTAGTTTTGCTATATGTATATTTCTGCTTTTGATTAAGGTCTTCTGTTTTTACAGCTCACTTAAGAATGTAAGGTATAATTAAGAAATACATTTAAAAGAGAGTCATTCATAATAGTCAAGCTTATAGTCATGTTAATTAGGTTAACTAGATATACAGAGATATAATTCAGATGTACAGGTATTCTTCAAACCTTTCAAAGACTAACAAAATACAGCATTTAAAATGCTTTAAGAACTTAGGCTCCTGACAGGCCCAATCAACTTCAAGAGGATGGTGGGCAATGAAGAGACTCCTTATGATGTTTGTTATCCATTTGGGCAAAAAACTACTATTACCTGGACTGCTTGATGGTATGCTGTATAAACTGGACTTGACTTCTAGAAAAAATGACTTCTAAAGTTGCCTAAAACAAGGTGTGCCTGATTCATAAGAGTCTGCCAGTCTTTCTGAAAAACACAAAAGAAATTGATTGACAAACTGCCAATATAGGCAGAACAGTCTTTGAAGTTTCCTACTGCCAGATACTATGGTCCTGTAAGCTAAAGACGGATGCCCCAAGGTTACAAAAGAACCTTGAGTGACTGTCCCGGCAGTGAGATGTCTCTGTCAATTCTAGTGTTTTAAAAGTTGTTTGCAATACACTTTCTGTTTACTTAGGTAATATTATATCTTTCTGGGGTATTTATAGAGTTGAAGTATAGATTGTTATAGTTATAGATTTTTTTAGTTATTATAAAAATAAGATATAAAACTTTAGACTTACAAAGATAGAACACAAAAAAGAGTATTTGCATTAATTTGTCTTAATATTCTAACTATAATTCTTGATTGATAGCTGCTTTGTATATGCAATTTTACTATGTTAAAGTCAAAATATTCCTTTTTATTTGGACAGAAAAGGAGAAAGGTTGTGGGAAGCCCTTCCGTAAATGTGTTGTTTTTATTGGCTAATGAATAAAAAATAGAGCAAGGCAGGCATACCTTTCAAACAGAGATAGAGGAGAAAAGAAGGCAGAGTCAGAGAAATGTCATGTATCCACCAGAGACGAAAGACACCTGCCTCCCGGAAACTTACTGGTAAACCATAAGCCTTGTGATAAAATGTAAAATAATAAATATGTGTTGAGACCTCACTAAAAGTATGCTTAAGGGGCTGGAGATATGGCTCAGTGGTTAAGAGCACTGGCTGCTCTTCCAGAGGTCCTGAGTTCAATTCCCAGCAACCACATGGTGGCTCACAACCATCTGTAATGAGATCTGGCGCCCTCTTCTGGCCTGCAGGCACACATGGAGGCAGAATGTCGTGTATACATAACAAACAAACAAACAAACAAACAAATAAATAAATAAATAAATAAATGTATGCTTAAGGTATTAGACAAACAATATTGTAATTAATATATTTTCTGTATGATTAATTTTGGTCTGGGTGACCAGGAAATGAATAAACAGCCTCTGACTCCAGGTTTAGCTATCCTTATATCTAACAAAATAGACTTCAAACTAAAATTAATCAAAAGAGAAAGAGGACATTTTATATTTATCAATGGAAAAAACTATCAAGATGAATTTTCATTCCTGAATATCTATGCCCCAAATAAAAGGGAACATAGATTTTTAAAAGAAACATTACTGAAACTTAAATCACAAATCAAACCCACACATTAATAGTGGGAAACTTGAGTACCCAACTTTCACCAATGGACGTGTCTGTCAGACAGAAACTTAACAGAAAAACAAGGGAACTAATAGATGTCATTACTTAAATGTACTTAATAGACCTGTATAGAATATTTACCTCAAACAAAGAAAAATATACCTTCTTCTCAGCACCTCCTTGAACCTTCTCTAAAACTGACGACATATTCTGTCATAAAGAATATATCAATAAAGCAAAAAATTGAATAACCCTTTGTATCTTCCACCTGTCAGAGTTGCTAAGATCAAAAACACTAATGACAGCTTACACTAGAAAGTATGTGGAATAAGGGGAAACATACAGCCACTTGGAAATCATTACGGTAGTTTCTCAGAAAATTAAGAATTGTTCTACCTGAAGACTCATCAATACCACTCTTTGGCATATACCCAAAGGAGGCACATCATACCACAAGGACATTTGTTCTATTCTCATAGCACCATTAGTCGTTTATGTAAACTATCATATCATCAGCAAATTTTGAGAGTTTCTCTTCTTCTTTTTCACTATGTATCCCTTTGCTCTCCTTTTGCTGTTTTATTGCTCTAGCTAGCACCTGAGGAACTATATTAAATAGATATGGAGAGAGTGGACAACATTGTCTTGTTTCTGATTTCAGTGGGGTCACTGTGAGTTTCTCTCCATTTATTTTGATGTTAACTATCAGCTTGCTGCATGTTGCCTTCATTATGTTTAGGTTTATTCTTTGTATCCCTGCTCTCTCCAAGGCCTTTATCCTGAAGGAATGTTGTATTTTCTTGAAGGAATTTTAGCACCTAATGAAATGATCATTTGGTTTTTATTTTTCTGTTTGTTTATATGGTGAAACATTGACAGATTTTCATAGGTTGAACCATCCCTGCATCTCTGAGATGAAGCTGACTTGATCATGGTGTTTGGTTTTTTTTTTGTGTGTGTGTGTGTGTGTGTGTCTTCTTGGAATCTAATTGCCAGTATTTTATTGAGTATATTCGCATCAATATTTATGAATGAGATTGGTCTGGAATTCTCTTTCTTAATAATGTCTTTATGTGGTTTGGGTAACAGGGTAATTGTAGCCTCATAAAAAGAGTTTGGCAATGTTCCTTCTGTTTCAACTGTGTGGAAGAATTTTGGGAGTATAGGTATTAGTTCTTCTTTGAAAATCTTGTAGAATTCTGAATTGAAACCTTCTGGCCCTGGACTTTTTGCTAGTTTGTTTGTTTGGGAGACTTTTAATGGATGCCTGTTTCTATTTCTTTGGCAGTTATAGGTCTATTTAACTTGCTTATCTGGTCTTGATTTAATTTTGATAATATATTGATCCAGAAACTTGTTCATTTTCTTTAAGTTTTCCAATTTTGTGTAGTACAGGTTTTTGTAGTATGACCTAATGATTCTCTGTATTTCCTCTGTTTCTATTGTTCTGTACTCCTTTTTATTTCTGATAAAATTAGATATTTTAGATAAAATTTAGATAAAATTAGATAATTTAGATATTCTCTCTGTTTTTAGTTAGTTTGGATAAAGGTTTGTCTATTTTGTTGATTTTCTTGAAGAGTCCACTCTTTGTCTCATTGAATCTTTGTATTGTTTTTTTGTTTCTCCTTTGTTTATTTTAGATCACCATGGCTTAAAATTAGAATTCAACAGTAACACTAATTCCAGAAACCCACAAACACATGAAAATTAAACAATGCTCACCTGACTCATCAATGCATCAAGGAAGAAATAAAGGAATAAAGTAAAAACTTCCTAAAATTGAATGAAAATTGTCACACAACATACCCAAATTTATGGGACATAATGAAAGTAGTGTTAAGAGGAAAATTTATAGGAATAAATGCCTACATAAAGAAGCTGGAAAAATCCCACACCAGTGAGTTAACAAAACATTTGAAAATTCTAGAAGAAAAAGAAGCAAACTCAGCCAAGAGAACTACACAGCAGAAAATAATTTGTCATACGATCTTAATTGATGAATTATTAGCTTCAGAGTTTTAAGTTATAGCCAGACAGTGGAGGCACCTGCCTTTAATCCCAGCACTTAGGATACAGCGGCAGGCAGATCTCTGTGAGTTAGAGGCCAGCCTGCTCTACAAGAGCTAGTTACAGGACAGGCCCTAAAACTGCAGCAAAAACCTGTCTCGATGCAACAACAACAAAGAGTTAAGTTATATGTCTGATTATATTGTGGAAAATTCTATAACTTCTTGAAAGAAGACCAAATTCTATAACATAATACATTAATTGGTTCACAGTTTCTGCTGGATACATAATTGCTCTGTCTAAAATCTCAACTAATATTCATAAGTGTGCAAATAATTTAGTATAAAACACTCTTTTATCATTCACTTATCATTTAAACAGTTGAAATGTTTGGAATTTTTTTTCTTTCTCTTTCCATAGTATTTGCTTGAGTTTATAGATTTTCTTCACTTTGCTATAGATTGAGTCCAAGGCCTTATGCAGCTTAGGCACATTTTTAATCTTTATTTTATAGATTTAACATGTAAATCAGAAGTAATCCATCAGAAATTCCTGGGGAAATCTTAGGAAGCATTTAAAAAGTCAGAACCCCTATCCCTTATCCTAGGAATCAGTAGTGCTACAACATAAGCTGCCACCTAAAATGATCAATCTTAGAGATAAATCACTTCAATTGAACAAGGCTTTTAATTCTGTGATAACATATCTTGAGAAAAGACTTCCCTATTTCCAAAGGGAAGAACATTTTATTCTTCTGTCTGTAACATGATGCTCACATCTGACAACAGTGAAGAGAAATGGTAGCATTTAGCCCCTTCAACTGCAGCAAGCACAAGACAGCCAGGAATTGCAATAAGAAATGTTAACTGACTTAGCAAAAATAAGCCATTGGATGCAGCAGCTCAGATAAACTATATCAAGTCAAGTAAATGATATAATGTTTTCAGGGAACATCACTTTGACTGCTAATTATATACCAAATAATTTACAGAGCTGGTAACCCTGATGTTGTATATAATATGTGAAAATTTTTAATTTACAGTTATGTTGATGATAAACACACAGATTTTAGTAAGTCAATTAGACTCAGGAAGTTTCCTCAATAGAAATGCAAATTAGTTTTACTTTGTTGTTGTTATTTTATTCTTTTGTTTTAATTCAAGTCTTTTTTAATTAAGTGATGTCTATTACAGGTTTGGCAAGAAATATCAGTGCTTGAATTTTCCTCATCCCATTTGTTTCTTTTAATTCTAGAGACTAAATTCTACCAAGGATTTCAGAGAACATATGTTTATAATTCCCTTACTTGACTCCTGGGTCAGGAAGAAATTGTTAACATTTACTGAACTTTAATCAATTAGCACTGTCCTTTGGGTTTTCAAACACATTTTTTTTAATCCTTACACATATATAAGAAAGGAAAACTTACAATGGGATATAATCTTGCATTCTTCTTCATTAACATCTCCCAGGACACTGTATAATCATTAAGAGTTATAATTAGCACTGAAGTACACTCAACTCCTAAAAGGAACATCTCTGAATCTAATAATGTTTCTAACATCTGTACATTAAAGTCTGGAAACAATTTAAGAGCTTCTTACCTAATATATGATGACTTTCTAGCAGAAAAATAAGAAATTAGTGTTTTTAAATGGTCTTAAATGAATTTCCTTGTCCCCTTTAGATTTTGTTCACTGAAAACAATCAAATGTTCGTGTAATAGAAAGTAAGGTATTGTTTTTAAAAAGGGATCAGAGATCAGATGATGTCTCAGTTACTGTTCCATTGCTTTTAAAAGATACCATGAACAAGGCAACTCTTATAAAGAAAATCATTTAACTAGGGGCTCAGTTACAGTTTCAGATGCTTAGTCCATTGTCAGCATGTGTAGAACATGGAAGTACACAGGCAGACAAGGTGCTGAGAAAGCAGCTGAGAGGTTTACATCATGATTTGAAGCAAAGAGAGAGAGCTTGGCCTAGCATGGGGTTCTGAAACCCCATGCACACTAAGTGACAAACTTCCTACAATAAGGCTATGCCAACAGCAAAAGGCCACACCCTCTATTCCTTCTCAAATAGTGACATTCTGTGATGATTATTTAAATATATGAGCCTCGAGGGCTCCCTACTTATTTAAACCACCATTGGTAGCTTGTGTGGCAGTATAATCATGCAATCTCAGAACTTTGGAAACAGAGGAAGGAGAATCAGAAGTTTGAGACCTGTTTAGACTATGTAGCAAGTTCTGGGACATTAGGTATAGACATTTTGACTTAATAATGATAAAAATAATAGCAATAATCAAGTTTGAAGTATCAAGTAAAGTTTTAAGAAAAGAAACTGTAATAAATGAGTTTACTTCATGACTGTGTCACAAAGAAAAATATTAGTTTATATTCATATATTTTGCTATGTGATTTCAAGAAGTTAGCTTTTAATGCAGACACTGTGATTGCATATTTAAGTTACATATCTTCTCCCCATCTACCATTCATCTGGGGTCTATATCTGATAGTCCTATTGTAATGCTGTTGTCAAGAATTCGAAATGACTGAACATTTTACACCACAAATTTACTGGTACATTTTCAAGGATAACGCAGAAAACACATCTCTTCCAGATAAAATACACAAAAAAGTTACTATTCTGAGAAATAACAGTAGCCAGAATGTCATCATGTTCTCATGTTCCTTCCTGGTCAGGAAAAAGTTGATGAAATGGCTGGTAAAGAAATTATGAAATCTTTTTTAAATTAAGGCTGTAGCATATGGCAGGAACACACAAAGTCCTGCTTTCCTTACCATCTGTAGTATACAAGGGCTTGGAAACAAAAGGTAATAGAAGGCAGTGTGCCACTACAACATAAGTGTTGAATGCCCTGTTGTCTGAGGATCTGGGCCCATGTGTTATTTTAGATCTTGTAGAATCACACTAAGGAGATGAGGTACAAATCATCATGCCCCTTCACATATCAGAGTCTAGGAGAGAGTGCTTTATTTCATTCTTCCAAGAAATAGAAACAGATTTTATAGTGGTTCTTTAGAACCCCCTTGTTATCCTATTCCCCATAGATAACAGAATGTCAAGATATTTACTCAAGCAGCACCAAAACTTATCTGATTTTTTTAAAAAATCTTTATAAGAATAAATATTTTAACTTACAAACTAAATGATAGTGATTTTATTATGTACTAATCATCCAAATATTTTTCACGCCACGTTATTTTAGAAAAATATGTGTTTATGAAGAAATGAAAAATCAATACCTGTGTTTAAGAACAAGATGAAATTTGAAATTGGGAGGAATAACAAATTTTTTAAAACAATTTTTGATTCAATTGTTACTATTTTCTTGAGTTTGGGCAATATTTTTTTGTAGTCCAAAGACAGAATTATATGAAGATATACTAACACCTTTAGGTAAAAATATAACTGATTTTGTTCAGGCCTTGCTGGTTTTATAAAATGGATTTACAAGTTTATCCTAGTATAAATACTTGGATAGGTGATGCCTTATTCACTGTTTTGTTGCTGTGATGCCAAGGCATCTGTTACAAAAGAAAGTCTTCAATCTGAGGCTTACTTACAATTTCAGAGGTTTAGTCCATTATTATCATGGAGGGTAGCATGGTAGGGAGCATGATGCTGGAGCAGTAGCTGAGAGCTAGATCCTGACTCAGAGGCAGAAAAAGAGACAGAAAGAAATAGAGGGGAGAGAGAGAGCTGGACCTGACATGGATTGTTGAGACCTCAAAGCCCACTACCAATGACAAACTTCTTCTAAAACTTCTTCTAAAACTGACACACAACTTAATCCTTTTAATCCTATAAAAGAGCTATACTCCCTGATGACTAAGCATTCAAATATATGAATCTATATATGTTGTTCCTATTCAAACCATCACAGATGTGTATGCAGACGGATAAAGCAGCATCACAAATTGGAAGATTTCACAACTGTCAAGGTAAATTGCCACCATTCATGGTTTCTCTAATCCCAATTGTCAAGACTATGAAAACTGAAGAATAGAACAACCACAAACCAAAAAATAAATTATTAGTGGAAAAGTAGAGATAAGTGTTGGAGAGCGCACTTTAGTATAAAAATAATTGTTTCGCAGAAAGTATTTCTATTACCACACAAAATTTAGGGAAAAAAATCACAATTTTGATCAAAGATTTTAGAAGTTATTAGTAATTGCATGGTAAACACACAGCATTGTTTAACATCAAAGAATATTAGGGCTAGAAACAAATCATTTCTATACCTTAAATGTAATCAAATAATACAAGAGAAGAAAAAATAATAAAGGATGGCACATAGAGCAAAAGTAGGATTCAGAGCTTCATATAAAATACCCTAATATATTCTAAATAGATAACAAGATATAAAATATAACAGATAATATAAAAATACTCAATTAGTCATTGAAAACTTCATATCCCAAAAGAGAGTTATTATTAAAAGACAATGTCAGTATGGTAATTTGAATGTAATTGCCCCACGAGCTAATAATGAGTGGCAATATTTTAACAAAATCATTCACTGTGGAGATGGGTTATGAGGTCTTATTTATGCTTAAACCATGCCCATTGTTCAGTTCACTTCCTGCTGACTTCAGATCAAGACATAGAATTCTCAGCTCTTTCCCCAGCACCATGTCTGCTGGCACAATGCCTTGTCCCACCATGATGACAATGAACTAAACTTTTGAACTATAAGATACCCAAATAAATGTCTTCCTTTATAATATTTTCCGTGGTCATGGTAACTCTTTATAGCAGTAGAAAACCAAAGACATTTATGATAGTCATCAAACTGACTATAGGCAAGGCCAGTATGGGCTCCCTCTCCACTATTGCTTAGGGTCTTCGGTGGGTAAATCCTTGTAGTTTCCTGGGAATTTCTCTAATGCCAGGTTACTTGCTAGCCAATTAATGGCTCTCTTAGTCATGTTATCTCTTTCTTTCCTTTCTGTCTTTGTCCTTTCCTGTTGTAGAAGGCAGCTTGTTTATTCCTGACTGTCCAGACCTGAAAAAAATCACTCAGAAACTATAACATTTAAAACACTGGTTGGCCTCTTAGCTCTCACTTCTTATTGGCTAACTCTTACATTTTTTATTTAACTCATTCCTATTAATCTGTGTATTGTCACATGATTGTGGATTACGAGATAAAGTTCTGTCCAACGTGTGTCTCTTGCAGGGTTACATGAGTTCTCACTCACTCTGCCTTCTTTGTTTTAAAATTCAATTTAGTTTTCCTGCCTAGTTCTATATCTGCTAAGCCACTGTCCAAAACAGATTTATTCATTAACCAATAAAAGCAGCACATATACAGAAAGACTTCACGTATCATCTCCCTTTTTTTCTTAATTAAAAAGAAAGGTTTTAACTTAAAAAAGTAAAATTCCATATAATAAGACATGTATCAAGCAATAATTACAGTTATAATATTTATATCTACTTGATATTTTATCATAACTAAAGAAAACTATAATTATAACTCTCTATTCCTCAACTCCATCAAAGA
Source organism: Microtus pennsylvanicus (assembly GCF_037038515.1). Lineage (NCBI taxonomy): Eukaryota > Metazoa > Chordata > Mammalia > Rodentia > Cricetidae > Microtus > Microtus pennsylvanicus. The sequence goes on from NC_134591.1 coordinate 18,112,575, forward strand.
CTTCAGAAAGATATACTATTATCTAAGAAAACAGGAAGGGCATTGTAGGCAGCTTCCAAAACTTTAGAATCGATAGACACATTTCACTATCTGGGCAGTCACCCAAAGTTCTTCTGTACAGTTGGGACATCCATATTCAGCCTACAGGCCCATAGTATCTAGCAGATTTTTCCATGAATTAAGAAATTCCAAAGACAGTTCCACTTATATTGGCAGTTTGTCAGTCACATTTTTTTTTTGTCCTGGCACAAACACCAGCTCTCCTCCTACAAATTGGTGCACCAACGTGCTCAACTAAATCAACATAAAACCTTAGAGGGCTTAGAAGGGAATACTATATGCTAAAAGACAAAGTTTAACTGCATTTGGAGGGGGGATTAGGCTCTGCTTGCTGGCATCATTTTGCAGCTCCTTTAAAGGAGGTCTTCTTGATTCAGTGATAGAAAAAAAAAATCCATGCTGCTTCAAAATAGCTGCTTCCTGGGCCTTGCTGTAGCATGAACTCTGGCTCTTTCAGTAAGCCAGGCATTTAAATGGGGTTTGTGATATTTTTTCCTTTTTTTTTTTTAAATTAAACTTATTGTGAGCAGAGAGTTACAACCTGCATAATGCCAACACAGACATGCTGTGACCTTACCCTGGATCTGGGACTGAGAGAATGGCTCTCAGAGGCAATGCATGGATCTCCACCATGTTGAACTGGGCAGAGCCAAAAGACAAAGCAACCTTAGTAATAGTCAAGCCATCTAACAATTTAGTCCTGATCAGAAAAGGATTATAGATATACAATACAGACAAATTCAGATCGAAAATACATCTAAATGAGTCACAGTGTTGGATAAATATATATAGGCTTGGAAGAGAGAAGAAAAAGAATATAGAGAGTTATAAAAAGAAGTAAATCATCTAAAAAATAGAACAAAATCTTTAAAGAGACAGAGTACAGACAGTCATAGATTAAAAGGAGTAAAGAAAAATAAGCTATGTAAAGATGGAAAATACACAGTCTGATTATGAAAATTATTGTGTTTTCTTTGAATGTTTTGACTGTGAATGATCTAAATGCAGAGAGACATCTCATTTTATGGGCTGCTAAGCTAAACCAACATATATGCTTTAAAAGTTTCTTGACTTTAAAAGTTGGATCTAAGGATATGTTGCTTTGGAAAAGGGGTTCTGCATTTTTTTCTACATAAGATGAGAGCCTGTATATTTCTTCCAGACTAATGTGGTTTGATGGACAAAGACCCCTCAGTTAGACTCTGTGAACACTCCCAAAAATATTTTGCCCCAAAAAGTGTTCGAAACAGTTTGGAGAGAACTATGCCCAAATTCCCAGATATTGTTTATAAATATTTGTTTACATTTAAAGGGGGATATGCTATATATATGTATAATTTGCATTGTTGTGGATCTTGATATATTCATACAAATTTTAGGTCAATTTTGTTATGTGTGCTTTTCTGATTTTGATTAATGTATTGTGTTTGTCTACCTCATTAAAAATGTAATGTATAATTAAGAAATATAAGTTAATAGATAATCATCTATAATAGTCAAACTTGTAGTCAGCTTGGATATGATATATATATATATGTATACATATATGTGTATATATATATCAGTTAGATAGGTATTCTTCAAATCTTTAAAAGACTAACAGAATATGGCATTTAAAATGTTCTAATAACTTAGGACTTTTCATGACAATGAGACACACCTACTCCTGAGAGAACCAATTAATTCAAGTGAAGGTTGGGAATTGAAGAGGCTCCTTATGAAGTTGGTTAGCCATTTGGGCAAGAAACTGTTCTTACCTAGACTGCTTAATGGTATGCTCTGTGAACTGGACATGCAAGACCCACAGAGAAATGACTGCTGAACTTGGCTAGAGGTGGGAAAATCCTTTGGGGGTTCCTGTTTCATAAAAGAGCCTACAGACATTCTGCAGGACACAAATAAAAGCAACTGATGGCCTTGCCAATACAAGGCAGAATAGATCTTCAAATTTCCTACGTTATGGAAAAGTATGCTGAACACTATGAGCCTGTGGGCTGAAGATTGGATGCCCCCAAAATACAGAAGAACTTTGGGTGACTGTCCAGGCAACAAGATGTCTCTATCATTTCTCGAGGTTTGGAAGTTACTTATGATGCATTTCCTACTTATTTAGATAAAATTATATCCTTCTGAATTTTTTGATGGAGATGAAGAATAAATGATTATAGCTATAGTTTTCCTTAGATAAAACATAAAGTATATATAAATATAACTGTAATTCTTGCTTGAGGTGTTTTTTTATATGTAATTTTTCTGTGTTAATGTTAAAACCTTTCTTTTACAATTGAGTAATAAAGAAACTATCGTTGCATATGGTAGGGTAAAGGAGTAGAGCTAGGTGGATGAAACTAAACTGAATGCTGGTAGAAGGAAGGCAAAATTAAGAGACACCATGTAACCCCACCAGAGACAGACACTCAGGATAGAACTTTTCCCAGTAAGCCACAGCCACGTGGTAATACACAGATCAATGGAGATGGGCTAGCTTAGGATATAAGAGTTAGCTAAAAATACATTGGCTATTGGCTAACCAGTATTGCAAATAATATGGTTTCTGTGTGATTATTTTGGGACTGAGCAGCCAGGAACAAACTAATGGCCTCCTACAAAACATCCCTGTTCTTGACTATTCATTTTCTTCAAGTTCTCCTCCCAGCTCCTTTCCCTTCCACCCACCCTTTTACCCCTGCCCCCATGCTCCCAATTTTCTCAGGAAATCTTTTCTGTTTCTGTGTCTTCACTGTGGATTGGACAACAAAACTGACAATGGGATCATGTCTTCTTTCTAGCAATAGATTGTATCCTGATATGAATCAATAGGAAGATATCAATATTTTCTGATCACCTCAGTTTTGTATAGAGCCTTGAAGTTCTATTTTATGTACAGTGTGACTGAGGTTTGCAGAATCATTATTCCCCTGAAACTGTATCACATCCTGGCTATTTATTCTGGCCGATATTGAGAATTTTTCTTTCCATCAGTAAGTATTGATTCTAATATCCCTCACAAGCACTATTTTTATATCTAAGAAAATGGAGTCAATATGTTATAAAGATGATGAGCGAGCAAATATCAGCCAATAGTAAGTTGTTATTGATGTATCTAATTATAAACTCTGACAGTAATAAATATATATGCATTTTTATGGCTATCAAATGGTCTGTTATTTAAAACTTGATATTTACAAAGACTGATAAATTCTATAACTGAATATTTAAAATAAATGTAGTTGAATGAAAGTCGATGGCCAGAGGAAGGGATCTCATAATATATATCTCACTGCTATCACATACAAATTTTTACACTCTCCACTATATTGAGTAACAACAAAACAAACTGATGGCTAGAAAGATGATAGATGCTTTGGAAAAAGTCATTTAGACATAAAATATTGATGAATTTAATAACAAGAGCCAGAAAAAGAGCATATATGTTGGCGGAGGCTGCTCTGACTTGAAATAACCACACAGAAACAATATTCTTTGCAATACGGTTCAGCCAATAGCTTAAACATATTCCCAGCTAGCTCCTAAATCCCAAAATAGCCCATTTCTATGAATCTGTGCATCACCACTTGGCAGTGGCTTACAAGGTAAAGTTCCATTCAGTGTCTAGTGTCTTTCTCTGGTGGGGCTACATGGCTTTTCTCTGACTCCACCTTCTCTCTCTCTCTCTCTCTCTCTCTCTCTCTCTCTCTCTCTCTCTCTCTCTCTCTCTCTCTGTGTGTGTGTGTGTGTGTGTATTCCAGCCTGGTAATTTTCTGTTAAGCCTTTGGTCAAAAGCAGTTTCTTTATTAACCAATGACAATAGAATATATTACAGCATACAGAGGGGAATTTCATATCACATATTTAATAACACACAAAAGAACTAAATTACCTCATCTTCTATTGGAAAAACCTAAGGGTCTATCAGCTCTATTGTACAGAATAGAATTGTGTATGTTTTGAGATAATCTCAAAGTGTGACTCTGCAGATAAGAGGTTGAATCAATTTTACAAATACATGAAAATTTAATATAGTGTGCTATACCATTATTGATAATAGAAAATATTGAAACAAACCTGAATTCATCATCACAGGAGATATCTAATTGGATAATCTGTAATGATTTTATGTAGAGGAATGTGAACAAATGGCAAAATTAAGTTCTTGATTGTGGATTAATCTCTAAGATATTTTGTTAGTTTTACAAAACAGAAAGTAAAAGTATACATAATTAGTTATAATTAAGAAAAATGCAGTACAAAAATATTTCTTGCATAATAAAGACTTAATATTCTTTATACTGAATTAAGGAAGAAGAAATATAAAGGAAAGTATATTTCCTAAATTATCATTTTAAAAGTTTCATTTTTATTTATACCCTAATATAAATTTTAGAAATCTGAGCTCAGTCTTTAAAAAAAATAGAAACATACAATGAAATAAAAGTAAAATGAGCCTAGTAATCAATCAGGAAGTTAACATAAAAATAAGATAATAAAACTTATATTGTACCTTTCAACAAATCCCATCTCTGTCACCTATACTCTCCAGAAAGGTGTTATCAAAAAGATGGGAAATACAGTGTTAATAATCATAACTTTAAAAGTCACTTGGAAGTACTACAATATACTACAAGTTAATAAATGAATTATTATTATTAAAGGGATATCAATGTTAAAGAAAACAATTACAGAATCAATAGCATATGAACTATTACAATATTGTATTTGGATAAGAAATACTGATATAACTTTGGGTTTTAAAACTATGCAAATAAGAATTTCAGGTAGAAAATTCAATGCATAAAGAAATAAAAAGTTACCAGGTGGTGACAGTACACACCTTTCATCTAAACACTCAGGAGGCAGAGCCAGACAGATCTCTGTAAGTTTGAGGGCAGCTGGTCTACAAGAGCTAGTTCTAGGACAGGCTTCAAAAAAAGCTACAGAGAAACCCTGTCTCGAACGACCCCCCCCAAAAAAAAGAAATAAAAAGTTTTATTTCACATTCAGTAACAGTAATAGTAATAATGGTAATAATAACAAAACCATTATACAAACTACAAATCAATGACTCATCTAATATTAATCAGAGATTTCAGGTTACCAGGCAAACTACCATTTGGAATTTTCAAGTGATAGGAAATATGGGGAGTCTTAACTAATTATTACTGACCTATGCTGAAATGGGCTGAAGCCATGGCCTGGTAAGGACAGCCAAGAGATACTTTTAATAATACCTGGAGAATAATCTGCTAAATGAACCACAGTCATAGGGTGGCACAAATGTCTGGGGGTTTTACCTTCTCAAATTTAATGAGATTGTGATGATGAGAAATCATGCGAAGAAGGAACAAATCCTATCCAATCCTACTTCTGAGGTGCCTGAAATAATCATACTTACAACATAAATAGTGATGTTGCTGCTGTCAGATGAGGTAAGAGAGCAAAACAGACTACCAATAGAGTAAGTACAAAACTTTAGTTTGGGAAACTTTAGGCTAGATATCTAGTGTATAAATTTCCCTCTACAAACACTAGGCTCAATATGTACAATCTGTACATTCAGGAGTCTATTAAGATGGAAAATCTCATGATGACTCTATTTCACAAGGACATGGTGTATGGGAAAATGAAATTGAACAAATGTAGTATGAGTTTTCTCTAGGTTTATAAAGATTTCTTTGATACTATATTTGTGTGCACATGATACTAATCATTTATCATAATGCTTAAAAATATTTTCAAGTGTTTAGAATTTTCAGTGATTTCAGAATATAATGCAAAATGTGATATAAAAAATGAATTTCATTTATTTATTTTTTTTTGTTGAAAAAATTTCCTCCTCCTCCCCACCTCTCATTTCCCTCCCCCTCCTCCCACTCCTCTCCCCCTCCTCCCACTCCTCTCCCCCTCCCGCCACTACTCTCCCCCGCTCCCCAAACCTCTCCGCCTCCCCCTACTCCATTCCCCCTCCCTCTCGAGTCTGAAGAGCAGTCCAGATTCCCTGCCCCATGGTAAGTCCAAGGCCCCCCCCCCCTCCATCCAGGTCCAGGAAGGTGAGCATCCAAACAGGCTAGGCTCCCACAAAGCCACTTCATGTATTAGGATCAAAACCTAGTGCCATTGTCCTTGGCTTCTCATCAGCCTTCATTGTTCACCATGTTCAGAGAGTCTGGTTTTATCCCATGCTTATTCATTCCCAGTCCAGCTGGCCTTGGTGAGCTCCCAATAGATCAGTTCCACAGTCACAGTGGGTGAGTGCACCCCTCGCGGTCCTGACTTTCTTGCTCATGTTCTCCCTACTTCTGCTCCTCATTTGGACCTTGGGAGCTCATTCGGCTGCTCCAATGTGGGTCTCTGTCTCTATCTCAATCCATTGCCAGATAAAGGTTCTAAGGAGGTATGCAAGATATTCATTAGTATGGCTATAGGATAGGGCTATTTCAGGTTCCCTCTCCTCAGTTGCCCAAGGTACTAGCTGGGGACATCTCCCTGGACACCTGCGAGCCCCTCTAGAGTCAAGTCTCTTGCCAACCCTAAGATGGCTCCCTTAATTAGGATATAACTTCCCTGCTCCCATATCTACCCTTCCTTTATTCCAACCATCCCATTCTGCCAAGCTCCCCGCATCGTCCCCTTCTCACTTTTCTCACCCAATTTCCCCTTACCACCATCCCACCCAACCCGCAAGTTCCCATTTTTGCCCGACAATCTTGTCTACTTCCTTGAATTTTGCAAGCAAATGGATGGAAATAGAAAACACTATCCTGAGTGAGGTAACCCAGACCAAAAGATGAACATGGGATGTACTCACTCATAATTGGTTTCTAGCCATAAATAAAGGACATTGAGCCTATAATTTGTGATCCTAGAGAAGCTAAATAAGAAGGTGAACCCAAAGAAAAACATATAGTCATCCGCCTGGATATGGGAAGTAAAAAATTAAATTTTGTGACAAATGTATGAGACATCATGGGTAGAATAGTGACAGACAAATGCCGAGTCTATAAAATTAAGGAAACATAAACTAGAAAACCACAGAATTAGGCTGATTAAGTGCCTAGCAGATATAGGTGATGGGAAAAAATGTCTAAGGATCTAAGTTTAATCTTTGGCTCCCACATGGTGCAAAGAGAGAAATGACTAAAGTAACTACATGTCCTGATACACACACACACACACACACACACACACACACACACACACACACACACAGTAATTATCCCTTGATGTGTGAGTTATTTAAATATTTCTCTATGACATCTATAGGTTTCTAAATAGGAATTTTGTCCTCTAATAGGGAAAACTATGCAAATCACTCCTAAATTCATGGACATCTGAGGAACATTAAGTAACCGTATTGCCCAGATCTTGGTTTCTAACTCCAACCTGAAATATAAGGAATGAAGAGCTCTATATACATGGGTATGATTATACAAAAAAAAAAAACACAGAATTTACTATAGTGTCAGAAAGCAAAAGGTATATAAAAGACAACACAATGTGAAGCAAAACAAAAATCAGGAATTCATGGTAAAACATTAAAAACCTAATTTCATATTTTAAGTCTGAATAGGGAGTAAGTATGCATGATGGTAAGCAGAAATAAATTAATAAATGAAACAAGTAGAAATACAATCCTCACAGCAATAAACTATCCCAGCCAATTTATTTAAATACTCTGTCATCAAGGAAAGTATAATTCCATCCACATTTTTTTTTGTAAAAAATGTGGAAAGGCCCTATAAGGTAATGAGGGTCAATAGTCAGGTGTATTTGAATATACATACATGTGATGGAATGTCTCAGTGTGGTCCTTTCTTATCTAGATGCCTTTAAATAGATCCATATCCTCAGAATCATCATAGGAAATAATCAAACTATGTTCTATTCCATTAGATGATTGTTCTTTAAGAAACTTTCTACAAAACAGCTGAACTCTCCATGATTTTGAAGACCATTGATAATAAAAGCTCTCGAGGAAACATTGATAACACAAAGGACCTTTGAATATAATAACCAAATGGAATATAGAACAAAAAATAAATATTGAATAAAAGAAAAAAAGAAATAAATGGAATTTACTTAATCACATTTTAATCTGATTGGCATGAGTATATTTTACTGATATTATATATTATATTACTATATTATATATAATATAAATTGTAATGTAAGTTGGAACTAGAATGTTCTGGTCTGCCTCAGCTGTCAACTTGACATAGCAGAGTCATGTGAAGGAGAAAAAAAGTGAGATATTTTCCAGATCAGATTGTTCTGTGGCAATGTCTGTGAAAGATTGGATTGATGATTAATGTGGAAAGATCAGTCCCACTAAGGGCAGTTCCATACCTAGACATGTGAGCCTAGCCTATACAAGAATCTAGCTGACTAAGAGTCAGTGAACACAGCAATTATAAATATTCCTTCACAATTTGTGCTTCAGTTCTTTCTTAGAGACCCTGTGCCAACTTGCCTATGATGGTTTATGACCTAAAACTGTAAGGTAAATTAAAACTGTTCAACCCCTAAGTTGCTTAAGTCAGAGGGTTTTACTGGAAGAACAAAAGAAAAACCAATACTTAGTTTATTAAAACTTCATGTACTCTGCAACACTTTAACTTTGCAAAACTCTTGTATAAAATCTTACATGTTTTAATCTCTCCACTGACCATTTCCAAAAACAATAGCAGACTGGTAACAAGTGGGATTCTGAAGACATAGCTACCACTAGGCAATAAAGAGAATTTTTGCCATGAATATATGGGTAAATTTAGTGGCTATTTTGAAGCTCATTCTTTCTTGGTAGGTATCTTTTAAAGCAGAAAAAGAACTCGTAATCCTAATTCTGGTAGAATATTTTTTCATTTATTTTTGATATTATAATACAACAATGGTGTGGGAGATTCTTCTGTTTTGGTGTTGCTTTCATTGGTTAAGGATCAAAATCTGCCTTGGCATTTTGATAGGGCAGAAGTTAGGTAGCCATGGAAAAACAGAACTGAATGCTGGGAGGAAGAGTCAAGGAGAAGCCATGGATCCTCTGCCTGAGATGGATCCTGGTTAGAATTTTTCCCAGTAAGCCACTGCCACATGACGATATACAGATTAAGAGAATTGCATTAAATTAAGATGTAAAAATTAGCCAATAAGAAAATAGAGCCAATGGACCAAGCAGTGTTTTCATGAATACAATTTCTGTGTGGTTATTTCAGGGCTAAGCTAGCTGGGCAGAAAGGATGAACAAGCTGGCCTCTCCTTGAAACAAAATAACATAATTTCTTTTTCCCCTTCTTGTCCCATGACCCTCCCTTATACCCTTCCTTGTTCTCTTTCAAATTCATCTCATACTTTTTAAATTAATTGCTTTTACATGTATATATGTATATGAATATGCAAAATTATTCCTAAACATAGCCTGGCTAGTGTGTATAATGTTACTTGTGTGTATGTTTTTAGGGGGGCCATTCATTATTAAATAACCAGTTGATGTACTTTTCCCTTTGGGAAAAAGATATTTCCCCCTCTCAGGATTTATTACTAGATGAGGTTCTTTTTTTAGGTTTCCAGGACTTTTCTCCATCCAAAAATATCCATTGTTGTTGTCCTTGTTGAGCTCATGTTTAGAGAGTCAGGTTGATGACACTTTATGAATATAGCTTCTGACATTAGTAAGAGATTCCATCTCACAGAAACATCATTGGTCCCCTGACTCTCCCAATATGTATGTTCCATTATCTGCCCTGCTCCCCAAGCCTTAGGTGAGGAATTAGTTTTATAAGTGTAAAAACCTTTAATATAAGTTCCTCAAAGTCTGCATTTTGATTTGTTATGATTTTCCATAATGGTCTCATTAAATTGGAAAGGGATGTGGCCTTGATAATGAGTGAGGTCACATCCAGCTGTCACTATTAAAAGTATTTAGATTGTAAGTAGGGAATATGTTGGTTTACTAAAGTAACTTTTTTTAGGTTCTCTTCTAAGATCTATGACTTTACTACCCTTAAGTAGTTGGCTAGGTATGAACTTTAAGGTTTTCATGCCATGTTGTTCATTGTTGTGGTTCATAGGTATCTTACTTATATGGGATGATTACTGGCTCTTCCCTTTGAAAGTTTGCATGGTACCTTCTGATCATGGCACTTAGTCCTCAAAAGAAGTAATTCAAGTTTTCTCTGTACAGTTTTCTATAGGCTCTAATTAGTAAATGTAATGTGTCTTTAGCAATAAAGACTTGATTTCTACCTATGTGTGGCAACCAATGACAATATCAATAGCCTTTATATTTTTTGAAAATCTTATATAAACATGACCAACAATTCACAAAAGGGTTTCTTGTGAAATATCATGCCTGATGAAATTTCGCTAAAATAAGATATGTACATTTACATATTACTACCACAAAACCAGACATTTAGACCAAGGGAACTTATATTAAAGGTTTTTATTTTAGCTATTCAATACTATAATTCCTTATGACTTTTTAAGATGCCATTACTTTTGCTTTAATCTTCCCACTTTCTGAATTTGCCTACCTCCATATTTCCTAAAGAGCTACTGCTTTTCAATTTCCCTAAGTAGGTCACTTACTCGCTGATATTTATTTTCTTATTGCTCCCTAATTTCCCTTTCCTTATACTGGCAATAGTTTGTCTTAACATTCCTGTTCTCTGCAGCTACTGCTGTGGAATAATCCTTTTGTACACTGAAAAGATTTGTCATTCTATAGGTTCAATAAAATGCCGATTTGCCAGTAGCCAGGACAGAAGTATAGGAGGGCAACCAGACTAAGAATTCTGGTAAGAGGAAAGGCAGAGAGACACAGTCACCAGCCAGATTGAGAGGAAGCAAGACAAGAATGCCTCACTGAGAAAAGGTACCAAGCCACATGGCTAAATATAGACAAGTATTATGGGTTAACTTAAGATGTAAGAGCCAGTTAGTAATAAGTCTGAACTAAAAGGTCAAACAGTTTATAATTAATATACAACAAATTAGTGCACCAACATGGTCAACTAAATCCACTTAAAACCTGAGAGGGCTTAGAAAGGATTCTAAATACTAAAAACAAAGTTTAGCCACATTTTTTCCCAAATGAATTTTGTTTGCTGATGGCATATTATAGGTCCTTTATGAGAGATCTTTCTGATTCAGCAGTAGCAGAAAAAAAGCTGCACAGTTTTGAAACCCTAGCTTTCAGGGTAGTGTTAATCAGCATGAACACTGGCTCTTTTAGGGGGCCTAGTATTTATTTGGGGTTTGTGGGAAGCATGCTGAAAGTTACTTTGTGGCAACATGGGCCAACTGGTTATCAGAGTTGAGGTGGTGAGAATGGCTCCTATACAGCAGTCTCCGAGGCAGTGGTTGGACTTCTACCATGTTGGACTGGTTGTAGCAAGCAGACAGGGCTGTATTTCCCCTAGCATTGCTGTTGCTTAGGTTTTTAAGAAACACTCCACATTTTAAGAAGCTCTGTGTGTTTCTTTGGGACTGAATGGCTGCAGGACCAGATGGGACAGAAACTTCTGTCTACAAGTTGGTCTAAGATACGTAGTCACATGTGAAGACTTGGGCTAGAATACCATAGATGAGAGAGAATGTGCAATATTTGTCATTCTTTGTCTCAAGTACTTCATTTAATATGCTTTTATAGTTCTTTCCATTTACTTCCAAATTAATGGTTTCATTTTGTTTACAATTGAATACTATTTCATACGGTATGTGTACTACAATTACATTATTTAGTCCTTGATTAAAAAACCTTTAGTTTGTTCATTTCCTAGCCATTGTAAATAGAGCATCAATGAACATGACTGAACAAGAATATGTGGACTAGGTTGAGGAATGATTTGGGCATATACCAACATGTTATACAGACATTTATTTTTAGCACTTCACAAGTATATACACCAATTTTCATTGTGACTGCACCCATTTATAAACTCATGAAGAGTGAATGAGTGTTTGATTTTCCTTGAAACTCTTCTAGCATTTGCTTTTTTTGTTTTGTTTATATTTGCCATTTTGATTGAGATAAGATGAAATCTCAAAGTTATTTTGATTTGTATTTCATTGACTACTTGCGATGGGACAATGAACAATTTTTGATATATTTCTTTACCACATTTTGTCTTTTGAAATTTTCAGTGCATATCTCAGACTGATTTATCAAATGGATGATTTTTTTCATTTTCATTGCTGTCGTCTTTTCTCTTTTAAATTCTTTATATGTTCTGGATATACAATTTTTGTCAGTTGTATAGGTGGAAAAGTTTCTTTCTCCTTTAACCAGCTGATTTTGTTGATGGAAAACTACAGCTCTCACTTTTAAAAGAATAAGCAATAGTTTGTTTTAAAGCCATATTCAGTGACAATGGCCAAGAAATATAGAATTATGTTCCTTTAAATTCCATGTTTTGGTGTGGATGTCTTCCAAAAAAGTATTATAGTTTAAAGAATGGAAAAAAATCATAGTAAGGCAAGTTGAATGTATATTGGTGGGTTGATCAATGCCAGCTACATTGAGATGGGGAAGCTTTTTTATAAGTTCAAGATGCTATCTGATAATGTTCTTAGCATTTATATTGGCAGAAACCAGATGTCTGATTTATTAGTAGAATATTTTTATTTTTTATCAAAAAATGTTAGCTCAGAAATGGAAGAAAGAGAGAAGGAATGATTATTATGCAGGTCCAAGATAGGTAATTAACTTCAGGACCTGCAACATTCCAATCTCTCTACAGTACTGAAATTTTAATCACCCAATCAGACCTTGTCAATACATCATCTTATCAAAAGTTTTCATTCACAGTTCTTCTTTGCTGTGCAGAAACTATGGTTCATAATGTCCTACTTGATAATTGTTGACCTTAATTCATAGGCCAATAAGATCTTATTAAAAAATCCCTTTCCTGTACCTGTAAGATGTATATTCCCAGCTACATATTCTACTAGGTATTTCAGTGCTTCATATTTCAAATTTAGCTATATGATTAATTTGAATGTGTGTGTGTGTGGTGTGTTTACGTGTGTCTATGTGTGTTTATGTGTATGTGTGTATAGGGCATGAGTGTATTATAAATACATTTCTAATTCCAGTCTTATATATGGGAATATCAAGTTTTCCAAGGAAAATCTCATGATGGTATATTTTCTCCAGAATATTTTTGGTATCTTTATCAAGTATTAAGCGGCAAAAGGTTTGTGAATTAGTTGTTTGGGTCTTTAAATTTGTTTCATTGGTCTGCATGTTTGATTCTGTGTTACTATGACATCATTTTTATTATAATGACACTATCATATTATCTAAAATAATAATGCTACCAGCATTGTTCTTTTTGCTTAGTATTGTTTTAAATATTCAGGATATTGTATGGTCCAAATGAATTTTAGGATAGTTTATTTTCTATTTTTGTGAATAATTAGATGGGCATTTTTATTGGGATTGTACTGTAATGTAAAGAGATTTAGGTGAATTGGTCATTTTCACAAAAATAATTATATCATATATTAGCATCAGATGTATTGATTTTCTAGCACCTTTCTCTATTTCTTTTGGAACTTTACAGTTTTCAATATTGAGATACTTCACTTCTTTAGAATTGGGTTAATTCTTTTTTTTTTTCCCTTTTGATTTTGTTTTTGTTGTACGAAACAGAATTTCTCTGTAGCTTTGGGGCCTGTCTTAGAACTAGCTCTTGTAGATGAGGCTGGCCTCAAACTCAGTAATCTGCCTCCCTCTTCCTCCTGAGTCCTGGGATTAAAGTCATGCACCACCACATTTCATTTTAAGGATATTGTAAATGTGAATTTGATCATGATCTCTGAATATTTGCTTCTGGTGTACAGAAAAGCTATTGATTTGTACAAGTGGACTTTGCATCCTGTGACATTGTTGAATTTTCTTTTGTTTTTAGAAGTCTCCTGGTTGGTTTTTTAGCAACTATAATGTATAGTGGACATCTGTGTCTCCTTGCTTACATCAGTGGGATTGATTTTTTCCAATTAAGATGGTTTGGACTGTAATTTTCTTGGGTATAGTTTTATTATGATGAGTTGTGCTCTTTCTATTAGTAAATTGGTTTTATTATTATTTATTATTTATCCTGAAGAAATATTGGATTTAGTCAAAAGAATTTTCTACATCTATTGAGATGACATATGATTCTTGTCTTTCTCACTATTTGTGTGCTTTATTATATTTAATGACATGTGGATGTTGGACACTTTTTGAGATTAGAAAGGCTTCCAACAATAACCAAAAATAGGTCTCTAAATAAATGCATACATAAATACATAATAACAAAAGGCAAAGATCAGATGTATTTACAGAAGAATTCTAGCAGACTTTTAAGCAAAATCTACAGTCAATCCTTCTTAAACTATTTTTAAATATTTGAAACAGAAGAAGCACTCCCTAAATTCTTCTAAGTCAGTATTGTTCTAATACCAAAACCATGCAAATATACACCAAAAAAAGAAAACTAAAGGCCATTATCTCTGATAAACTAGCTCAAAATGCTCAAAGCAATAATTAGAAACAAAATACAAACATACACCAAATAGATTATCCACCATAGTCAAGTTGGGTTTAGATTTCCAATGCAAGGATGTTTCAACATACACATGTCAGTAACTTTAAGGTACTTACAAATATGAACTTTGTTCATTATGTCTCAGATATTTTATCATGTTGTGTTTCATTTCCATATATGAGTTTTTACTTGTGTTTCTTTAGCAACAAAACTTATAAAATGAAAATATATTTAAAGAGAATTTATTTGAATATTTCACACAATACAACCTGGGGTTTAAGCAACCCAGTTATTTTTGCTGTCATCCTGGAGAGTCTGAGAACTTGAAGCTTAGTCACATGGTTGTATTTCTTTTAAGTCTATACCTGTTGGTGAAATCGTGGAAAATTCTTGGAAACCTAATAATCTTCCATTTATCTTGTAAGTTTGGAGAAACAATGTTCTGATATTACTGAATGTAACAGTGCTGGAAATAGCAGCAGCAAAGTGGGTTAATTCACCAAAAGATGTAAAGAATGAAATCAAAAACAGAACATACCCTACATATCTTTTATATTTGGGTGGCCAAAAAAAGGTACTGCCATATTTAAGATGTTCTCCACAATTCAAATAACTGCATCAAGAAAATCTCTCACATGGGCGCCAACAACAAATCTCTTAGTTCACTCTAGTTCAAGATAAACTGACAGCCAAGATCACAGAGATGATGTTTCTTGTATATTTTCCTAATCTTGGAATAAGTTTTTACATTCCATTTTCTTGACTTGTTTCCTCTCTGCATTTATTCTCTTTAGTTTGGTCAGGAGTTTGTTTAATGTTTCATAGGATTCTGTGGTCCATGTTCACTGGATATCCTTGACCCCTCTGTCTCCAGCAACTCATTTCCCCCTTTGGCTGTGGGTCTTTGAATATGTTCTCATCAGTTGCCAGAGGAAATCTCTCTGATGATGATTGGTCTAGGCACAGATCTATGAGTATAACATAATATCACTAGCAATTATTTAGTTTAGTTTGGGATGGGGAAGTTGTGTTTAATTCTACCTAGGTCTCTGGGCCAGGAGGCTTCTGGTTCTTGGTCATACAGGCAGTGCCTGGCATGGGATCCTTCTCATGACTTAAACCTTAAGTTAGACCAGTCATTGGATGGCTACTACCACAAGTTCTGATCACCACTTTCTCTCTTATTAGTATCAGGGATTTCCTGGTTTACCTACTGGATATTATAAATGCCTCCACACATGTCATTTCTACATCCTTTCACGTGGAAATTATTCTTTACCATGTCTTTGTGAATGATATTAGCTTGATGGCTTCCTATTTGATGTATATTATCTTTTCAGCTTCATTTTCAGTACTTGCTTGGTGCTCATGAACTACTTTCGTTCATGTTTGACTTTCAATTCCCATATTATTATGCCAATTGTAAAAGATAGTTTTGCTGTCTAGTGAAATTTTCCTTGACAGTTATTAAATTTCAGAGCTTGAAATAAAATTTTGCTCTTTCCTTGCTTGGAAGAGTTGATATTTGTACCTTAAGAGGTCAATTATTTTTATTCCTGTATAGCTAGCTACTAGTAATTTATTTGTTTTGCATTTTTAACATCTTAAGAATATATGTCTTGGGTAGTTTCTTTCCTTTTCATATGCATTTGTGGTTGTAAATGTCTCATATTTGAGCGGCTGTTTCTTATGCTAAAATTGGGAAGTTTGGGGTTACAATTTTATTGAATAGATTCTTAAAGCCCCATTTTCTACCCCATGGAGTCTTAGATTTTGTTCCTTGATTATATCTAAAAGCTCTTAGATGCTTCATGTCAAGTCCTTTACATGACTCCAGAGATGGTCCTGACAGGAAACAGCAAGAGAATAAGGACAATGAAGTACACACAGACAGCCAGGAAGGCTGGGAGCTGGGGAGCTTGTGCTCTCTGATTGAGAAACTACAGCACCCTGGAAGAGCAGCATCATTTTTTAACCTCCTTCATCAACTCATTGGTAAAATTTGCCAAAAAACTTTTGAATGATTTATGTGATATTTTACTTATTTTATTATATTTAAGATTATTATATGTTGTCTTAGTTTTTATGATTTATGCTTTTCTTTGGTATGATATGAATATATTTCAGTTTGGATTTTCCTCGATCCAAACTGAATTTTATGTACTTTAGGTGAGAAACAAGCTATCCCAAGAACCAGCATACATTCATGTCCAAGCAACTTGTTATAGATTAACATGTGAGAGAAAGCAAGGTATTTTTCTCAGTCAGACATTTTTTTTTTCTGGCAGACTGCATTTTTCTTTTAAAAAGACAGGACCAATAATTTTATTACTTATATTGAAAGGTAATCTAATAAGAAATCTTAGAACAATCACAATCTTAACTTTTATATATGAAAAAGAATGTCAGCTCTGTTTGAAATCCTCAGTTTGAATGCCCACTTATGACAGTTTCTTTTTATATGTATCAGGAAGTTGAGTGCAGAAGTGGGTACAAAGAACTAAGCATCATCTTTGATCACCAACTAATCCTAGCAAGAAAGGCATGTCACCTAATAATAATTGGGCTGCTTTGTTTTTGTTCCCTGACCTTAACCTAGACCTCCCTCAGCCATGTGCCCTTCAAAAACTTTAGATTGTCATACTGGGATTTTAACTTCAAAGTTATTTGACAAAAACATCTTAGTCTAACCTTAAGTTATTTTCTTTTTTTAATTTTTATTTATCCATTCAATTACTTACTTACTTCCCTCCTCCCAATCCCCTGGCGACGGATGGGAATAGAGACAGAGACCCTCATCAGAGCAACGGACTGAGCTCCCAAAGTCCAGTTGAAAGGCAGATGGAGGGAGAAGATGAACAAGGAAGTCAGGACCACGAGACATTGGTCTACCAATTAAGTTATTTTCAAAGCTTTGTTCCGGCTATTATGCACTCCGAAACATGTAAAAACATCTCCCAACATTAAATGAGGAATGTAAGCTAGATGAGCTACTAGGACTCACTTGGTTTTCTTAATCATTAACCCAAACCCCAGTACATATGACTCCTCAACAGAAAGCCATGTGTTCTAGCTGTGTGACAGCCCCCTTTTTTATTCTTTGCATCCTCTGCTTTATTACAGCCAGGGTCATTTATCCTAACTTTACCTATGTTAATTTTTTCCACTAACTAACCTCTATCATATTTGCTTACTATAATTATTAAAAACCCTCAATCATCAAAATCCCATTTAAATTAATGTTATTATTATATAAAAATCATTGCTTCGGTTACACAGTATAGCTTAGGAGGAAATCAGCTTCATAATAATCCACAGGTAAAAATGCTCATTAGAGTTTGGTATTTCCAAGAAATGATCATGTTGCATTAAGGGCAGTAGAGATCCCTAAATGGCTATTCACACCATGCCAAATATCAGAAAAAATGGCAGTGGCAAACATAAAAAGACACAGCAGTCCCTTGAAATCAGCTGCCACCTGCTGCTCCTCTGACAGGGCCATCAGCAGCAAAGAAAACAAATTAACAACAGGTAAAATATATGACCCATTGTTTACATTTATGACATATAAATGTCATGGTAACTAAGATAATAGAGAAGAAATAAAAAAGTATTTCTGTTTTTGGCACACAGACAGTAACTTAGTGTCCAATCAGAAAGCCTTTTATTTATAAATATCCTGCTTGCTTACCTATACATAATGGCACACAGAATACAAGGATTATGCAGAAATTCACTCTAAAAGTAGAAATAACAGTTGCAGCAATCCTAGCACTAACTGGGTGAAGGTAGAAGGAGCATAGGATTCAGGTTTTTCCCAGCTATGTGAGACTATCTCAAACTAAAATAAAAAATAATAAAACAGAAATCTCTGGATATCTGAGAACATCACTCAGGTAAAAAAGAAATGAAAACTGAGACATTTGTTATCGAACTATTTACAACATGCCACCCTTTACTGCTTCTTTCAGATTCACTGTCACCTCTGAAAATTGTTAAAATCACTCTGTCAATAACTGTACTTCCTCGGTAACATGGTGGATCCTCATGCAACATGGCAGCTGCAGAGGAACACATCTGAGTTTCAGTTGCTCCCAGGTTTGTGTTTGTAATTCTAAATGTATGGAAATATAAGCTGAAATTGACCCTAAAAAATGAGAGTTTGAAGAATAAATCGGGATTATGTACATTGAGTATTCTTGAAAGTCCATCAGTCTGTTCTTCAATAGTTCCTCAGACTGTAGCTAGTGATATTTCACGATGGTCACAGACAGCAAGTCTAGTAAAAATAGATGAAAAGCACTTACCTAGCATGTACAGAGTCTGAAATTGCATTCTCAACACCACAAATAAATAAAAAGCCTAAAACCTATACTTAAACCATATATGTTAGCCTTTACTAGATACACAAAAGAAAAATTAAACCAACTGGATTAATTTTAACAGAATTTGAATTAAATATATTGTGATTTATAAAAATAAAAAAATAAGAATAGCAAAGACATAGACCAAAAACCCTACCATCCTTTCAAATACAGCAGCCCTGAAACTGTGTGATAAAGAGATAACAAATTGCTGTAAAAGGTACAATCACAAGTCCTACAACAATGGCAATGGGTTTCTGATCCTACTGCACGCACTGGCTTTGTGGGAGCCTAGGCAGTTTGGATGTTCAACTTACTAGACCTGGATGGAGGTGGGGGTTCCTTGGACTTCCCACAGGACAGGGAACCCTGATTGCTTTTCGGGCTGGGGGGAGACTTAATTGGGGGAGGGGGAGGGAAATGGGAGGCGGTGGCGGGGAAGAGACAGAAATCTTTAATAAATAAATAAATTAAAAATAAATAAATAAATAAATAAATAAATAAATAAATAAATAAATAGAATGAAAAGGCAAAAAAAAAGATATATAATACACTTAAAGTCAGTTTTATCCCATGAACAAAAGCTAATGGCTGGAAATCTTAAAATGACCAAAATGTGTTAACATGAAAGTTAAAAATTTAAGCTTATTATTCATAGAAATAGATGTTTGAAATAAGTGAAGTGAGCAAAAGAAGGGTTTAAATGAAAGGGGGAAAGAGTTGATAAAAATATTATGAGAGTAAGAGAAAAATGAAAGAAGGTAGGGAAATAATTTAAGAGCAAGGCTAGAAAAGCAAAAAATACCCAATAATAAAATAGTTATAATATAAAATAGATAAGTGTAATTATAAGAACAAAAATTATTATGTGCATTTGGAAAGTTAGCTTAAGTCAGTTAATTATTAATAAAAAAGAAAAAAACTGAAAATATTGTAGTCATGGAATTACTGAAAATAAGAAGAAATTCCCAAAAGTGAAAAGAAATAAAAATGAAAAAGTTAAAAAGAATTATTAAATAAAAACATAAACAATATTTAAAAATAACATTTTGTGGTCAGGGGATGAGATCAGTCTTTGCCCTACTCTACTCCATTTTCTATGAAACAATGATCCTCGAACAGTGCATTATCCGTGGAGACAATTTTACAAGCAGATTTTGATTCCAGTTTGAGGTTGAAAAATACCAATAGGTTCTGTATGCACACAGAAACTGTACCATCTGCAGGAATCACCCATGAAGCATATACTGATAAACTGAAAATGTTACTCCTCAAAAAAAAAAAAGAGAGCCATCCATAAATATTGCAGTAAACAGAAACTGTAGGAGCACATGGATGTATTCAAATTATATCATAGATACCAGATCCAGGAGGTTTTTCGTCAAATCATACAGAATAAATGGAGTAATTGCTTTCCCTACATTCCATAAAGTGACAGACACTATACACTCTGATGGCATGACCATCAGCATCCTATCGTCTGAATTGTCTGTATTTTGAGAACAGAGAATCCACCCACTACCTATGTAGTTTGAGCTTGTCAGGGTCACCAGCAGTTAACTTGGCTATTTAATTGCCTATCTATCCACCTGTTCACTGTCTAGATCTGCACCTGAATGTGTTGTTTTCTGCTCTGCATCACATTTGGTTTTGCTTGTGGATTTTGTTGGTTTGCGTCAAATCCTTACTTTAGTAGATCTCTCCTGGCCCTGAAGTGGCTCATCAATTATGTATACACAACCCATATCTGAAAGCATTTGAATTATGCTGCAGGCTCTTCAACTTGTGGTCATTCTTTAAACCATATATAAAGATGCATAACATAAGATAGATGGAAGATGATAGATAGATAGATAGATAGATAGATAGATAGATAGATAGATAGATAGATAGATAGAGATATTGATGTAAACATATCACTTCATGGTATGAGAATTCATATTTGTAATTAAGAAAAAACGAAGCTACATTTGCTACCAAGACAAAGAGATTTATATGAAAAATGATTGAGTTTACTGTAACTCAATAAGTTTTGACTATTTGTGGAGATACATAAATGAGCTTGCCTTGTATTTCTGATATTTCACAGTCAGAACCCTTAAGTATTTCTGTAGCCACCACACATGAGGATGAGACTGAAAATGTCATGATTTGAACAACTACTGAGGCTATGTACTTGCCATCTCTTGTTAACAGAGGTTTCTGTCCCACCTGGTCCCACAGCTGTTCAGTCCCAAAGAAACATGCAGAGGTCTCTATTAATTATAACCTTATTGATCTATTAACTCATCTTCTAATTAACACTTACAGCCTACATTAACCCATAATTCTTGTCTGTATTAGCCGCATGGCTTGGTATCTTTCAGCAGTGAGGCATTCTCATCTTGCTTCCTCTGTGTCTGGGTGATGACTGCAGAGTGAGCCTTTCTTCTTCCCAGAATTTTCCTATTCTGGTCACCCCACCTATACTTCCTGCCTGGCTACTGGTCAATCAGCATTTTATTAAACCAACACAAGTGACAAATCTTTACAGGGTACAAGACCATTGTTCCACAGCAATCTCTCCTCTTGGGGAAATCTATAACTCACTCAAGTATTGTGAAATAGTAGCACTGCTTGACTTAAAGTCTTCTGTTGTCCAGTCAGTGTGGGCTTTCTGGATTTTAAATGAGTTTCTTCACATTATGGTGGTTATATTGATATTGGATGATTCAGGTAGAAATTAATTGACTTAATTTGAAAACTCAATCCCCTTATCTTTTATGCCTTAGCAGACTAGTTTGGGTATACTCTGAAGATTATGACAATATTACAAGAACAGAATAGTCTATGTGTGCTATTATCATGTTTTTATATTTTAAAATATTTTTGCATATGAGTGTCTTAGTAAGGGTTTTTTGTTGTTGTGATAAAATATCATGAACAAGATCAACATGGAAGGAAAGAATTAATTTCAGCTTGCAGTTTGAGGAAAATCAGGTAAAAAAAATCAAATAGTGCAGGAATCTGAAGGCAGAAGCTGAAGCATAGCCCATAGAAGAGTCTTGCCTAGTGACTTGGTCACATGAGCTTGCTCAGCCTGCTTCCTCATAGCACCCAGTACAACCACACCAGGGTGTCAAAGTTCAGTGAGATGAACCCTCTCACAAATATCACTAATAATATTTGCCATAGGCTTCATCACAGATCAGTCTTCTGGGGGCATTTCTCTGATACAGTGCCCCTTTCCCTAATGACTATAGTCTGTGTCATTAATATAAAAAAGTACCAGCACAGTCAGTCAAGTTGGTATCTTATTGACCATTGCAAGTGTATAATTAATTTTTATTGTCAAGTTAACTTGATTAAGAGGTGCTTAGAAAATTGGTAAGCCATATTTCTGGAAGTGTCTCTGGCTTTGTTTTCATAAATAACTGACAGAAGGGTTAGCAATTAGAGGGGAAGCATCACCTTGACTATTGACTGTACTATTCAATAGACTGAGAGTGCACAGAAAGAGCAAAAAGAAAAGGGAGGGACTTTCAGGTATAAATGCTGGATACTTTTCTAGCAAGTGATGCAACTTAAGTATGAAATGTTCGCCATGTGCTTTTGTGCTGAGTTCATTGTTCTCTGATCATGATGCTATTTTTGAATATGGTATAAATCATTTAGAAAAAGATCTCATTAAAGGAAATTGTTTATTTTGGGCATGCCCCTCAGCTTTAAAATCAATTACCAGTTTTTTCTCTCCACCTCTTATTCACCACTAGGTGGAATCATGCTTTCTCCAAAAAGTCACTGTATGGTGCTGTAATATATTCCATAGTGTATAAAATAACAGATTTCATGCTGTGGCTTTCCCTGAGTAAACACAGTTTCCTCTATTTGTGTACAAATGCCCAGGCAACATTGCATCTTATTTGTGCAACTAAATAGCTACTGTCCACCCAGCAACAAACACATAGCAATAGCATCATTGATTTGGACAAAAAAAATTATTACCTATGAGCTCATTAAATTGAACGCAGACTACGTGAACATAATCAAAATAATCTTAAGAAACAAGGCCAAAGAACTTATGGAACCATGCCACTAGATTATTGAACACCATCAGCTTTATTATCGAAAATGGGTAGTGTGTCATTCACTAAGCTAATCGATCATCACACCATCTAGTGTATACATCTCATTATAGAAGAATGATAAGATCTTGATTCTTTCACCATGGTTTGAGAACCTCAATATCTCTATGCTTCTCAAGATCCACTGTGGTTCTCTGGTCCCAGCTTTGTACAGTTTGCTTTACTTTAAATAAGCTCTATAACTCAGATGTATTATATTAATGTCAACTACCAGTAGTTCTTGACTCTCTGACTTTGCCTTCCACATATTCTTTCATTTGGATTCTGCAGCATCTTTAATGCTTTCACAGACATTCTGTAATAAGTGTCTCTGTGTGTATGTGTGTCAAGCATTGCTTCTTATGCACTGCATTATATGAGAGGTGATGCTAGGAAGTAGTTGAACAACATTTTCTTCCAATGGCCATCAATACTGAGTGAACTCAATAATATGGCGAGGAGATGTTTTTTTTTTTTTTTGGTCCAGTCTATTCGGTGTTCTGTATGCTTCTTGTACCTTCAAAGGAATATCCTTCTTTAGGTTGGGAAAGTTTTCTTCTATAATTTTATTAAATATATTTTCTGGATCGTTGAGCTGTACTTCTCCTTCTTCTATCCCAATTATTCTTAGGTTTGGTCTTTTTATTGTGTCCCAGATTTCCTGAATGTTTTGTGATGAGAATTTGTTGGCTTTGCTGTTTTCTTTGATCAGTGTGTTTATTTTCTCTCTGTTATCTTCAGTGTCTGAAATTCTTTCTTCTATTTCTTTTAATCTGTTGGTAGTACTTGTCTCTGTATTTCTTGTTCGTTTACCCAGATTTTCCATCTCCATCCTTCCCTCGGTTTGTGTTTTCTTTATTACTTCCATTTCATTCTCCATGTCTTGAACCACTTCCCTTACCTGTTTGATTGCTTTTTCTTGTTTCTCTTGGTTTTCTTGGGTATCTTTGAGCGCTTTATTCATTTCCTCTACCTTTTTGTTTGTGATCTCTAATTGTTTATGGCAGTTTTTCACCTCCTGTTTAAGGTCTTCTATTATTTTCATATAATTCACTTTTGAGTCGATTTCTTCTAATTCTTCTAGAGTAGGGTGTACAATTCTTATTTCGGGATCTCTGGATTTTGGTGATGTCATGTTGCCTTTCAGGTTGTTGGAGGAATTCTTGCCTTGGTGCCTTCCCATCTCTTCCTTCAAATGGAGCCAGGAGAGGCCTGGTGTCTTGGTCCAGTCTTTGCTGTGACTGACTCTCTGAGTGTATCTCTTCAGTGTAGAAGCAGGAACCGTTCCCATCCAGATGAAATTCCTCAGCACCAAAACATGGACGCCTGGTAGTCCAATGACCCAAGGACAAAAGGCGGAACTTGGGAGGTAGGGTGGAGACAAGTAGAACACAGGACACCCTGCCGCACAAGCTGAATGTTCGTGTGCTCCCTTTCGGGGGGGGGGGGGTCCTTGAGGCCTGCCTGGTAGGCAGGCACTCACCTCTCTGGGTGGGTAGCCTTAGTATTGGAGCAGAAAACTGTTCCTGAGCAAAGGACCTAGCAGAAAACACAGGCTTGTGGGGGGGAGGGGGGGTCGTGTGTAAGAAAGACAGCCCTGCAGAAGGAGCTGGGGGAGGGGGGCCTGTGCTCTCTTCCGGTACAGTCCGCCCCTGGAAAGCACACACTCACCCATCCAGATGGAACTCCTCAGTACCTAAACAGCTGAACTCAATAATATGTGGTAAATTAAAATAACATATTTGACATAGCTGGTGAATTTATTGCCATTTAATAAATTCTGACATTGTGCAAATGAATGCATGTATGTCACCTGTGGGGATATATGTATACCCACACACACATATCTTGTATGCAAGACTCTGCCAAGATGCTCTATCTCATTACATACCCAGAATTAATAATGACAAAGACTGTCAAATGGATTCTCTCAAATCATAAGCTAGAATTCACATTTCATACCTTAAGTTAGTTATTTTAGGTATATTGTCACACGAGAGAAACCTCACAGCACATGTATACTTGTTACTACTACCTTTGTGTGTGTACATCAGACTTAAAACATCATCCTTTGAATGCAAATTTATATCATCCATTGTCCAGCAAGTTTCCAGACTTTTACCCTAGGTGATGACTGCATCTTTGGTCTTGTTCTGGCACTGCAGATTCTTTTACTCACTAGTTACTGGTTTTCTTGAATCTCTAGTTTTCAAACAGTCATTATAGTACTATTCTTATTTTGATGCATTGAGCTGTTTCTCAATGGTGTTCTACAATTTCCCAAACTGTCTAATGGGTCTTTTATTATGGAAAATTGTGTCTCATAAAGCACAAACCCTGGCTGAATCCAGTAATATTAGTTTCTTACAACAGAGAGAGATCTTAGAAAATTACGTGATAAAGATCAATATGGAGAGGAATGACAAATTTCTGTTTTTCTAAATAGTCCTTAAACTATTTCTTTCAAGATTTATTTATAAAATTCTACTTCAATCATGCACTAAGAAAATGTTTTTGCTTTTGTTATCTGATGCTTTTCCTAAAATGAATGTACATGATATTGTCCAAAGACAGAAAGAACCAAATGACTATATTTCATGTCTTACAGAAGTTCACATACTGGTACGGTCTAAAAAAATAAATGATTTTTGGAAGATTGTATCCCCTAGGTGTACATATCAACTTGTGTTATTTCTTTTCTGCACTACTGTCTTACAATTAATCATAATAAAATTCCTGTAGAGGACAACCTTGTTGAAGTTATCACATAATCTTTCATGTCTCAGAATATCTTGCACTGAGAAAACATATGTGAGACAGTGACAATAAATTCATAATGGTCATTCCAAAGAGACATGAGTGGAGCTATACAATTTTCCAACAACAGATGGCAGAGAAAATGATTCCTTCTCTATCAGATGGCAGGGGCTAATTCTAGGAAAGTATCCAATGCACACCTCTCAAAATATAGTGATGAAGACAATCTAACTGACTATTTAGGAAGTTTTGGGCACCACAATAATGACTCTCCAGTAATTAGTGACGGAGGGGGTTGTTTTAATCTATTACTTCTACTCTATTTCATGCTGTTTTATGAGTCAGTCCCAGTTTTCGCCCATTCTAAATCAAGGATTAGGGCCAAATCTTGAGAGGTCCTGTCATATATCTCTCAATACTTTTTTCATGAAGAAAATTCTGTCTTAAACATTAAAGTCAGACATATTTTTTGTTAACTTTAAATGAATTATGAAGGAGAGAAAATATCACAAGGAGTGATGATTATTCCTCATCTTCCATTTTGGCAGGAAGGAAGCAAAAGGAAGAAGTTCTAGTCCTGAAGAGATGAGCACTGAATTGTAAGAATGTTTCAGGGGTAACAGGAGATCCACACTGTATTCCACTTTCTCCAATCTTCTCAGGCCTACTTTGTCTTTGTATCTCTCTGTCTTCGAGTGTCTTCACAATGAGTTTACCTAAAATAACCTAGAGCTACTACTCCATTTTCATACTTCATAATTTCTTTTTTATATTGCATGTAAAGTTTATCTGTAAATCATGCTTTTTAAAATAAAAACACATGAGAAATATCATTAACCCATACCCATACCTTTTCTGCTGATAATTTTCTGATGTTCTTTCATCATACACCATCACTTTCATCTTCTTGTCATCAGTTTTTGGTACACTGTGCTTCCCTGAGGAATGTTAATAGCATTTACTTGCTTTATTTGGATCAACTCAAAGGTTTTCCTTATGTTTCAAAATAGTCCAAATCATGTAAAGATCAAAGAACACATTTTCCTCTATTTTCTGCCACCAAGTCAATAAATAGGTAAATCAAATTATAGTAAGATAATTGTAGAAATGTGTGTATAAAAATTAAAGTTACAGAATACATTCTATTATTATATAAACCTGACATTTAATTCTTATGGATTTTCTACTTCCATAGCTCAGGCTAATATCAACTTCAAAAATTACCTGCCTCAGCATTCTGAGTGCTAAGATTATAGGCATATTGTGAAGCCGCCTACAATCAGAACCTTCATCCTTAAGGTTGGGATATTTACAAGAGGGTATTCTTGTCTGGTACTGTAAAAATTGTCACATCTGAATGCTATGGAGTCTTATGTACCACTGGAAACTACTGCAGTAATTTGGCTAAATTATCATATTGATAAACTTCCTTCTAAATGCTTGCATTGATATTCATGGATTAATGCTGCTTTCAACTTTGCTCACAAGTTTATTTTTGCAGTGGGCACCTACTTCGGAGAACAAGGAACTGAGTGATAAAGAATAATATGGGATCAGGGAAGAACATATCTTAATTAAGGGAGTCATTTTAGGATTGGCAAGAGACTTGGCTCTAGAGAGGTTCCCAGGTGTCCAAGGGGATGATCCCAACTAGGTGCCTGGCAGCAGAAGAGAGGGTGCCTGAACTGGCCTTCTCCCATAGCCACACTGATGTATATCTTGCATATCACCATAGAAACTTCCTCCGGTGACGGATGGAGATAGAGACAGAGACAGACACACATTGGAGCACTGGACTGAGCTCCCAAGGTCTAGATGAAATGCAGAAGGAGAGAGAACATGAGCAAGGAAGTCAGGACCACGAGGGGTGCGTCCACCTACAGAGACTGTGTGACTGATCTAATAAGAGCTCACCAAGGCCAGCTCTAATGGGACTGATGGAACATGTGATCAGACTGGACTCTCTGAATGTGGCTGACAATGAGGGATGACTGAGAAGCCAATGACAACGGTACTGGGTTTTGATTCTACTGCATATACTGGCTTTTGGGAGCCTAGTCTGTTTGGATGCACACCTTCCTAGACCTGGATGGAGGGTGGAGGGCCTTGGACTTCCCACAGGGCAGGGCACCGTGACCTCTCTTAGGACTAGAGAGGGAGGGGAAGGGGAGGGGGACGTGGAAGGGAACTGGGAGGAGGAGAGGAGGTGGAAATTTTTAATATATATTAAATATATATATATATATGGACATGAATATCAGCTCTCCTGCAACTCTTGACACAAGGCTCAGGAAACATTGCAGAGTGAGGCAGAGAGAATGTAAGAGCCAGAAAGAGGACAAAGAGGAACACTATGCAACTCTATCTTCACAAAATGATATGGCTATTGCAAGCATCATTTCATAGCAGGTGTGGTTGCTTACACACCACTTGAACAAGATTATGTCAAATGTTGTATTTAGTTTTATGAACTCCAACATCCCACTGCTTCCATGACTCTTTAGGTTGGGAAAGGGAATACCAAAGCCTGACAACAAGCTGATGATCTATTGGCAATTGGTGACTATGAGGGAGGGGAATGACAGTTCTTTAGGATTGTGGCAAGTGATAGATTATTCATTGTTTGTTATGGTTTAAAATGATATAACACTGACCAAAATCACCCTGATAGTGGTTGCTTAGCTTATGTTTCCAAATCATAGGCAATCATTCAAGGAAGTCAGGGCAAGAACTCAAAGCAGGTACCTGAAAGCTGGTATCTGAAGGCAGTGAAGGAAAGCATAAGCTGAAAAGAAATGGTGCTTTCCTCAATGCTTGCTTTCCTTGTCTTGCTCATCCTGCACCATGTTCTTTCTAGATATAGCTGCCCTTGGGTAGCACTATCCCCAGAAACCTGAGCCAGCCACATCAATAGTTAATGAAGAAAACAGATTACAGATGTGGCTACAGGCAAATATCAGAGAGAAATTTTTTTTTGTTATTTTTTTTCTTTCAGTTTATTTATATGATGGATTACAGTGATAGATTTTTGTATGTTGAACCAGCCCTGCATCTCTGGAATGAAGCCTACTTGATCATAATGGATAATTTATTATTATTATTATTATTATTATTATTATTTTATTGAAAAAAATTCTGCCTCCTCCCAGCCTCCCATTTATCTCCACCTCCCCCCACTCCTCTCCCCCCTCCCACTCCAGTCCAAAGAGCAGTTAGGTTTCCCTGCGCTGTGGAAAGTCCAGGGTCCCCCCTTCCCCCCCCCCCCTGCCTCCATCTAGGTCTAGGAAGGTGAGCATCCAAACAGGCTAGGCTTCCACAAAGCCAGCACATTAAGTAGGATCAAAAACCAGTGCCATTGTCCCTGGCTTCTCATCAGGCCTCAATGTCCGCCATGTTCAGAGAGTCCGGTTTTATCCCATGCTTTTTCAGTACCAGTTCAGCTGGCCTTGGTGTGCTCCCAATAGATCAGCCTCACTGTCTCAATGGGTGGGTGCACCCCTTGCGGTCCTGACTTCCTTGCTCATGTTCTCCCTCCTTCTGCTCCTCATTGGGACCTTGGGAGCTCATTTTGTGCTCCAATGGGTCTCTGTCTCTATCTCCATCCATCGCCAGATGAAGATTCTATGGTGATGTGCAAGATATTCATCAGTATGGCTATAGGATAGGGCCATTTCAGGTTCCCTATCCTCAGCTGTCCAAGGAACTAACTAGGGACATCGCACTGGGCACTTGGGAACCTCTCTAGGTTCAAGTCTTTTGCCAACCCTAAGATGGCTCCCTTAAGTAAGATATATGCTTCTCTGCTCCCATATCCACCCTTACTTTATCCCAACCATTCCATGTCCCCAAGTTTCCCCCATCCTCCCCTTCTCACTTTTCTCTCCCCATCTCCCTTTACCCCCATCCCTTCCACCCCCAAGATCCCATTTTTTTGCCCGGCAATCTTGTCTACTTCCCATATCCAGGAGGATAACTATATGTTTTTCTTTGGGTTCACCTTCTTATTTAGCTTCTTTAGGATCACAAATTATAGACTCAATGTCCTTTATTTATGGCTAGAAACCAATTATGAGTGAGTACATCACATGTCCATCTTTTTGAGACTTCCGTCTTCCAAATGACTCTAGATTATTTAGATTTGAGATGAAAGTAACCAACAGATCCAATATTGGATATTCCAGTGGATGACTCCACTTGCATATACATATAAGAAGTATTATTTTGATTCAATAAATTATAGAATGATGAATGACAGGGCCTCAAGTGTGGGGAAGGATGTTTATGAAAAGTCAGGGTCAGTTGGAGGGGAGAATGAGGAGTGGTTATAATCAAATTGCATTATATAAGTGTATAAAATATTCAAAGAATGAACACAAATAATTTTTAAAAATTATAAAAGAATAGATTCATTTTTATAGAATTACCCAGTGATTATAGAGGATGAGTGATATGCATGATACCAAGGTAACTATAAGTAGACTACATTTTTATACCTACTGTTACACCTAACAACAGCCACTGTTGTTAATTTTTTGATGTATTCTAATTTAACAATATTTTATTTAAGTCAACAATTACTTAGGAAGAAAATAAGCTATTTAATATAAAAAAATAATGATCAAGTATTGTGATTTAATATTGACTCTGATACCAAACATATTTGTTTGTGTGACCTGGAATTTGAGACCATTAAAGAATGAGGTAGACTAATGTCTACAGTCTAATGTAGACAGTTTTACATCTGCTTCAGTGTACTTTTATACACAAAGGGAACAAGAACGCAATGATGCAGGAAAAGTTGTTTAAGTTCAGAAAAGCATGATCAGAAAAACATGTGTATTTATTTACATGTTTTTCTGATCATGCTTTTCTAACTTAAACAACTTTTCCTGCATCATTGCGTTCTTGTAATGCACATACTAATTGTTGACAGAGCAACTCTTTCCCAAAACTTTTGCATGGCAGACCAATTCCAATACAATTACTTGTCTTGAACCATAGATTATATCTGGGAAAACAAGAAAGCAAGGTAGAAGGCTATATCTAGATTTAGGGCAAACTGATCATTGGGTTATATAGCTATGTTCTGACATACAACAAGAACAAGCATATTTTACAAATTAAATGTAAATGTTTGTCACAAGAGGCACAAAATCACATCCGAGCACAATTCAGGCAATAAAATGAAGCTGAGGTAAAAGGCCCTCTGCCTTTTCCCTACAGTTTCTGACAGCTCCCTAAGGCATTGTTCACCATGGTTCATTCTTTTGATCATATTCTAACAAATACACATAAATGAACCATGAACATCTTTACCGACTTTTCTTGGTTTTATGAACTCCAAGATTCATTGCTTGTGATTCTTAACAAACAATTTATTCTAAGGAACAATCATCAAGCCAGTTTTCAATGCCTTAATTTCTGAAGAATAAGTCTTTTTTATTTGAGTGTGTAAAGTAAACCATTTGTCTCTGGGTTCACAAAATCATGCTTGGAAAAGTTGCAGCTCAAGCATGCCAGGCACATAAAACTTTTTACAACATTCCACATCACAAGAGTACCCAGTGCTTGGTATTTTGTGTGAAAAGTGTTAAACAGAGACAAATTAATGATTTTGATTCATTAGAAGAAATTTCTATTTGGTATAAGGTAATTTCAACTTTTAAGCTGTAATGGATATTCTTGGTTGACAACTTGACTACATTTGAATTTAGTAAAACCCAAGTAGCTGGGTACACATATCAGGGAATCTTTTCTCTAATTGAATTAATTTAAGTGGAAAAACAAATATTTAATTCAAACTTTTGGGGGTGGGAAGACCCATCTTTAATCTGTGATACATCATTTGATGATAGCCAATATAAAAGAAAGTGAAGAAGAGAATGTTTCCTCTGTTCCTCTTTGCCTGCTTGCACTCCTTCTTGCTGGGAAGTGAATTCCTTTTGTGGCATTAGAGCCTACCTCTCCAGGACTCTGGCTATATAAAAGACCAGCTGAGACATACAGCTTCATCAAATGAACAATTACTGAATTCTTTGACTTTCTATTGGTAGACAGACATTGTTGTACTTGCTGGATCACACTCTGTAAGATACTCTAATAAGTAAATAAATGATTATATATATATATATATATATATATATATATATATATATATATATATATATATATATATATACACACACACACACACACACACACACACAATCATTCTGTAAGTTTGGTTCCAGTCGTTTGGGGAAATACATTCTCACTTTCATTTTCTTGTATAATGTTGCTTGTCCATATGTTTTCTAAACAGAACTAACACAACCACATAGACATGTCAAAGTGGATGAGGAAAATACCATGAAGCCTCAGCTCTTCATGAAGCACTATGAGAAGTTAGCAATGCTGAGAGTGGGGTAAACAATTGCACACTAATTGGTAATCTAATACTAAATGGTCTCCCTAAACAATTTTTAAATAAAACCATATTATAAAAAAGAAATATTAATCTATGTTTTAAAATAAGAATAAAATACTTTTTGTTAAACTGTTCTTTTCTCATTTTATGTGTGTATGTAATGCATGTTTTTATTCTTCCAAAACACTCTTACCTCCCTCTCATTCCTACTATCCCCTTGTAAGTTCTCTACTGTTACTTATGAAGACTTTAACTTCAAAAATATCACCATGCTTTGAAATGGCATTGCTCTGAAAAGATGCTGGAATAAATCTGAAAAATGAAAACTCATCTTATTAGTATTGTAAAAGAAATGGAACTATAGTGATATAAAAAATCCATATGTAAATATTATAAATTACTAACTAGTGTTTTAAAAGCTTTGAAAATGCAATAGTGCCATTGTATTCATTTTCTAATAAAGAACCCAGGATATAAATGACTTCTCTTGAGAGTAGTCCAGACGTAGAACTGTGGTTTTCTGTTTCTCACCCACATACATTTTCCTCACTACATTTCACCTACATGAGCTGCCTTTTATAATAATCTTGAACTAAATTTAAAAAATTATCAAAATGATATAGACACCAGACTTTCCCTTTGTAGCCTCACTGATTTTCAAGGTTACATAGTCATTAATTTCTTGTAATGTCTTATAATACCAGGGAAATTGGTAATAGCTTTTGGTACTTTGCATCTTGGGAAGCTACTGGTTCCAGTCTGCATGCTGTGTCTCTATTTATTTTCTTCTATTATACCCTGGACAAATAATAATGAATTTTGTTCTACTCTTTCCAGTGTCAAAGCAGTGTTGTGTCGCAGGAAAATATACTGTCAATTAAAATCATTGGTGTTAATGGAACACTTTTGTTTATGGCTCAAAATTCAAAAGGACAGAATACAGAGTTTTAAATCAGCTTTTAAATCAATTATATAAGATGTGCCAAGTGCCCTTTCATTCAGCTTCCATTACAACGTTATTGATTGCCTCTGTTTGAATCATCTAAAACCCAAGATGTGTCATGAGATTAGTTTCACATTTGACCCAGTGAGGCTGGTCAAGTATAAGGGCAATCTTCTGAAAGAAATATGGAGGTTATTTATTTCTGTTCACTGACTCACTTGTGCTGAAATGAAAGTGGAATGTGTTGTACTCGTGACTGTGTGTGTGTGTTTACATGCACACATGTTTGTATGCTTTAAGGTATGAAGAACTCATGACTTTGAATGGGATATTGTTACCATATAACCTGCTGTTTAAAGTTTCTTACTATTGTAATATGTTGGTGATATTCACAACGTATGAAGTGATAAAAAAAGGGAAACAGTGTTCATTTCTATTGTTTTATCCTGCTATAATCACAAAATAAAACTTCTACAGAATGTTTAGTAAAAATAAAAAACCACTTCAATATCTTTAATCCAAAGAGAAGAGGGAGAGGGAGAACGAGATGGGAAATAGATGAAGGGAGAAAGGCCAGGAAAGAAAAGGAGGAGAGGGAGAAGATGGCCTATTTGCTATGGAATGAATAAATGATTCCAAGTGTTGTTCTTTTCTGGCGCCAAAGGGATATTACTCTATTTTAATAGTTTTTTCAACATTGAGTTATTGTCCAATGGGAATTAAATCACTACTGTTTGCCTTTAATTTTCTTCTTTTGAACCAAAAACCACCCTAATAATGAAAATGTCCACACTAAAATATTAAATGTAATAGTTAAAATAAAAAATCATTAATATTCTGATTAGAATAGAAATGGGTCTTTTAATAATGTCTTCTGCTAAGCGTCAGAATATGGAACCCTGAAAGCTAGGCAAGAGAGGTAATGAGGCTGATTAAGGCACTGAGAACAGGTCTAAAATTCTTTGTGTGCGAATATTTATAAACAAAGTTTAGGAAGCATAAACATGGTAAACTCCACTTATTCTTCCCAGATATTACTTTGGCATAATGTTTGCTCCTGCTCCTTCCCTTTTTCTTCCTGGTCTGTACATTCCAGCTTTTCTCTCAACCTGCTTTGTGTACTATAACTTGCTACTTTATCTCATATTTCTTCACTTTTCATTACATCATTTTCAGTGCTGCATGATGTAGACTAACTGTATTTGTTGATTGCTCCCTTGGGAACTCCATGTAAAATTATATGATCAAATTCTTCCTGTTGTACATGCCAAAGTCAAAGTTTTTATCTAGTCTAACAATCCCATCTCTCAATAAGAGCACCACTTTTCTTCTCCTTTTTAACATATTTATCATAACTGCTTCAAATACATAACTGATTGGTTCAATCATTTCTCAGAAAATTAGGAAACAGCCTTCCTCAAGACCCAGCAATACCACTTTTGGGTATGTACCCAAAAGATGCTCAACTATGTTCATAGCAGTACTGTTTGTCCTAGCCAGAACTTGAAAACAATGTAAGTGCCCCTCAACAGAAGAATGGATAAAGACAAGGTGGTAAATTTACATAGTGGAGTTCTACACAGTAGAATAAAAATGACATCTTGAAATTTGTAGGCAAATGTATGGAACTAGAAAACATCACATTGAGTGAGGTATCCCAGACCCAAAAAGACAAATATCATATGTACTCACTCATAAGTGGCTTTTAGACATAAAATAAAGAAAAGCAGCCTATAATTCACAGTCAGAGAGCCTAGACAACGAGGACCGTAAGAGAGACATTCATGGATCTAATCTACATGGGAAGAAGAAAAAGGCACGATCTCCTGAGTAAACTGGGAGCATGTGGACCATGAGAAAGGGTTGAAAGGGAGGGAAGAGAAAGGGAGGGGAGCAGAGAAAAATATATAGCTAAATAAAAAAGAAAGAATAAATTTTCTTTGCTTTTATACACAGGACTTGGTCTACTGGTTGGTTTTTTTTTAATTGAGAAAAGGAGAAAAAAATAAAGTTTCCACCTCCTCCCAGCCTCCCATTCCCCTCCCCCTCCTCCCACCCTTCTCCCCCTCCCCCCACTCCTTTCCCCCTCCCTCTCCAGTCCAAAGAGCAGTCAGAGTTTTCTGCCCTGTGGTAAGTCCTAGGTCCTCCCCCCTCCGTCCATATCTAGGAAGGTGAACATCCAAACTGGCTAGGCTCCCACAAAGCCAGAACATGAAGTAGGATCAAAACCCCGTGCCATTGTCCTTTGCGTCTCATCAGCCCTCATTGTTCGCCATGTTCAGAGAGTCCAGTTTTATCCCATGCTTTTTCAGTCACAGTCCAGCTGGCCTTGGTGAGCTCCCAATAGATTAGCTCCACTGTCTCAGTGGGTGGGTGCACCCCTCGTGGTCCCGACTTCTTTGCTAGTTGGTTTTGAGGGAACTCAGTGATCTGGGCATAACTATAAACATTAATTTAAAATGAAATTAAATAAAATGCTGGTTATTACAAATAAATAAGTGCTTAAAATTGCATAGGAATGTGTAGTCAATTGTAGATCTTCCATTTTCAAAGAAAGATCAGAGTTAACATAAAATACTTACTCTATAATTTTGTAAAACTGAGATCACTCCATATTTTGTGAATTTTAACAAAAAGCTGAAAACTCTGAAAGAACTATTCCTATTAGTGTGAAGAGTCTTATTTTATCTGCATATTCACTATTACATGATTGCCAGATAATAGAGAATGTGGAAATTCTAAGAAATATGCCTATTTTCCTCATATTTGGTTTTGAACCACCCTCTGGTGTTCCTGGTAACACACAAAGCTTAGGAAAGAAAACCATCACAATAACCCCTCCTTACAATAGGAGAGACCTTTATGAGGTGAGGTGATAGTTGTCACAGTTCTCCTGCCTTAAGATTTAAAATACTCTAGGAAAATATAGATACCCCCTGAATGCCCATTAACAAAAGGCTATTTCCTCGAGATAAATCATAACATTTCATAGGTTGATTGTCTGTTTGTCTGTCTGTCTGTCTACCTATCTTTTTGGGAGAGGGTATGTTTGTATATTTTGTTTGACACATGGTATCACTGAGTAACATTGGCTGCTTAGAACTCATTATGCAGACCAGGTTGGCCTCAAACTCATAGAGATTCACCTCTTTAGCTTTCTGTGTGCTGAGATGAAAGGCTTGTTCTATCATATGTGGCTTATCTATGTGTTCTTTTTTTTCTGACAGAGTCTCAAATATCACAGTCTGGCCTCAAAATTAAATAGCCAATAATGTCCTTGAAATTCTGATAGATCTTCCACTTCCACCACATGCTTGATAGTAAGGTTACAGATGTATGCTGGTCGCTCTAGTTTATGCAGCCCTGTAACTTGAACCCAGAACCCTTAGTATGTTGGAAAACTCTTTGCCACCAGAGCTATACTCTCAACTTATTCTTCTCTAATTTTTAAATAAACTTTTACATGATTGTTGTTTGAAAGAATGAGATACACTGGTGTACCTCCAGCCATTATAACTTAAATGTCCCAAAAATTATCAAATGATACATATTACTACCTTATTCCTTAAGAACTGATTCAAGAAACTATCCCTCAGGAAAAGTACAGTTATAAGAAACATACTCCTGAAGACATGTTAACATGGAAGGAATCATTTTCCCTTAAAGAGGCATACATTTATACAATTCAAGCCTATAAAATCATTTGAGTGCTCCTCACTGATAAGCCTTTGCTCTTCCTACGTTTAACTCATGAAGTATAACTTTTGTTATTCCTTCTTTCTGTCTAAGTCTCTGGATACTTGCTTAAATCATGTTCAGTTTGTCCTAGCATTCTGTATGTTCTCATTCTCTCTTAGAAAGCCACTCCCACCAGGCTCCATGCTGATCTCTAAACCTGTAACCTTTCTTCTTAGCATCTGCCTCCTCCTAGCAGCTACCAAATTCTGCAGTTTGTCTCCTTGTTTTTTTTTTTCTTTCTTATCTTATATAAAATCAACTACAAATTTCCTCCTGTAACTATTTTTAAAATATTTTGTCTATGAGATTAGCAGCCTACGAAAGGGATGCTGTTCACCCTCATAACACAAATGCCATGGGGAGTTATTGCCACTTTGCCCTCTGCGAAGCATGGTGGACAATATCACAGCAAAACGTAAGTCAAATGAATCTTTCTTCCCTCAAATAATTTTTCTCGTGTATTTTGCCACAATGACATGAATAATAAATTAAATTTCAGGTGGGTAAACTTCTGACATAAATTCGCGATGGAGGTGAATGGTATTTAGTTATTATAGGGCCACATCCATCATTCTAGAAAGGTTTATTAGCTAAACTTTGTGCCCCTTCCCAGAAAAGACAGTTTATATATGAGCAAAGAATTGCTGAGGATGGTTATCTGAACAGGAAAAATTTATATTTTAAGGGTGAAGATTATAGCATGTCTTTGTAATCTTTCAATTAGAAGACATACATATATGTCAGCCAACAGAAATGAGCATGATTGCTTCCTTGTCTGCTTTAAAAAAAAGTATCAACATGAGCATTGAATCTGCTTGCATTCCTCATTTGCATTAACAGACTAGAGTGGAATCCTGGATGGCAACTTCTATAGTTGGAACACTACTGTTTTTATATGCTATGTCTCAACATTTTCAAACATTTTGTTTTGTTGGTTGTTTAAAAAAATCTTCTGTATTCTCTTAAATTCCTATCTAGTTAATTTTTGCTGACAATATCTAAAACTATTTTTTAAACTATAAGATGCTGTTAATTTTTTTAATTAAATTTTTTATTAAAAATTTCTGCCTCCTCCCTGCCTCCCTTTTCCCTCCCTCTCCCCCCACTCCCCATGCCCCACTCCCCTCCCCCTCCCCCTCCCCCTCCCTCTCCAGTCCAAAGAGCAGTCAGGGTTCCCAGCCCTGTGGGCAGTCCAAGGTCCTCCCCCTTCATCTTGCATATCACCATAGAACCTTCATCTGGCGATGGATGGAGATAGAGACAGAGACCCACATTGGAGCAATGGACTGAGCTCCCAAGGTCCAAATGAGGAACAGAAGGAGAGAGAACATGAGCAAGGATGTCAAGACCACGAAGGGGGCACCCACCCACTGATACGGTGGGGCTGATAGATTGGGAGCTCACCAAGGCCAGCTGGACTGGGACTGAAAATGCATGGGATAAAACCGGACTCTCTGAATATGGTGGACAATGAGGGCTGCTGAGAAGCCAAGGACAATGGCCCTGAGTTTTGATCCTACTGCATGTACTGGCTTTGTGGGAGCCTACCCTGTTTGGATGCTGTTAATTTTTGAGTTTCAGTTTGGGAAAAACACAGATGATTTTTTCTTCTTTGCATAAACTTTTAACAATAATAGCCATTCAAAAATATATGCCAAACAAAGACAAAGTAATTATTTAATTTATCAATTTCCAGAGGATGGGGTGAAGCCTGAACCCAAACAGTACCTATTACATTAAGCTTATTTAAATTAGAATTCAATTATAGAGATATGAACTGCCTGGGAATATATGGCATTATTTGAAGCTATACATTGAAAAACTCTTCTGAAAACAATTAATTTACAAATAAAGAAATTGAAGTACTAATATAAAAGGATCAAATCAAATGTCTTAGAAGCTGTAGATCCAGGCTTAGATTTAATAATTATTACCAAGGCTTTTCTATCTTAATATATCTTAATATATTTTCTTTCTGTGTGTGAATTTATCTCTCTCTCTCTCTTTCTGTATGTGTGTGTGTGTGTATGTGTCCTCATACTGTGTATGTGTATGTATGTGATATGTATATGTGGCATATGTGTGTGCTTATGTGTACATTTATGTATATGCACACACAGATACACACAGCTAAGGATAATGTTAAGAGTTTTCTTTGATGATTTTTCTCTAAATCCCATAGTCTGGTTGTCACCCTGCTCTGATATTCCTTCTCTCCACCTCTATATTTCAATTGGGTTGTAACAATATCTCAGCATTCTTATTCACAGAAATAGGACTTTGTGGTATAATAATTATTTGCCATTTAAATAATGTTACTCTGAAAAGAATGTTGTGCATTTTTGATGGAGGAAGGTCATTGGTTAATAAAGAAACTGCTTGGCCTGATAGGTTAGAACATAGGTGGGTGGAGTAAACAGAACAGATTGCTAGTAGGAAGAGAAAGTGAGGCAGATGCCATGCCTCCCCTCTCCAGGGCAAATGCATTAAAGCAAGCCACCAGGTCAGACATGCTGAATCTTTCCCGGTAAGACTGGTGTTACACAGATTATTAGAGATGAGTTGATCGGGATATGAGAATTAGCCAATAAGGGCTAGAGCTAATGGGCCAAGCAGCGTTTAAAAGGATACAGTTTGTGTGTAATTATTTTGGGGCATAACCTAGCCAGGCTGCCAGAAGCCGGATGGCAGGAATGCAGCCCACAGCTCCATCAACACATTTTCATAAAATAAATGAATACTATTTTATAAAACAGAAAACAGATCAACTTAGAAGCTAGACTGGATCACTAAAAATATCATCTTGGCATATTCAAATAATCTTTTAATGTAGATTTGTTTTAGTACTAGCCTAGATAATAGTCAATCTTTAATATCATATATTCCTTCTCATGAGTATGCTTATTAAATTCCTCTAAATTATTATGATGCAGATGTAAACTCTACAGTTTCATGATAGAAAACATAGTTATGTTTGTTTCTGTTTTTTAAACTGCTAAGACTTATGAACTTAGTGAAGTCGCACATCTTGTAGCAGCTTATATTAAGACTGAGACACAGTTTCATTCTTTTTAGTTCTAAGGTTCTCTCTAACAATCATGTTCAATTGTCTTCACATATTCTGTCTCTTTGGGCTTTACAACCCCAAGAAAGACAGTGAAATCTTAGCAGAGTTTCTGCTCAATGCATATGGAAGAAATGACGTCATGGGATCAATGAGATAATTAAATAATGTTGTGTAGAAAAATGTTTGTTCAATTCATGTAACTACAAATGAAGTTTTTCTTTGTGTTCTGAAACTAATTATATCCATCAAAAATTGATTTTTCCTTAGGCTCTATTGACCCTCAGCTAAATTATGTCTGAATGTTACCCAGTAAATTTGTTTTGTTGATGTTTGTAGTTACTACCAAAAATAATCTCCATAATGATAGCCATCAATATCAAGGTTTAAAATAGTTTTCATTATAATTACATCTTTGTTACAAAATGACTTGATTATTTATCTATATTATTAGGACTATACCCACTATCGAATTATTTGAAAGGATTAAATATAAGTCAACATGTATGAGTTATTTCTGTGGTTACTGTGATAGAATTCTCTGGGCAAAGTGATTTAAAATACAAAGTTTATTTTGGTCCACAGTTAAAATGTACAGTTCCTCATGGCAGAGATGACTTAGCAATAGGAAATGAGGCAGCAGCTCGTATTGCAGCCATAGCAAAGTGGGATCAATGCTCAGCTAGCTGTTCATTTCTATGCTGTTTTAGACTTCAGCTATAGGAGAAGTGTCACAGTATCTAGAATGCATATTTCCATTGCAATTAACTTATCTGGACAAACTCTTACTGACATTCCTCAAGGATACTGAATTCATCTCTCGCATGTATGTCCTAACTTATATTCTAGGTGATTCTAGACTCTGTAGTGTTAACAGTCTGTGTAATTTATACATCAGGAGGGTTTCCAGACTGATAATAGGAAAGAATGTCACTATTTCCGTAGCAACATAGCTATATTTTATTATTTTAAGGATAACATACTTGTCTTCATGGGATTTTTTTTTAAATTTCAATTCTATAAAATGCCCTAACTATTGTTCAGATAGTCATCTTATGTACTATTGAGATATATTTTGGGAAGTATAAATTCATTTTAGTATAAAAGAGGCTATTTTTAGATGACAGTATTTTTATTTTGATAATCCAAATTAATTAGATAGTTAAACTTAGAGGATTGATCAACAACAAATTCAAGAACAAATAGGTAAAAACTTTTATACATATATATGCCATGCTGGCCCTGTTTTCATAACAAGTTTCCTGACTCTACCTCCAGAAGACTGAGGTTATAGTCATAACCATTTGGCTCTTTTTGTTTCTTAGCTCTTGTGGACATACTTTATTCTATTAATGATTACTACAATTGATGTTTCTCTAAATGGAAAACTAATAAACATGTTTCATCTTTCACAGTACTGAGTTCATTTCATATTCTATATCAATATCCTTTCAGGAGAATAAAAAAGTGAGGAGCAAATTTAATATAAACAGAAATATTGAAAAGGTGATTAAAGCTATATTATTCTTTTTTATTTTACAGTACAATTTCTGAGTAACAATAGATTGATCTTTAAAATTTGGAAGACTCAAAGGTGCCAAACTTGCCTAAAAATAAGCTTCATTTATTTGGATTAAACTTCATTTGTAAATTAACTTTATATTCCCCAAAATAATTTACTAGAAAATGATTGATGGTATTTTAAAACAAAGACTACTAAATCATACCTGTATGATTGTGAGCATTCTCAGCATCAACCAAGATTAGGCATTCATCTATTCTCTTGTGTAGCACGAGGGGTCTGCTTGCTGTTTTTCTGTCCCGCCCAGTACCCCACAGCCGGCAAGCCCCAAAGAAAATCATACAGAGATCTCTATAAGTTATAAAGCTGATTGGCTCATTAGCTCAGGCTACTTATTAGCTCTTGTAGCTTATATTAACCCATTGTTCTTATGTACATTAGCCACATGGCTCGGTACCTTTCTCAGCCGGGTAGATTATATCTTGCTTCTTCTGTGGTCTGGGGAGGACTGGAGTAAGGGCTTCCTTTTTTCCAGAATACTCCTGTTCTCATCACCCTGCCTCTACTTCCTGTCTGGTTGACTCACCTATACTTCCTGCCTAGCCAATCAACATTTATTTAAAACATGATTGACAGAATACAGACAATTCTCCTGCACCACTCTTGTTTGCGAATGTTATAAGGACACCACAGTCATCACCTCAACCTCAATAATGTTACACCAGTTCATGAAGTTTACACTTGCAATTAATTAGAAAAAAAAACAACAACACAAAAGATATAGGCTCAATGTGACAAAAAATACTGCTACTTTAATCTTAAGAAAATTCTTTCCTTATTTACTATTTAAATAAATTTTCTTGAAACTAAATTTACTAATTCCATTTTAAATAAATACTTTTTTCCCAGACAGTTATTTTATTTTATTTAAATCATAAATGAACACAAAATAACTTTGGGTAACAATAAATACACAATAAAATAGCCCCCAAATTATATTTGTAAAGAGTACAGTTTTATTTAACACAAAGAAAATGTTAGCTATAATAGTATATATAATATCGTGACATCAAACCAGATAGCTTTGGTCCACTTTAAAAAGAATCTTTGAGCCTTCATCATATTCTACTAGGGTCTGTTTTTGAGATTTCTTAGCATTTCTTTAGTGTATAGCCTTAACTTCATTCCCAAAGATTAAACAGTAGAAACATATAAACATATCTTAACAGAAAAAAATAATTTTTGTGCTGTTATTAGTAGAGAGTAATTCAAAAACATTTTGATTCACTTCACAGTTCCCAGGTGCAGTCCTTGGGATTCTGATCAGGATTGTATAAATACAATCTCAGGTGTAAGTGCTGCTAGAGACACAACACCAGAGAAAGACTGTTTATCGAGTAAGGCCTATTTGGACTCTCAATACTAAATGAGATTTTAAAAAATCAACTTATGAATAGACAACCTCTTATCACATGTATACTCAACATATATACCACAAAAGGTAGGTAAATTCTACAAATGGTAGTTCTGAGGCTAAGACCTACCAAGTATGGACAAAATGTGCTTGAAGAAAATGATCTCAGTGGGTGGGTGCACCCCTCGTGGTCCTGACTTCCTTGCTCATCTTCTCCCTCCTTTGGCTCCTCATTGGGACATTGGGAGCTCAGTCCAGTGCTCCAGTGTGGGTCTCTGTCTCTATCTCCAGCCATCACCAGATCAAGGTTCTATGGTGATATGCAAGATATTCGTCAGTATTGCTATAGGATAGGGTCATTTTAGATTCCCTATCCTCAGCTGCCCAAGGAACTAACTGGGGACATCGCCTTGGGCTCCTGGGAGCCACTCTAGGTTCAAGTCTCTTGC
The DNA here is from genome assembly GCF_037038515.1 of Microtus pennsylvanicus. NCBI lineage: Eukaryota > Metazoa > Chordata > Mammalia > Rodentia > Cricetidae > Microtus > Microtus pennsylvanicus. The sequence goes on from NC_134591.1 coordinate 18,155,920, forward strand.
CAACCCTAAGGTGGCTCCCTTAACTAAGAATTGTGCTTCCGTGCTCCCCTATCCAACCTTCCTTTATCCCAATCATCCTGTTTCCCCAAGTTCCCCCCTTCCTCCCCACCCACTGAGACAGTGGGGCTAATCTATTGGGAGCTCACCAAGGCCAGCTGGACTATGACTGAAAAAGCATGGGATAAAACCAGACTCTCTGAACATGGTGAGCAATGAGGGCTGATGAGAAGCCAAGGACAATGGCACTGGGTTTTGATCCTACTTCATGTTCTGGCTTTGTGGGAGCCTAGCCAGTTTGGATGTTCACCTTCCTAGACATGGACGGAGGAGGGAGGACCTTGGACTTTCCACAGGGCAGAGAACCCTGACTGCTCTTTGGACTGGAGAGGGAGGGAGAGAGGAGTGAAGGGAGGGGAAGAAGGGTGGGAGGAGGGGGAGGGAAATGGGAGGCTGGGAGGAAGCTGAAACTTTTTTTTAAATAAAAGTAAAAAAAATAAAAAATAAATAAAATAAAATTAAATTAAAAAAAAAAGAAAATTATCAGCAAGCACCTCAATATCCTGACCTTATTTTATTCAGAAAAGAAAATAACTGTAATGTCCCATGACACTGTCAGGTAAAATGATATACAATATAAGATATTAATATCAGAAGTCCACAATAGCCGGGCGATGGTGGCGCACGCCTTTAATCCCAGCACTCGGGAGGCAGAGGCAGTAGGATCTCTGTGAGTTCGAGACCAGCCTGGTCTACAGAGCTAGTTCCAGGACAGGCTCCAAAGCCACAGAGAAACCCTGTCTCGAAAAACAACAACAAAAAAAAGAAGTCCACAATTGTTACTATTAGTATTGTATTGTAACACCCTGCCATATTTTATAATTAATTTTAGATTTATACTATTGTTTCCGCTTACCAAATACATGCACCATCTCTCTTCTCTTAGAATCTCTAGTGCATTCTTTACAATTACTACTACCATGAGAGGTATTCTTGTTATTATCAAATTTAAGTCATTTTATCGATAAGAATCTGTAGCCGATAGGAAAAAAATTACTGTAAGAAGTTTGCTTAGATTCTCAAGTTTTCTCAGGGATATACATTTAATCTTATCTGAATGTCCCTTTTGTGTTATTCCAGTGTTTTCTCACCAAAAACATTTTCCCAGGCTGGTAAGATGATAAAGCCAATAAAAAGCATTTGTTTATGAAAGACAAGCAACCTGTATTTGGACTCTAGATGCCACTGTAGAAGGAGGGAACTTACTCCTGAAAGCTGTCCCTTGAATTTCACTCTGTGCTATGTTATGTCCCTGCTCATACTCAATGTAAAATAATAATAATAAACAATAATAATGATAATAAATTTAAAACATTACCATGTTAACCTCAGAAGTACCTTTTATAGATATAAAACTAGTCATTTCTGTAGAGTGATTATCCCTTTAGTTGGTTTTAGAATTAAGGAACCAACCTATATATAATATGACCACTGATATTAAGCTATTACTTCTACTTCGTTTTTTCTTAGTGGATGGGGGATACATTCATGCAGAAGCATTTATACCTCGATATTTCTTGACACTTATCCATACCTTTAAACTGGGAGTTCCCAGCAATAATTCCAAAGTGCTGAATTGCAAGTTGTACTATATAGTGCTCATCTCCATATTCCACATCTTTCGCTGAGAATGGTATGCAAATATCTTACCATTTTATCCGAATTCTCACTTGACCTCTCACACAGTAATTCTATATATCCACAGCCAAACCAATTCCCAAAAGGTATGTTTCCTTCTGCTCATCATATGTCATTATATGTCCACACCAGAAAACAATTCTTTTCAGACTCCCCCGTCAGTGCATTTGGAATATAAGTTTGTTTTATCTATTCGTTCACGTGCTCTGGTCAAATTACAAAGAGACCCAAACTGAAGCCCTCCTGATTTAAATCTGATTCCTCACTGGGAAACCTTATGTCCTTCATTCTCTACTTCTGAAATAGATGCACATGTGCCCCATATAATGGCTTTAGGAATGCTTTACCTGGGGACAAAAAAAGAAATATAAAGTGTGGGAAAATACTGGAAGTTATATCTACTCTAATTTTGGCAGCAGCTAAATAATAAAAATCTCTTCCAATGTGCTACATAAAACATGTCTTTTGAATGGACAATACCAAGTTTATTTTCTAACTGTAAGTTATCTGCTGCTACTGTAGCACATACATTTCATAAGGACCCTTCAGCATAAATCTCATACATAGCATCATGCCGCATCAGCTTGTTTGTGTAGAAAAAACACACATCTTGAAAATATGAAGAATACACACACACACACACACACACACACACACCTATTTACCCAAGATAGGGTGACCACAACAGAACAAAGGAACAGGTACCAATAAATTCCAACTCGGGGATCAATGAGATTTATTTGGGAAATTTATAGGATATTCGATTTGGGCTTTCTTACAGCAGCAGTAAGGACAGCTTCATCACCAAGGCCAAATCCAGCATGGTTGAAAAAACTGGGAAACTTGGAATGTACTGCAAAGCCATTAGGCAAGTGACTCTGTTCTAAGCCTCTACAGGCACCTCAGCTTCATTTTCTGCTTCTTCTAGACAACTGGTTTGGTCTCAGTCTTCTTTGCAGTTATTCCTGCCTGAGAGTCTTTGTTCCTTGGCTTTTCTGGAGTATTTTGCTTGCCCTGGGAAGAAGGTGCCTAGTGAGTCTGATGAGATTCAGAGACTCTCTAAATATATTTAGAGTTGTTTGCCTCTTTGCTTAAAGAGCTTCCCTGCAGGATGAACTGTTTCAAGTGAGAAAACTCTTACTCAACAACTTGTTTTGTAGATAAACTAGAGTTAATAAAGGAAACATTCTATTCATGATGCTTCATGAGAATATCTGGTTGGTCTGCTTCATGGAAGAGCTATTGAACTAACTCTATAGTGGTGAAAAGAAAATTATGATTTACAGGATGAGAATAATTAAACTTTGCCATGGTCAAAACAGTACAAAAAATTTGCAGATTATGTAAGACTTGTCAAATCGGTGAGGTAAGTGTGTGGGTCATTATTAAGAATCAATTATAATAAGACTTCTTTATAGAATCTGGTTTAGAAAATAATTACCACCCACCTAAATGTTCAACTATACTTCTCTTTAGCTCAGAGCCCAGAGTGTTGAATTTAAGTAATATAATATTTATGGAGTAGTCTACCTTTTTCTGAATTATCTTTTACTGTGAAAATCAAAAATATGTTAAAGTAGAAGTGCATTTATATAATAAATAGCAAATCTTTCTGACAAGCTCCACTACCCACATTACATAAAGAAAAAAATTATTTCTACATCTGAATTAGATTACGATCTATGGTTATTTTAAGTTCTCAAAATAAATTGCTTCTTGTTCTTTGCAATTTCAAATAAAAGTCTAAAAACTAATTATCAGGCAGTAATTATTTAAAGTAATGTCTTGATGATACTCTGCACCTCAAGTACCATAGTTAGTATATCATACAAGAAAGTAATTATGCAATTAAAAATTCATTTATCATCCTTCATATCAAATAAATGTTACCCTAGAACAGAAAAGTACATAATGATAATGCATACATACAAGTTTTGCTAGAGCAAAAAGTGAAATCAACTTAATAATTGTAAGAATAATGAGATATATTCGCTGCTTTCTCTTCTGTAGTTGATGTGAAGTAGATACGGGCAGATAAGTGTGAGGGAGGAGGGGCTCAAAGGCCCATGCCTAACTGAGGCTGACGGGAAGAATTGTCAAATAAAGTAGATATGGGCAGATAAGTGTGAGGGAGGAGGGGCTCAAAGGCCCATGCCTAACTGAGGCTGACGGGAAGAATTGTCAAATAGGGATTTAATTTTCCGAAGAAGTCATTTTAAGATCCCAACTTTGTTTTTTCGCCTTCCGATTCCCATTGTATGACACTTCATTCCTCTGCTCCATAAGGCTTGAATTGAAGACATTATATTATCAAAAGAGGGTTGGAATCTTCATAAACAACCAATATATTAATAACTTCATCAGTGACTTTCTGAATTCGAAAACTGTGAGAAATGCATTTCTGTTATTTAAGAAATACTCAATCATGATATTGCCTTAACAGTAGCACTGTGAGAAATGCATTTCTGTTATTTAAGAAATACTCAATCATAGAATTGCCTTAACAGTAGCACAAGGAGACTATTTCATTTTCCTCTGAGAAAACACAAAAAATGTTCCAATTAACTTCATACTTAGAATATATGAAGGTCATTAAACTTCAGTGAAAGAGTTTTGCAGTTTGAATTTTATTCATGTTTCATCCAATATGAATTTTCATTGTAAAAAGTTTTGCATGGATAGAATATGACCCACTATATATCTACCTTTAATTAAACGTTTCAGGATGGGAATGGTGGTTCACTCCCGTAGTCTCAGCACTTGGAAGAAAAAGGGAGATGTGGTGAGCCCACAAATCCTCTACAGTAAATGCACAGCTGACAGATCTATTAAACTATCCACGGTAAGTGTGTATGTATACCCCACCTACAGCAACCCATTTTTGCAGAGCTGCAGGGACATCTGCCCTTTGAATAAGTCACTGTCTATTCGGCAGAAATTTTGTGAAATCATGACATTTCTCACTTCTATAGTATTGCAGCACTGTATAAACCTGATTTTCCTGTAGGGCAACTAGATACAGAATGAAGCCAAGGTGTGAAAAAAATTCATTTGGTCAAGTCCTTGTTCTCATAGCCAAAATTTACATAAAAATAGTCCCCCACAAACATGACAGTATTCACTGATAATAAAGGCGCTTCATACAAGAGGTAGTATGTCTGCTCTAACAGCAGACTCAGGAAGGTGTGATCAACTGGTCCTCTGCTCTGACTTAACAGGTTACTAATATTCTGTATATATCGTTTACCTTGATTTCAACTAACATAGGATCATAACCCAGGACATTGACTGTTTATACAGAAAAAAAGGCCCGAGTAGCTAACACTAGCTTCAGAGAGAAAAATTCTCACCTGGGCACCCTGCTGGAGTCAAAAGCAGGGTCCCCAGAAGATATTCCTTTTAACTCATCCTGTTAGATGGTAATGCAAATCAAGCACACTTGTCAGTATTGCTAATAATGTTGTGCTCCCAGTCACAGAGGGACTTTATAGCCACACTGGCTCTGAGGTGCAAAGCACCTCCTTACCAGATCCACCTGTTTCTTGTTAATCTGAAAACACAGGATTGATGCTATTGTTATCACTAACTTGTCTGCATGCCTATAGAAACTAAAGGTTTATGGAGATCATCCACCTTTTAACCCTTATGCCTGATGCCCTTATGATTTTTTTCGTTCTTTATTTTTTCCCTGCATTTTTTTTATTATTTCTAGGGGAAAGATAAAAGAAGGGAAAAGAAAATATAAAACTGCTATAATCATTATGCCACAATAGGGAAATAAATTATCATTATTACATCTTTTTTTCTATATTGAGTCTAAGAATGAACTACAATTTGAAGAAGGTAGAGAGGAGAAAGGAGTGGGGAATGATGCACACTTAAAGTGTAACATGCATCCAAATCCACACGTACCCTGAAGTTTTTAAATTCATAAGCTATAAACTCAACTCAGGGAATTATTTTTCCTTAAAATTGAACTTTCTGTCACTCACAGTTTTGAACAATGTAAGAATCCATATTAGCTCTAACCCTGTTCTGATTTTACTAGTAAATCTTCACTGATCAGTGTGCCAACATGCTTCATACTCATGTATTATATAGAACATTGTGAGAAATACTAACTTAGGAAATTTTCTTAAGAAATACAAAATTATCACCCAAAATGTTTTCCTCGATTTTTCCTCGTCTTAAGTCAGTTCTGCTACCTTTTGCTTCACAAGTGGAACACAGCCTAAACCTGTCTCACCCGAGAAACATATACACTGCCCAAGGCATGCTGAACTTATTATAGTTGGTGTCACTTATTTTTTTATTTTCCCTTAGTTTTTTTTTTTTTGTTGTTGTTGCGGTTTTGTTTTATCTAGATAACATTTTAGACATATGGGCCCATTAAGAAGTTTGAGTGACATTAACCACTGGCCTTAGAGACATCCTGAAACCTTTTACATTTATACAAAATGGTTACTTGTGTGGTAGGAATGACAGGTTAAAGAATAAATTCTTGGTTATTAGAGACAGTGTACAGGATTGAAAACATGTCACTGAATTTCCAGAGAGAAAATTATATCATAGGATATCTTGTCAGGAATGAATCAAATAAATGCTTTTGCCTTACTGTTGTACAAGGAAGAAAAGAATCGTGGAAATAACATGCACATGATGCTGCTGTTCAATTGGATGCGAAGCACAAACACTGGTCCCTTCTCCCATAATGTTACTCTCAGCAATGAGAAACATCAATGTGTAGCTCTTTGAAAGTATGGTCTTGTTAACATGCAGGGGAATTTAGAACTTAACACCAAAACAAGGATCTGCTAATTAACTGACCTTCTCAGATCTATGACTGACACACATAACTACTAACTCTCTCTCTCTCTCTCTCTCTCTCTCTCTCTCTCTCTCTCTCTCTCTCTCTTCTCTTCTCTTCTCTTTTTACACCTATGGAATTGCAAGTCCTCTGTTTCCTGAGAAGTCATGGTATGCTGTAATTGCCTTTCATTTTATGGTTTGCTTACCTAGGAAAGAAAGCTGCTCTCAAAAATGACTTGGGAAAATTTGCTGCAACAGCTGTCTTTGTTAAATTTTCTATTACTTTAAAGAAATATTATGACTATTGCAACTCTGATAGAGAAAAATATTTAATTGGTGCAGGATGACTTATGGTTCAGAGGTTAAGTCCATTATCCTCAAGATGGAAGCATGACATCATTCAGGCAGACACGATTCTGGAGAGGTAGCTAAGACTTCTACATCTGGATCATTAGTCAGCAGAAAAGACAAGTGACCCTGGGCCTGTCTGGAGCACCTGAAATTTCAATGCCCACCCACAGTGACATAGTTCTTTCAAAATGGCCTCACCTATTCCAGCAAAGCGACAAATGCTAAAAGTGCCACTTCCTATTGACTTCTTGGGGCTATTTTTATTCAAACCACCACATTCCCCATTTTGGCCCCCATAAGTTTATAGCCATATCATAGTCCTGTTTGGCTGGGGGCTTCCCCCCAGTTCCTGGCATAAGCTCTCTCCTCTGGGAGTTACCTCAGTCCAAACTCCACCTTTGAGAAAGTCTGACAAATGGTGACCACTCCCCAGGAAGGATCAAGAAAGCCAGCCAAATGGTAATCCCTCCCCAGGGAAGGTCAAGACCACCCTCACAGGCTATGTAAACTGCCCCACAGTGAATAAACACGTGTTATCCAGGTTTTACATGGTCTTTCCCTCTCCATGTTTTCCCAGAGCCACACAGGAGTAAGGCCATCTATTAAACATAGGTGTTCTTTAATTTGGTTAAATTTAATTTGATTTGTTTTATTTGCATCAGTGGAGAGGTTCATCTAACAGATAATACTTAACAAGCCCAACTTCAAAGTCCATAAATTCTGTGACAATATCAACACTGTTTAAACGTACAAAAGGTAGCTTCTGAGATTCATGCAATTTCTTAACTGCAATCACCTATTAAAACAAAATTTAAAAATCAGATCACATACATCCAACGTATAATGGCATAGGATATACATTACAATTCCAAAAATGGAAGAAAGGAAAAACAATGAAAAATACTGGACCAAAGCAAGACCAAAAACCAATTAGGTAAACTCCAAGCTCTTCATCTCTATCAAAACACTCTTCAGATCTATAAGCTTTGTTGACTGAAGACCTTTCTTTCTCTCAAGCTAATTCCACTCACTGTTAGCAATTCTCCTCAGCAGGTATACTAATGCTACTAATGCTTTGGCATCTCCAACATTTTGAGGTCTCTATGCCCTCCAGGCTTTATCTTCACAGTTTCATACAGCAGCCGGCTGGGGATTCCATGCAGGGACACTCGTGTAACATACCTTGCCTCAGTGACTTTCCTTAGCCATGAAGGTAGGTCAATAAACATTGAAATCTTTTTTTTACAGTTGAAAATATTTTTTTATTTATTTTTTATTTTTTTCCATTCAAACATTTACACTTCCTCCCCTCCCCCCATTCCTTTCCCACTCCCACTTACTCTCCTTCCTCCCCTTCTCTCCTTCCCTGCCCTGTGGGAAGCCCAAGCCCCCCCCCCCCATCCAGGCCTAGGAAGCTTTGCATCCAAATAGACTAGGTTCTCAAAAAGCCAGAATATGCAGTAGAAACAAATCCCAGTGCCTTATCAATGGGGTCTCAATCAGCCCCCATTGCCAGCCACATTCAGAGTCCAGTTTGATCGCATGCTCGTTCAGTCCCAGTCCAGCTGGATTTGGTGATCTCCCATTAGAACAGGCACAGTGTCTCAGTGGGTGGACTCACCCCTCTGGTCCAGACTTCCTTGTTCACCTTCTTCCTCCTTCTCCTCTTCAACTGGAACTTGGGAGCTCAGTCTGTTGCTCTGATGAGGGTCTCTGTCTCTATCTCCATCCGTTGCTGGACGAAGATTCTATGGTGATACTCGAGATAATCATCAGTGTGATAGTGGGGCAACGCCAGTTCTGACACACTCTTCTCTGCTGCCCAAGGACCTAGCTGGGGACATCCCCGTGGACACCTGGGATCCCCTCTAGAGCCAAATCTCTTGCCAAGCCTAAAATGGCTCCCTTAATATAGGTATCTTCTTCTCTGCTCCTATATCCGCCCTTCCTCCATTTACACCCTCCCACTCTCACAAGCTCTCTCCAGTCCTTCCTCTCTCCCTTCTCTCTCCCCTCTCCCCTTCCTTCAATCCCACCCCCACCCCTAATTCCACCCTCATTCTCCCAATTTTTGCCCAGCAATCTTGTTTGCTTCCAATTTCCAGAAGGATCTATAAAACAGACCCCAAAAGATGAATATGGTATGTACTCACTCATTAGTGGACTCTCACCATAAACAAAGGACATTAAGCCTATAGTTCGCAAGCCTAAACATAGAAATCTTTAGAGTGGAAATTTTCTAAAATTTCCTTCTGGGTATTGCTTACTACATATATTTTTAGATTATTGTGTTAATATTTTTGCAAATTATTAGTATAAAATTCTACATAATATTTTTTCTCAGTTTATATATATTATTCTCTCAAACTAATGTTGATCTTATTTTTATCTATAATTTTCATTAATGAAACAAAGTAAATGTGTCTTCTTTTTAAAGACAGGTACAAATTAATGTTCAAATTGACTCTCTTTTCAATTTAATATTGCTTGTGTTTATTCTTGTAAATCTATTATTTATTTTAGATTACTTGTTAATCATGGTTTGAAAACATTAACATTTAATTAATTCCCCTAACAAACTTACTTTTTCAGGCCTACAGAATCAATGGTTCTTATGTAAATTGAATGGTTTTCAGTGGTTAGATGTAATTCTAATGTAACCCAAGAGACCAGCTTCTAGGACTGCATTCCCGGCTGTAGAAAAGAATGCCTCGGAGCAATGAGGGTTAGGGAAATTTCTTCCCCATCATATGGCCAGATTTTGTATCTGATAGTAAATAAGAAAACAAATGTTCTCTCATGGCAACTATAAAAGGAACAAGTGCATGCTTTCCTGATGGTAACCTTCTCTTGTACTTCATCTTCAATAATCTTTCTTTCTTGACAATCTCTCTGCACAATAAAATCTCTTTACATACTGTTACATATCTCTCTTCACATATACACATTTCTGTTCTACAGAGCCACACTCTATACATAGTTATGTCTATTTTCACAGTTACATTCTCCATATTCTTTCAATTCACACTCCACACAGCTCCATACCTTCACACTTTCTAATCAGCTACATCATTCCTACATACTTATCTCACTTCCATACAGATACATCTTCTGTATCTACCTTATCACCCAGCTACATCTCTCCCTACTTCTCTTTCTCTCTGCACATTGAGCTGCATTCTTCTTTCAGCACACACACACACACACACACACACACACACACACACACACACACTCACATTTTTCTCCTAATTCTTCTTACATCTCATATCTCCTGCTATATACTCAGCTGGATCTCCTTCTCGGCATACACAGTCACTTTTCTTACATTTTCCCCTTCCTACTTCTCAGCAAAATCCCCTGGGTCACACAGCACTTCTTGAGTAAAGAACCAGAAACAGAACACAAACTGATCACACAGTGTCTTTCTGACTAGAAAGGTTGTGCTAACTGGCCAGTGATTAATGCTTGTTCATTCACATAGCTCTAACTGATCAGATTTACCAGATAGAAAATAATGTTGAAATTCAGTACTTAAACAATAAATAGTTGGTTGACTGAACCTTAAGGTTAGGAGTTCATGCAGAAAGGTCATTGCTGAGAAAGCCATGACTGCTGAAGTTATTTTGTGCCTGAGCTTGAATCAGCAATAAACACCTGGGAAATTGGCCTTGTATAGTAGCCTCCAGGGGCAACTAGATATTCATCTCCAGGGGCAACCAGTTTGCTTTGAATTTGTTCTGAAGCCTAAAATTAGATGTCTTTGTGACTGAGTCAGTCTGAATAAAGAAAAAACATCCAAGTATGATTTCTGTTCATCAGAATTAGACAGCTTAAGCAGAAATTACCACTGTGATTACCTACAGCTATATGTGTGCCCAGTAAATGGAATATACACATGAGATAAACATACAGGCAGTGGGGAAAATACCCATAGCTTGTTTGAATGACATATAAGAAAAATTACAGAGGCAAAATTATACATAGACAATGGTATTAGAAGTCTTACTTCACAAGTTTCTCTCCATCAGATAGTTGCTAGTCTGGTAGAATGACTTTATGTATATCAGTTGTCATCTGTTGTATATTCTCAGTGGCCTCTAGTAACACTACTGTCATCAAAGCTTTCAAGGGTATAGTACACACTCTCTTCTACAGTTTACTAAATTAAATGTCTGAGTTACTTTGTGTATTAGTTAAGATTTTGTTTCTAGGGGGCTGGAGAGATGGCTCAGAGGTTAAGAGCATTGCCTGCTCTTCCAAAGGTCCCGAGTTCAATTCCGGGCAACCACATGGTGGCTCACAACCATCTGTAATGGGGTCTGGTGCCCTCTTCTGGCCTGCAGGCATACACACAGACAGAATATTGTATACATAATAAATAAATAAATAAATATTTAAAAGATTTTGTTTCTATGATGAGATTCTACCACCGTGGCAATCTTAAGAAGGAAAACATTAATTGGGCCTCTTACAGTTAAGAGTTTTAGTTCCTTATGATCATGGTGGCACATGGAAGCCTGCAGTTAGCCATATAACTGGAGATGTAACTAACAATTCTACCTCTTGAGCAGGCAACAGGAAGTGAACTGAAAACTGGAAGTGACTTGAGCATATATAAGACCTAAAAGTCCACCCCTACAGTAACACACTTCCTCCTACTCCAGCAATGCCAAAACTACTGCTATAAAGCCACATCTCCTAATAGTGCCAGTTCCTCTGAGTTTATGGAGGACTATTACATTCAAACTGCAACACAGAACTATGATTTAATTATTTTTAAAATTCCTTTCTGCTCCCAATGTCTGTTAGTTTAACTACTCCAATGGTTTTCTTCTTACCTATATAATTTAGAGATTACTGTATCTCCTAAAATATGATGCTACCATTTGTATTATGGAAATAAAGTAAAATTCCTTGATTATTTTATTCAGTATCCTACCCTGTTATAAGAGTCCTCCTGTTTTTTCCCAGCTGTTCAGATCTGAAATAATCACACAGAACCATATTATTTACAATAATGTTTGGGCAGTAGCTTAAATGTATTTCTGGCTAACTCTTATATCCTAAACTAACTGATCTCCATTAATCTGTGTATCGCCACATAGCTGCAGCTTACTGGGTAAGTTCTAACATCTGTCTCTGGTGGGGTTACATGGCCTCTCCTAACTCCTCATTCTTTCTCCCAGCATTCAGTTTAGTTTTCCCCACCTAGCTAAGCTCTGCCTTGATATAAGCAAAAGCAGTTTCTTTATTCATTAACCAATAAAAGCAACAAATAAACAGAAGGACCTCATAATTTCACCTTTTCTGTTTAAATAAAAAAAGGAAAATTTTAACCTAACAAAATAGTTATCAAGGAAGGATTATAGTTACAATATTTATATCTACTTTATCTTTCATCATAACTAAGAAAAACTATATCTATATATTCTTCATCTCCATCAAAGACTCCAGAAAGATATAATATTACTTAATAAACAGGAAGTGCATTGTATGTGACTTCTAAAACTCTGGAACTGACAGAGACATCTTGCTACTTGGACAGTCTCCCAAAAGTCTTCTGTAACCTTGAGGTACCTATCTTCAGCTACTGGCCCATATTATCTGACAGACCTTTCCATGAAGCAGGAATTTCAAAAACAGTTTTGCCTATACTGGCAGTTTGTCAATCACTTTTTGCTGTGTCCTACAGAATGTCTGGCAGACTATTTAATGAAGCAGGAACCCTGAAGGAAGGTCTTGTCTTTTTATGGCAAATTCAGCTGTCATTTTGCTGTGAGTCCCACATGACCAGTTCATACAGCATGACATCAAGCAGTACAGGCAAGATCACTTTCTTGCCCAAATGGCTAGAAAAATCCATAAGGAGTCTCACTGATGCCCATATTTCTCTTGAAGTAATTGGTGCTGCCAAGAGCAGATGTGTCTCATTGTCATAAAAAGTCCTAAATTCTTAAAACATTTTAAATGCTATATTTTGAAGGTCTCTGAAAGATATGAAGAATACCTATCTAACTGAAATATATCTCTGTATATCTAGAAAACCTAACGACTACAAGCTTGAGTATTATAGATAACTATTTAGGACCTGTATTTCTTAATTATACATTACATTTTTAAATGATGAACACAAACACAATACCTATATCAAGAGTAGAAATAGACATATAACAAAATTGATCTTAAATTTATATTAATAAACTTTAAATTTATTAAATTTATTTATTAAATTAATAAAATTTAAATTTATTAAATTAATAAATATTCATACCAATGCAAAGTATTCAGCTATATAGCATATCCCCCTTTAAATATAAAGAAACATTTATAAACAATATTTGGGAATATAGGTGTAGTTCTCTCCAAACTGCTTCCTGCTTTTTGTTGGATGAAGTAATTTTTGGGGGTGTTCATGGTAACCTTTCTGAGGGTCTTGGCCTGTCAAACTACATTAGATTCTAAAGGTTTCATACATTCTCATCCTCTGTGGAAACAAAAGAGGAACGACTTTTCCAAAGCAACATATCCTTAGACTCAAATTTTGGAATCAAGAAACCTTTAAAACATATATGTTGCTTTAGCTTTGCAGTCCCCAGAATCAAATTTCTCTCAGCAATCAAAAAAATTCAAAGAAAATACAATAGTATACATAATCCAGACTCTCTGTGTCTATTCCATCTTTACGTGACATTTTTTTACTCCTTTTAATCTGTCTGTACTCTGTCTCTTTAAAGAGTATACCTTCTTTAAAAACCATTTACTTCTTTTTATAACTCTTGATATTCTTTTTCTTCTCTCTCCCAAGCCTGTGTACATTTATCCAACACCTTGATCTGTTTAGATGTCTTTTCCATCTAAATTTGTGTACCCGTAAATCTTTTCTGACCAGGACTACTTCTTAAAATGCTAAGTATTTCTTAAAAATCTAAGAGACAGTATTGCTAGGGCAAATATGGCCCTGTCCGCTTGCTTTGCCCAGTCTAACATGGCGGAGACATGTTCACTGCCTAGGAGAATCATGCACATTGTCCCATTTTTAGGCACATAGAAGGTCTATATCATCATTAAGCAAGTTGTAGCACTCTGCCCACAGAACCCATTTAAATCTCCATAGCTGAACCACTGAAGGAGATAAAGCTGTTTGTGTTAGCAGCATGGCCTGGGAAGCTGCCATTTCAAAAGTGCATGGACTTCTTTTTCTGCTACTGCTGAATCAGTAAGACCTCTCTTAAAGGAACTGCAGCATGCTGCCAGCAAGCAGAGCAAGAAACTATGTTAAACTCTGATTTTTTTTTCTGTCTAGAATTCCTTTTTAAACTCTCTCAGGTTTTACATGAATATAGTTCACCACGTTGTCATACCAAATTGTTATAAGAGGCTGCTTGTTTGTTCCTAGCTGCTTAGCCCTGAAATAATAACAAGAAACTGTGTTATTTGCAATACTGTTTGGCCAATAGCTTATTTGTATTTATGGCTAACTCTTATATCCTAAATTAACCTATCTCCATTAATCTGTGTATTACCACATGGCTGTGGTATACCAGGTAAAATTCTGGTGAAAGTTCCAGCAAAAGTTCCAAAGTTTGTCTCGGCAGGGCTACATGGCTTCTCCTGACTCTGCCTTCTTTCTCCCAGCATTCAGTTTAGTTTTCCTTTCTTAGATAAGTTCTGCCTTGCTCTAGTCCAAGGCAATCTCTTTATTCACTAACCAATAAATGCAACATATAAACAAAAGGACTCCCCACAGCACTACCCCATCATTTTTAATGTGATTAATTTATCTTGTCGGTGCTAGCCTTTGAATTAAAGCTTTTCTAATCCAGATACTGTCAATGATGGAATTCTCCAGAAAACCCTTTATTGGCAGGTTCATCCTCCTTGGGGAATGGAAACCTCCATAAGAGCACTCTAAAGTAACTTTATGGGTAATTTGCTTTGCTGCCACCCGACCACAGTCCTGGTTCAGGTCCTGAGACAGGGAAAGGGCATCAGTGGCAAAAGACTTATACAACCACCAGATGAGTTCCACACAAGTAGCTGTCCACAAACACCTGGAGCCATCTTTTCTTTATACTTCAAAAACAAGCATAGTTTCTCTTTCCTCCAGTGTTAACCACCAGCAAAAACAAAGATGGCAAATTTGTTTGTTCCCAACTTTTACATCAAAACAACTTTTAAACCAAAAACAGTGCCCAGCATTTTTCTAGTTTGATGAAATATCGAACCAGATACATTATGTCTTTATAAAACTACAAGCTGATACACAGAGACACACATTTTTATGAATTACAATATCACTCAAAACCCATCAAAGCATATTTACAGACGCAGGGGTGATTTTCCATAAATGTCTTGCACACAGTCAACTTGTGTTTCGCTAACTGTTCCCTAAACTGAAAAAGTGTCCTACAAGCCTAAGCCTCCTATAAAGGGTAATAAATCAAAATGAAACTAAAATCTGCAAAGAGAATCATCAATATTATGAGAGAGAAGAGAGCAAGTAGGCTGAGCAGTCTCAAAAGAATTCTGAGCTATCTCAAGGTCTATTGGTCCTTGCTGAGTAAGGGAACTTCTCCATAGTCTTTGCCTCTTGGAAACCCACTAAACATGCATTCATATGCTGATCTAAAACTAGACCACAGGCCTTCCAACATTGCTTGTCCGTCTACTGATTGGCTATAAGTGGCCACAGTAAGAAGAAACTCTTTAGATTTTAATGCCTTCATGTCACACATCTCAGTTTACAAATTAATGAGGAAATAAAATTTTGCCTTTAAATTACCAAGTTATTGCTATATGGTGGTGATAATATAAAGTAAACCAGGCACGGACAATCTTGTGAAAGTAATAATATCCAAAATCTTTAGC
The DNA here is from genome assembly GCF_037038515.1 of Microtus pennsylvanicus. NCBI lineage: Eukaryota > Metazoa > Chordata > Mammalia > Rodentia > Cricetidae > Microtus > Microtus pennsylvanicus. The sequence goes on from NC_134591.1 coordinate 18,171,646, forward strand.
CATTAGTTTTATTGGAGTTTCTAATCTTCTCTAGAGAAAGGTATCATTTTCAGAGTCAAATTCCTGAAAATAACTCAGGTTCAGAAAGAACTCGAATGAAAACATTGACATACTTCCTGATAAATGCATTCTCTAGTGTGTCTTGATGGCTCTTCTTTCAACAAATTAACACTTTTTTGTAAGGAGTATTTAAGAGTGGTTTTTCTATTAATCCTGCTGATTACATTGTAGCGCACATACTTGGTTTATTAAAAATAAGATAGACATACATGAGGATATTTCCACATTATTTAAAATAACAACATGAAATAAATTGAAAATTACAAATCTTAAACTTTTTTACTCGAGTACCAGACATGCTATATGGCCTTAAGTGGAGCAATAAAACATGCATTTCCTTAATTAAGTAGAAAATGTTTCCAATAAGAGAAACAATTTATGCCTAACATTACTCTTTTATACTCATAGATTGGTTCCTAGGCCAATAATCATCTATTAATGAATGGAAAGACATACTAAGATCACAGCCAAACACTTAGTGGACCTCAGGAATCCTGCTGAAAAGAGGTATGAATGATTATAGTAGCCAGAGAGTAAAGGACATCGCAAGGAAACCCACACTATTATCTAGCCTGTGCTCATGGGAGCTCACAGAGACCGAACCAACAACCATGGAGTCTGCATAGAACTGACCTAGACCCTCTGCATAGATGTGGCAGTTGTGCAGATTTGTCTTCTTGTGAGAATTCTAACAGTGGGAGCGAAACTGTCTCTAACTTTTCTGCTTTGGGAGACTTGCTCCTCCTATTTGGTTACCTTGTCCTGCCTTAGTACAAGGCAAGGTGCTTAGTCTTTCTACAACTTAAAATGCCATGTTTTGTTGATACTCATAGAAGTCCTGCCCTTTACAGAATAGAAATAGAAGAGGAATAGATGAGGGTTTGAAGGCAGAGAGGAACTTATGGGAGGGGTTGAGAAAATTGGAGGGAGAGAAAACTGCGGTAAATATGTAAAATAAATAAATAAGAAAAAGATCATTAATAACTTAAAATGTATCTATGAGAAGGAAAGACATGACAATTGCTGAGTTTATAGAGAAGCAACATGTATCCAGGTTCTGGCTATTACAAACAATGCTGCCATGAACATAGTTGAGCATATACTTTTGTTGTATGATAGGGCCTCTCTTGGGTATATTCCCAAGAGTGGTATTGCTGGATCCAGGGGTAGGTTGATTCCGAATTTCCTGAGAAACCGAAACACTGCTTTCCAGAGTGGTTGCACAAGTTTGCATTCCCACCAGCAATGGGTGAGTGTCCCCCTTTCTCCACAACCTCTCCAGCAAAGGCTATCATTGGTGTTTTTTATTTTAGCCATTCTGACAGGTGTAAGATGGTATCTTAAAGTTGTCTCGATTTGCATTTCCCTGATCGCTAGGGAAGTTGAGCATGACCTTAAGTGTCTTTTGGCCATTTGAAGTTCTTCTGTTGAGAATTCTCTGTTCAGCTCAGTGCCCCATTTTATAATTGGATTGATTAGCCTTTTACGGTCTAGTTTCTTGATTTCTTTATATATTTTGGAGATCAGACCTTTGTCAGTTGCGGGGTTGGTGAAAATCTTCTCCCAGTAAGTGGGTTGTCTTTTTGTCTTAGTGACAGTGTCCTTTGCTTTACAGAAGCTTCTCAGCCTCAGGAGGTCCCATTTATTCAATGATGCCCTTAGTGTCTGAGCTGCTGGGGTTATACGTAAGAAGTGGTCTCCTGTGCCCATGTGCTGTAGAGTACTTCCCACTTCCTCTTCTATCAGGTTCAGTGTGTTCGGACTGATATTGAGGTCTTTAATCCATTTGGACTTGAGTTTTGTGCATGATGATAGATATGGATCTATTTTCATTCTTTTACAGATTGACATCCAGATTTGCCAGCACAATTTGTTGAAAATGAAAAAGAATTAAAAGGATATGCAGTTGGGAGGGAATTGTGCTGTGGTACCCAATAAATCAGCAGTCAGTGGGGGAATCAGAAATGAAATAATAAAGTAAGACTGTACACATGAAATTCTCAATTAATAAATAAATAAATAAATAAATAAATAAATAAATAAATAAATAAAAGATAGTTTCAAAATATTGCGTTCTTGCCACAAGTTGATATTCCATGCTTTCTTTATACCCACGTGAGGCCTGCCCCTTTCTGAACAGATACAGAGGTAGGGTGAATGGGGTTACTGAGGGCAGGATTGGGAGGGAGTATGAGGAGAGGAGGGAGGGACACTGCCGTATGGATTTAAAATAGTTAAATTAAGATAAAAAATAATTTAATTCTTCTTTATACTTACACTTTTATGTACTAAATACACTGAAAGACTTTCGATGTTGACTTTGATTTCCAATGATGAATCATAATTTTCACTGCTGTACTTAATAAACATTTTGTTCATTTATTTATTTAATAAACATCATTTAAAAAATGAATGCATAAATAAAAAAAAGAAGCAACATGTAAAACTATGATCACATGTGTGCAGAAAGAAATGAGTGTCTGTTCATATCCACATGTAAACATCATTAAGAGTTACATTAACAATAGATCAGAGAACAATCTTTTTGTTTGTTTTTGTTTCTTCATTTGTAGCTGTACTGGCTGGTTTTCTGTGTCAACTTTGCACAAGCTAGAGTCATCAAGGAGAAAGGAGCCTCAATTGAGGAAATGGCTCCATGACAGTAAGCTATAAGGTATTTTTTCATTTACTGATCAATGTGGAAGGCACCAGCCCATGATGGGGGTGGTGTCATGCCTTGTCTTAGGTTCTGTAAAAAGCCAGGTTGAGGTAGCTTTAGATGGAGGCTGTTCATTCATTCCTGGCTGCTCAGACTCAAAAGAATCACACAAAAACTATAATATTTAAAACACTGCTTGGCCAATAGCTTAATAGTATTGCTAGCTAGCTCTTATATATCTTAAATTAACCCATTTCCATTATTTTACCTTTTATCACAAGTCTTGTGGTTTACCAGTAAAGTTAAGGGGCACATCAGGGGGCATCTACATGGATTTCACTGACTCCTCCTACTTTGCCCCAGCATTCAGTTTAATTTCCCCATATAGTTCTATTCTGCCCTATCACAAGCCAAAGTAGCTTCTTTATTTATTAACCAAAAAAGAAACAGACAGAAGGGCTTCCAACACCAGGAAGCCATGAAGAGAAAGCCAGTAAGCAGTACCACTCCAACGACCTTTGCATCAGCCCTGCCTCCGGGATCCTGACCAGTTTGAGTTTCTGTCCTGACTTGTCAGTGGTGAACAACAAAGTGTAAGTCCTTTGTCCTTTGCTCACCAATTTGAATTTGGTCATGGTATTTTATTACAGCAACAGAACCTTAAATAGTAGCTATCTTTGATTAACCATGAAAAGTTTACCAATGTTGTAGTTATTTATTTTAAAGTTGGTGACAAATCTGTGTCCCCCTTTTAAAAACTGTTAATCACCCTTCCATATACAACATTCTTCAAGAAGATAGGTAAATGTAAGACATTATTCTATTTATAGAACTGTGGGACATTTTCTTAATTAATTAATTTCTAAAGTGGCCATCCCTGCACATGTGGGAATTCCCATTTTGGGCTGGAGATCATGGATAGAGCAAGCCACGGAGGGCAAACATGTACTAACCAGGACTCTTCCATAACCTCTGTATCAGTTCCTGCCTTGAGTTATGACCCTGACTTCCCTTAGTGATGAATTCCAAGTTGTAAGAAAAATAAATCTTTTCCTCTCTCCAAAAAATAAAATAAGTGAAAGAATATTTTTAGGATGGAAATTAAAGCACAAATTGAGCAAAATCAATCAAAGTTCATAAAAACCACCACCAGATTTAACAAAGTATTTCTCACTTTACAAGCATATATGTCACTAAAATATGCTATAGCCTGAGATTTAAATCATGAACACTACATTTACCTTTGTCTTTAATGATAGGTAAAACATTCTATTATAGGCTTGTGGTTTATTGTTTAATTTCTAAAGACTTTTCTCAGTGATCAAAACAAAGTAGGTGCTCAAAATTATCTCTATTTGAATGATATATCTTTAGGAAAAATAGTCACAAGTCTGCAATTATTAATGATTATGCATAGCTATGCAGATTCATTTCAATAAATGTTGTGAGTATCCATGTACTTAGCAAGATTCAGCCTCCAAGCTGAGCAGGATATTTCTTTTTAATATGTTACAGTCCAATGTGAGATATGACACAACCAATTCCAATGAAAGACAGAATTTATGAAGTGTAATTAGAACACACTGTGTATCTTCTTGTAGATTGTACATTACTGAAAAAGACTCCTTTTCTGTGAGCTGTTTAACTTGATTATTATTTGCTTTATTGTAAAGAAGCTTTTTAGTTTTATGAGTTACTCCTTCTCAATTCTTAGCATAATTCCTTTATTTGTTTTGTTTTAATTATTATTGTCTCAAAGAAAACAAACTATTATTTTTCATTTAACATAGCAATCATAGTTTTTATTCCCTTCCTTCCTCCCATTTCCATCACCTATACCCCTAACCCACCCCTATCCACTCCTCAGAGAGGGCAAGGCACATTGCTTTAGGGATGGTCCAAGGTTCTCCCTGCTATATCTAGGCTGAGAAAGGTATCCATCCAAAGAAAACTGACTCAAAAAAAAAGTCAGTATAAACAGTAGGGATAAATTCTGGTACCAATAACAGTGGCTCCACAGTCTGCCCAGCCATACAACTGTCACCCATATTCCGAGGGACTAGTTTGGACCTATGGTATTTCCTTCTCTGTCCAACTGGACTTGGTGAACTCCCATTAGCTCAGGTAAACTGTTTCAGTGGGTGCACCCATCATAGCCCTGACCTTTTTGTTCATAGTCTCCCTCTTCAGCTGAACTTGGTTAGCTTAGTCCAGTCCTCCAATGCAGGTCTCTGCCTGTTTCCATAAGTTGCTAGATGAAGGTTCTATGGTGATACTTAAGATATTCATCAGTCTGACTACAGTACAAAGTCACATCAGGCACCCTCTTTCTATTGCTTAGGGTCTTAATTGGGGTCATCCTTGTGGATTCTTGGGAATTTCTCTAAATCCAGATTTTTTGATAGCCCCATAATGGCTCCCTCAACCAATATATCTCTTTCTTTGCTCTTATCTCTGTCCTTCCTTCATCTCAACTATCTTGTTCCCTCAAGTTCTCTTCCCCCTCTTCTTCTCCCCTTTATTTCCCTTCTGCCCTGTCTACTCTCCCTACTCCCATTCTCCCAATTTTGTCAAATCATCTTGTTCATTTCATTTTTCCAAGTGGATCTATGTATGTTTTTCTTAGGGTTCTACTTGGTATTTAACCTCTCTAGGATCATGAACTAGACTCAATATCCTTAGCCTTACTGCTAGTATCCACTTATAAGTGAATACATACCATGTTAATATTTATGGATCTGGGTTACCTCACTCAGGATGTTTTCTTTCTAGTTCCATCCGTTTGCATGCAAAAGTCATGATGTCATTGTTTTTTTACCACAGAGTAGTACTTTAATATGTAAATGTGCCACACTTTCTTTATCCATTCCTTGCTTGAGTGGCATCTATGTTATTTCCAGGTTCTAACTATTACAAATAATGCTGCTATGTTCCGTGGGACAAAGACAAAGAAAACCTCTAAACGGTTTACAGTGTGTTTAAAAATATATATAGGCTCAGGAGAGAAAAGAAATAGGATAAAGTCCTTAAAATGAAAAAGAAAGTTGTTGGGTGTGGTGGCATACACCTTTATTCTCAACACTTGGAAGGCAGAGGCAGATAGATCTTTTTGAGTTCAAGGTGTGGTGATATACACCTTTAATCATAGCACTTGGGAGGTAGAGGCAGGCAGATATCTGTGAGTCAAGGACCACGTGATCTACAGAGAGAGTTCCAGGACAACCAAAGATACACAGAGAAACACTGTCTCAAAAAGCCAAAATTTAAAAAAATAAAATAAAAGAATAGTGTTTAAAATAAAGCCACCTAAAGATGAAAAATACACAGAGAGTCAGGATGCTGTATGTTATTGTTCTGTCTCTACATTGTTTGATGGCTGAGGAAGGAGCAAAAACTGCTAAAAGATATTTGATTGTAAGTGCTGCTGGATTAATCCAACATATATTTTTGAAAATGCCTTGAACTTAAAATATAAGTCAAAAGATACTCAAATCAACACATGAATAAGACTTAAGTGCCTAAATGTGAGGATTAAGAAGAAATACAAAGCTTCATCTACATGTTTCCTTTCTTAGTGGTATGTTATTTGTATTTTAATAAATAAATCTTGCCTGAATATCAGAGGCAAAGCTAAAGCTACCAGAAGTCACTTATTTGTGACACATACCTTTAATCCTAGGGTTTGGGACACAGAGGAAAATGGATCTCTTTGAGTTCAAGGCCACCCTAGGCTACTTAAGATCAATATAGAAACAAATCCAAGTGATGGTGGCACACCTTTAATCCCAGTATAAGGGAGTCAGGGGTATTAGGGAGTCAAGACTTTAAACCCAGCACTAGAGGGAATATAAAATGAGAGGAGAGAGAGGCTTAGTTGGCTTAGTTGGCTTAGTCTGTGATCACCCAGCTTTGGTAGAGGTCAGACTTCTCTAGTGGCTTTAGCTTTGCCTCTGGTCTTCAGTCAAGATTAATTTATCAAAATACAGGTAATATATGACTACATCCCTTTCCTCTCTCTAGTCCTTTCGAGGTACCTTCTCTTTAAATTCTCTTACGTCTTTTCCCACCAATATCAGTTGACATCCGTTTTCTTTGATTATTATTACACATACTCAGATTGTACGTATGTGCTTGTATATATGTATGCACAAATATAGGAATATAACCTATTGAGTCCATTTTTATTGTTTGTGTGTATGTGGATTTAGTGCTATCCACTTTTTATTGGCTAAGCAATAAGGAGCCTTATCCCTCTTGAGAGAAGCATTCTCCTCTGCCAGCAGTCATTAGTTACCTGTTGTTCATTATGTAGGAGTGAGACCCTGAGAATTTTTCTCTCTTTTACTTTAGCACGTCTATTTCTATTGTTTAGGTGATGCTTATGCAGTCACTTCTAGGAGAGACTGTTCAACAGCAGGCCACCTGGTTTTCCAGCTCTTACAATCTTTGCAACTCTCTTCTATGATATGTCTTCAGACAGAGATGTATAAGCTGTAATATAGATATTTTCATTATTTGTTGATTTCTGCATTGTGTTCAGTTGTGTTTTTCTGTGATGGTCTCCATTTGCTATAAAGAGAAGCTTATTTGATTGGGGAGAGGAGCGGTAGGTAGCTACACTTACCTGTATATATATAAGAATGAAATTTAGAATGTAGGTACACTGGTCTAGACAAAGGGAGGTATATATTCTTTTCTAGTGTCTATGATCTTACTAGGCTTGGAATGCTGGAGAGTTTTCCAGTACCAGGCTTGGAGGCAGGCATATAATTAAACATTATTAATATTTTCTAATGAAAGAATGAGATGCTACTGGATACACATGGGACTACTATATCTAATATCAGAATGTGAGATTGAATCCACATCTCTTGTATTTGGTGAGTTCCAGGAGAGTAGGAGATTCCATGTACAAAACAAGGTGGATGGCTACATGTATACACTGAGAAACAGTATCCGAGGTATGCTCTAACTTGTAAACATGCAAATGATACAATATGTATCTTATTGATTGCTCATTGATAATGAATACATAACCCTTAAGAAGTTATCAAGGACAATGGCCTATGAGAAAGTAACATTATCAAGTGTTGTTCCTTTCTTCATTTGTCAAATTCAGGGAACCTTGGCTTCAATTACTTAGATGTTATCTAAAAATAAAAGAACTATTACTTTTATTTTAGCAGATATTTGTCAAAGGTTATAAGCTAGTTATTGTACCTTGCAAAGATTTTTATATTTTACTGAACATTCTTATAGTAGTGAGAAGTAAATATTCTGAATATCACCAATTCTTAAAATTGGTGATATACTATAATATTTGCTGTTTGTGCTATAAAATTGAGTGTCTTTAAATGAAATAAGTAAAGAAAGAACAAATCCATCTCTTTTTGTGTCCCATGACTTTTTTCAGCTCAGAGAACACACACTTTTTCAGATTTTATATATAGCTAATTTTGTTCTTTTGGTACTATGTTTGTTTTTGGAAAGGAACTTTACCTTTGCCTTGAAATTTCCTTTTATTGGAAAATGACAGGGTGCTTTACAATGCATTATATCTGTAGTGTTAATCATTTAAAAATTATGAATCAACAAATTGTTCACAGGTCAGGTATCTTTTGACAGTTCAAACACTAAAACAGAGCCCTGACTTTGTGTATCACCTTGTAGTGAACTGATAGCTGTGCTCAAGTTTATAGGGCATAGATCATTGAAGATCTGTATTTGGGAAGATCATAAAAGTGTGAACTACATTTTAAACTTCACTAGTTGGACTGTAAATGAGATCTAAATTCATGCAACATTATCACAGTGTGTTTTATTTCCTGTCTAAACATTTAAACTGGCATTTAAACTGCAATTGTGTATATTAAACGACAGCAGACATCTGCAAGGCAGTCTTCAGCATTTTAACTGCTGAATCTCCCATCGTCATGTCAATTAGTTTGACATGTATTTCAGAATTAGGACTTTGTGGGCATGATTCCAACTCAATGCAATGGTAGTAGTATCAACAAAACTACATAGTACTTAAAGTGGATTCTGGTTCCCCATTTGAAATGTTCAGTATTTTAATTTCTAGAAGTAAAAATACTAGTAAATACTGACATCTAACTCCATCTATCAGTTAATCTTATTCACCTATTCAAATTATTTTATATACCTTCAAATTGTTTCCATTTACATAAAATAAATTTCTCTTTGTAGATATTTTAAGTAACTATTCTGAACATATTTTCTCAATTTAAAAATATCACATTTTCTCAATAATATTTCATCCAGTCATGGTTTCTTTTCTTCCAGTCTTTATTATTGCTGAATCTACCAGCCCTTTGCAGAAAATACACTCTTTGCTTTCTTTTTACTGTCCCTGTATTTGATGATGCCTTTGGATGTAATGACTACATCAGTAATTAGTTCTGATCCATGTACTTAATGTTATATCACCCAAAGCATGTATTCCTGATGTTCATGATGAACATGATCATTTTACTTTCTAAATTTTTATATAATCACTGGCCTCAAATGGTTACATAAAATAATGTGAACTTCTTTCTTTATTATAATTTATATAAGCTTTCAGAACTATCTGAAGATATTAGTAGTAGGTATTTCATTAAAAGAATTGTAATCAAGGAGGCATTTGCAAATAGTATGTTTGTGTGTATGTGTGATGAGTACTGTTACCTGTGGTAAACAGAAAAATCTGCCAGGTCCCATAGAGCAGGAAGGAAAGGCCATTGTTATAGTAGACACATAGATATAGTAGACACATCTGGATACAGTAGTCTCTCACCCATTCATTAGAAAATATTAGTTATGTTTAGTTACAAATCTGTATCCAAGCATGGTACTAGAAATCTCTCCAGCATTCCAAGCCTAGAAGGATCATGGACCCTAGAAAAGAATATACATCCCCTTGTCTAGACAACATTCTAAACTTGATTCTTATATCTACTGGTAGTGTAGCTACATACTGCTCTCCTCCTCATCAAATAAACTCATCTTTATAGCAAATAGAGACCATCACAAAATAACACAACTGAACACAATGTAGAAATGAACAAATAATCTATGACATGTAGATGATGGGAACCCTTTTCAGACACTCTGGAAAATTAGCAAGTCTACTTCACTGCTAGAATATATCTCTATCCCTCTGACCAAGATTTTCTTAAGAGCAATGCCAATGCTTATATTTTAAAACTTTATCTCCAGAATCTGTCAAAAACCGTTTTGTGGGATTCCCCTCTGTATGCTGCGAATATCATTTGTTAATAAAGGAACTGTTTTGGGCCTATAGCAGAGTTATAGGGGAACAAAGCTAGTAGGGGCAAACTAAACTGAATGCTGGGAGAAAGGAAGTGGAGTCAGGAAAATACATGTAGCCCTGCCAGAATCAGATGGAACTTTAGCTGGTAAGCCACAGCCACGTGGCTATACACAGAATAAAAGAAATGGGTTAAAATTCATGAGGAATATACATGCAGTTTGTTAATGTTTTAAATGCAACAGACATGATTTCAAAGTTACTGCCTCTCACTTGCTTTAACTCACAAGGCTCAATTGAAAATAAGGTGAATAAGAAATGAAGCCAGTTTGGGGAATATGACTCATAGCTCTGCTTCAATTAGATTCTATAAGATAAAATCAAACTAGATTCCGATTGGGCATGAAAATATGATATTTCAATTTAAATTTGGGTATAAAACTTTATAGTCATACTTTTAATCTGTAATATTTGATTGCTTTCTTCAATGTTCTGAAAATGCTAATCATTGAAAATGCATAACAGTGAAACTGTCCTTCCATAACTGAACATTGTTGGTGCCAGGACCTCCCCAGATTTAAAAAAAAATAAGCATGAACAATTCCTTATTATACAATGGCCTAGTGTATCCTCCCTTGTGCTCAAACTCATCACTACATTACTTACAATACCTAATTGTGGTGGTTTGAATTAAATGGCTCCCATAGGTTCATAGGGAGTTACATTATTAGAAAAGATTAGGCATTTTTTGAGTAGGTGTGGCTTTGTTGGAGAAAGTGTATGAATAGGGGGTGACTTTAAAACTTCAGAAGCTGAAGCCAGGCCCAGTCTCTCTCTCTCTCTCTCTCTCTCTCTCTCTCTCTCTCTCTCTCTCTCTCTCTCTCTCTGTCTTTCTCTCTCTCCCTCTCTCCTTCTCCAACACTATGACTGAATGCTTCCCACCTCTGAACTGTAAGTCAGCCCCAATTAAATACTTCCCTTTATAAAAGCTGGTGTTCCATGGTCTCTTCAAAGAAATAAATCCCTAACTAAGACAGTAATATAATGTAAAAAAAAGGGGGAGAGAGAGAGGCGGAGTAGAGGCAGTCATAGATTAAAAGGCATAAAGAAATATAAGCCATGTAAAAGTGGAAAATTCACAGTGAGTCTGGATTACGCATATTATTGTGTTTGACTGCAGAGAAACATTTGATTCTGGGGATGGCTAAGCTAAACCAACATAAGCTATCAAAATATGGATTTAAGGATATGTTGTTTTGGAAAAGAGATTCTTCATTTGTTTCCACAGAGAGTGAGAATCTGTGGATTCATTCCAGGCTAATGTGGTTTTATAGACTAAGACCCCCTGAAAGGTGGCCTTGAACATCTCTCAAAAATCACTTCCCCTAATAAACAACAAGAAGAAGTTTGTAGACAACTAAGCCCATATTCCCAAGTATTTTCTATAAATGTTTGCTTACATTTAAAAAGGGATATGCTATAGAGATGAATAATTACCTTTGGTATAGATCTTGGTTTATTGATACAAATTTAAGGTCAATTTTGTTATATGTGTATATGTATTTCTGATAGTGATTAAAGTATTATGATTGTGCTACTCATTTAAAAATGTAATGTATAGGTGCACCCCTCGCGGTCCTGAGTTCCATGCTCGTGCTCTCTCTCCTTCTGCTCCTGATTTGGACCTTGAGATTTCAGTCCTGTGCTCCAATTTGGGTCTCTGTCTCTGTCTCCTTTCATCGACCGCGAGGGGTGCACCCACACACTGAGACAATGGGGATGTTCTATTGGGAACTCACCAAGGCCAGCTGGCCTGGGTCTGGAAAAGCCTGGGATAAAACCGGACTCTCTGAACATAGCAGACAATGAGGACTGCTGAGAACTCAAGAACAATGGCAATGGGTTTCTGATCCTACTGCACGCACTGGCTTTGTGGGAGCCTAGGCAGTTTGGATGCTCAACTTACTAGACCTGGATGGAGGTGGGGGTTCCTTGGACTTTCCACAGGACAGGGAACCCTGATTGCTTTCGGGCTGGGGGGAGACTTAATTGGGGGAGGGGGAGGGAAATGGGAGGTGGTGGCGGGGAAGAGACAGAAATCTTTAATAAATAAATAAATTAATAAAAAAATTTTTAAAAAATGTAATGTATAATTAAGAAATATAGGTTAATAGATAATCATCTATAATAATTAAGCTTGTAGTTATGTCATGTTAGTTAGATTTTCAAGATGTACAGAGATATATTTCCAAATGATAGGCATTCTTGAAAGCTTTCAAAGACTACAGAATATAGCATTAAAAACGTTTTAAGAACTTAGGCCTTTTCATGACAATGAGACACATCTGCTCCTGGAAGCACCAATACCTCCATGAGGAAGATGGGCATCAAAGAGGCTCCTCATGGAGGTTCCTCATGGCACCAAAGAGCATAAAATGCTCTTGCCTGGACTGCTTGATACTATGTTGTATGAATTGGATATGCAAGACCCACAGAGAAATGATGTCTGAAATTGTCTAAAGGAGAGATAATCCTTCAGGAATCCTGCTTCATCACAAAGTCTTCCAGACTTTCTGCAGGATACAGAAGAAAGTAACTGAAAGACTGCCAATAAAGGTGGAACTGTCTTTGAAATTTCCTGCTTCATGGAAAAATATGCTGAATACTATAGGCCAGGAGGTTGAAGATAGATGCTCCAATGGTACATAAGAACTTTGGATGTCTCTGTCATTTCTAGAGATTTGGAAGTTGCTTACAATGAACTTATTATTTACTTATGTAATATTATATCCTTCTGGAGTTTTTGATAGAGTTGAAGAATTGATAGTTATAGTTTTCCTTAGTCATGATAAAAGATAAAATAGATATAAATATTGTAACTATAATTCTTGCTTGATACCTATTTTGTTATATGTAATTTTATTATGTTAAAATTGAAACCTTCCTTTTCATTAGACAGAAAATGGGAAATGATGTGGGATTCCTTTCTGTATGCTATCAACACCATTGGTTAGTAAAGAAACTGTCTTGGTCTAATAGGGTAGTGTGGAGCTAGGTGAAAAAACTAAACAGAATGCTTGGAGAAAGAAAGCAGAGTCAGAGGAAGCCATGTAGTCCTGCCAGAGATAGATGCTGGAACTCTACCCGGTAGGCCACTGCCATGTGACAATACACATATTGATAGAAATGGATTAAACTGAGATATAAGAGTCAGCCAATAAGAAGCTAGAGCTAATGGGCCAAGCAGTGATTTAATTAATACAGTTTCTATGTTGTTATTTTGGTTCTGTGCAGCTGGGATGAACAAGTGGCCTCCTTCAACATCATGTCATAATAATTTTTGATGTTGATTGGCTTGGAATAAGTGAACAATGAGTTAGTTATCAATGGATGACTGAATTAAATATCGATTAAGAAAATTTTGGTCTAAAGTAATGAACACTGAAGATAAATGTAGGTCAAACAAATTTTTTCTCACTTATACACGGCACAGATAACTTAACCATACTTTGTGTTAATGACATAACACTTCCATACTTTGGAATGGAGTGATTTTTCAATCATAATTTAAGTTTTAATTAAATAATGCAAAAATGATTTTAAGAGAATAAGAAAATCAATAACTTCTTTAAATTGAATGCTGCCTATTTTGACATTTACTTTAATAATCCCACAAAATGGAGGTACAGATCTGATTGCAGTACAGTGCAGTCAGGTACAAAATACAAGGTCCAGCCCTGTTCTACTTGTAATATTTTTTACTATTCCCTTAATTTAATACACTGTCTTTATTTTTTTTATGTGCTGTCATTTGAAAGCAAATCTGAGAGGCCTTTACACAATGAATCAAAGAACTGCTTTGTCTTCTGTCTTTGGTATATGTGCTGCATATGAAGCTAACAAAGCATGGCTTCTGAGATGATACTTTCATAGAAGAAAGATATCATGTCACATCTTCTCATTATTTCATCAGCTACTCAGAGCCAACTCACAACCATTGATTTCCATATAAGTATGTCAGTTTTGACAGATAATAGGCATTCTTCTTGTTAACTTTTTCTGATAGCCTGCTACCAAATGCACATATTAGGTATTAACTATCCATGAAGTTACTAAAATAAATGGTCTGTGGTATCAATGGTACATAATGTAACTACTGGAGAGGAAATAATTATCATTACTAGATTCAAATGTAACAGTATAAAAATGTTGTTTTCATGTGTGATTATATATGAATCTTCAAAACTAGTATAGGTTAAAGTATGCAATCCTTTCCATTTGAGAGCATTAAAAAACATAAGTCACTATGACAGATCTTCTTTCATCACAGTGCCCAATAGTCCTACTGTTGACCAACAATGTCAACTGAATTTAATAAAATTCAGAACATTAGATAATTAGATAATTAATATTTGGACAGTAATGATAGATAAGATTTATTTTCTCTATCATTACTGCCCAAATATTTGAACATATGCTTTCAAATACTTTTGATCAGTTTTAAACTTTTGAAACGCAAATATGAAAAATAAATTTCTGAAACTACTTTATTGGGTACAATTCTAAGATAGTAAAATTATTTTCACTATAGTGAATTTCTTATTTAAAGTAAAAATAAGATGTTAGACTAGAACTCAAAAGTTTATTCCAGTCTTGATAGATCTGTTCTTTGTTACTAACTTAATTCATAAAATGAGATATCAAACTTTTATTATAATTCTCAAATTAAATAATTCTAAATTATCCAACACCACTTAGTCCATTAGCTCAGTTTAAAAAATAAAAGAACAGTAATTCAAAATATTCAAAGGTATGAATATGTGTTCCTTGAAAATGCAGTCATATCAAATGTAGCCTTCTTCATATGAAAAATCCCTGAAATTACTTTTTTATATTCATGTCATCATACCAGATAACTAAATCTCTACCTCCATTTTAATAAATTTTGTAAATACTCTTTTAAATTCATAAGAATATATCTTAATATTCATATAATATTTTTTATCAAGTTTTGTATCAAATTTTCTGTAGAAATGTCCTTGGTAAGCCATTCTAACTTGTCATATTACTGAGTACCTTGCTATTATAATAAATATTCTTTTCAATTTTTGCAGATAAGTTTATTATTTTAAATATCATGAAAATTATATTCAAGAGTTTAGTCAATATAGTAAGGTATCAACTATAATTTGAATACTTATCATATCTCAATGGACTATTGAACAACAATGTTCAGATTTTGTAAGAATTCAATGCCTCACACTAATCTATTATTTCCCCATGTTTTGTTAAATTATATACTCAAATCCACACATAAATAAGATGAGATTTAAGTACCTAAAGGCAAGGATTTAAAACAAATACAAATCTGGATCAACCTGTTTTCTTTCTTAGCATTTGTAGGGTCTACAAGTTTTATATTTATGGTATAAACGGTTAATAGGAAAAGTCCATAAATCTTCCTGAAAACAGTTAATAAAACACATTACAAACACGGAATAAATATAGTGTAATATTTTATCTGTAAGAAAATTATTTTGTGTTTTAATTTTGTAAAAGTCATAAAACATATTTATAATACAGCCTTGAACTATCCATAGCCTTTACTATATATAATGTACATTGTTAGTAATCCTTACTGATATAATATATATAATTATGGTGGGAAAATAATATTAAAAATAACTTTATTTAAAAATATAATTCCCTGTAACCAAATTCTGAATGGTTAATTGTTTCTATTTTGTTCTTAGGACAAAATGTGTTTGAGTTATTTATTTAACATTCCACAAATTCATAAATTAAATCTAACTTACCTAAATATTTTGATATATCCACAATAAAATCTTAGCAACTAAAATATATGGTTTTATAAATACAAAAGCACCTGAAGAGATAACATATATCTTTTGTATATAACATATGATATATTATATATGTGTGTGTATACACCCACAAAACAAATATGTTTATATTTTTGTATTATATATAAAGTCTAACTTTTTTTCAAGGTTTTGGTTAGTTAAATCATCATAGAGCCAATCACTAAACCACATTTCTACTGTAGTCTTCACAAACATACTTTATTGTGTTTGAGTTTAGTGCAGTGCAAACAGCATCAACAACAAGTGTGTAGATAAGCATAAGATTTCCTAAGGTACTGTGCACCAATTTTATCTCTGGAACAAATCGCTATGATATTCCATTTAACACAATTATAAAAAGTGATGAGCATAGGAAATTGGCAAAGGAACTTGGAAGAATTTCAAGGTCCAAAGAGAGACCAGAGCAAAGAATGGAGAAGTAAGTTTTGTTTCAAATACAATACTAAGGTCCCATTATTGATGTAATTGACCCTGCAGTGTATTTTGTTCTATATGCAACTTTGAATTTCTAGAATATAAAATAACTGATTATTGTGGTATTTTCAAAGCCTTGTAAGATTAAGCTGATGGAGGTAGCTTTAGGGATGATCTCGATGGAAAAGAAGTGATAGGAAAGCAAGTAGAATGTTATAAACCAGAGGAAGAAGTCACACTTGCCTTGGGGATCATTGATTTCACTTCTTAAAACCACAAAACAAACAAAGGTAATCTCATAGACTGTGGCCTTGTGTAATGTCAGGAGAGATGACTAAGGACTCATAACAAGTCCTAATGTTTCTGCAAAGCAACTGTGAATTGATGATTACATATGAGATATAAACTCAAAATTCCAATGTATTCCAACACTTCACATTCTATTTTCCATAAAACAATATTTACAAGGGGCTTCTTTTCCCCCCACAAAGCATAGTATAGATACTTTCTATATTTAAATGCTAGTACCATAATTAAATGATAAGCAAATATTTGTTATCACTTTTCCCTAATGTGCTCACTAAAACTTCTTAAAATAATTCATCTTCAGAATCATTTTTGATTTCTCTAAGTTGCAAATGAATATAAATTTCCAACGGCTATCTGATCCCTTCAATATGCATTACACAGAATTTGGAACGTTTTTAAGCACACTAGATTAACGTAGCTTTTGTTCTCTTCATAAATTTTATCAGAGTTTACATTTTCTCCTTTGTTAGGTCTCCAGATATTTTTCTCCTCCAGGATTCAAAATAAGGTACAATATAAAATGTTATTTTCCCCTTTGTTTCTATCTAAGAATTCCACAGAGATGATATTGCCTTTAAGCCAAACATAATCAAGATACCTGAGACCCAGCTGGCCTTTCACTGGTGATATTAACCTCTGCCGCTCGGATGGCAGTGTTTGCCAGGCTTCTCTACAGGAAAGCAATTATTTTTGTCTTCACACACACATTTCTTCTGAAAAAAAGATTACTCAGTTCAGGTCACAATCAAGGGAAGAGTAATTAAGGTCTGCCTCCTTAAGTTGGGAGTGGATACATGTGACAATTTTAATACATCTTGATCTGTATTTTAGCCAAGTGAGTGTCAGATCGATGCAGGGCTACTGAGAAAATATGCCATGTCTTACAGTGGCATTCCTTTAAAATTACAACACAGATAAATTATTGTTAAAATAAACATACCCAAAAAAGGGAAATCAGGCCAGGAGAAATGGAATCATGTTAATGAGTCAGAAAGTTTTGAATTTTATGCCTTGTCAATTACTAGTTACAGGACAAGGAGGTTCTAGTATTTCAAGAAACAATGATACAAACACCATAACAGTATAGTGAATATTAAATGAATAATATAAAAATCTTAGCTATTGTCTGACCAAAGATAATGTTTAAAATATAAGAACTGGGTATGATGTGTCAAGTAGCACTCTTTCTAATGTGATTTTTCCTTCCTCTCTTAAGTTTTTACTTCTTAAAGTGCTCTCTGCCAGTTTCAGGGGTGGATGTCACAGGACACATATAAACTCCATTTCTATGAAAATATGACTCTACAATAATTTTTTCACCTTGAATCATATAAGCAGTGCACATGAGAAAGATCAGCAAGTTGATATATATACTGGTATACGTCCAGTGTCTCCTGTGGTCCTCTGCTTATGACATTTCATTTGTGTGTTGGGTGTAACAGGGCAATGCACATGTTTCTCTAGGTGCGTGTGCATATGTGTATAAGGGACAGAGAACAACCTTCGATGAAGTTCTCCCGTGATGTCCTAACCTATATACGACTGCATCTTTTACCTGCTGGGAATCTCCAAGTAGTCAACCTGGATTGTCTGTGTGCCCTACAAATCCAGCTGTTTCCATCTCTCCAGTGCTAGGCTTTGAGTGTGCACCAATATGCCCAGCCCTTTTTTTCATACGTTCTGGTAAGTGAGCTCAGGTCCTCATGCTTGTAACTCAAACATTATAAAAGTGAGCTTTCCCACCTAGGTATCCTTTAAATAAGATACCTTTAATTATTAATCATATTATAGAAATTTATGTCTAATCTGTCCCTATAGGATTCTGTCTTTGAAAAGAATGTAACACTTAGAAATACTTAAGTTAGGGCTGGGAATATGGCTTACTACATAAAATGTGCACTAATGAGAACCCAACTCTGTGCTCCAGCACCTACAAACCAAAGTTAAATGTGGAAGCACACACTATAATCCTAGCATTGGGCAAAGAAGAGATCAAGAAACAAGGGAGTCTCTGGAAAGAAAGTTTAATAAATCACTGAGCTCCAGGTTCAGTGAGAAGCCATGTCTCAAATCATAAAGTGGATAACAATAGAAGACAGCTGCTGCCAACCTTTGGTCTCAGCATACATGTGCTCAGGTGAATGTGCCTTCCCTGTGTACACACAAAGTACACACATGCATACAAGTATGTACACCACAAAACATTTTTGATAATATTAAAATATTGTATTTTTAATATTTTAAAATAATTGTGTTTTAGCTTAGCTTGGTCAAACAAGTATAAATATACGGAGCACTTAAAACATTTGAACAATTTTTCCATTTAAAAAGTTAAATGCAAAAAGCAATATTTCAAAAGATTGCTCACTGTAAATGCCAGGAAACATAAATAATCTAACAGAGGAAAATGAGAGTTTTATTAAACATTACTTTGTGTAAATAGAGTCCTGCAGATTTGTTTCAAGACAATTAATTTCATCTATAATGAGAAGCAATGGGGTAGGTTTGTAAGTACTAAAGACTCGTAACTGAGACCACTGATTATCTAGAGCCACCACAGCTTTTGACAAATCACCAATGAAATAATAAACAATCCAGGGGCATGCAGAATATGTGTGTGTATGTGTGTATGCATGTGTGCGCTTGAGTGCATGTGTGTTTGGATATTGTGAAATGAAAATTGAATTAAATTGTGAAAAGAAAATGAAATTGAAAATCCCTGAGCTGTCATGTTGTGCATATTAAGTTCCATCTCACAAAAACTTTCAAGACTATTACATAATTTGTGATGCTTTCAAGACAAAGAAACTAACTTAATGGTCTACCTGAAAATATATTCATACTGGAATACAACTGTTGATTCATTTCAATTGTATTTTAATAAATAAAGACTGTCTGAAGGTCTGAGAGTAAAAGAGTTTCACTGGTCAGCCTTAGAGATCAGGTTGTGATAACACACACCTTTAATCCCAGTAGCCATAACAGGCACCTTTAATCTCAGTAGCCACACTAGTTGCCATAGAAATAGAATGGTGCATTCCTTTAATTCCAGTGGTGTACACCTTTAATTTCAGCCTTAGAGAGGAATACAAGATATGGGTGGAGGTTGGGGTAGACAGCTCTCAGACACAGTCTCATTCTGAGATTCTGGGAGGCAGGATTGCCATTTCAGACTGAGGTCAAAGTAAGAGCCAGTGACTGATTGTTTTGTTTTTTGAATCTTCAGGTTGAACCCAAATTTCTGCCCCTGAGTTTTTATTAATTGTGCTTCACACAACATTAGGGTAGCGGATAATTATGAGGTGGGAATTATGAGGCCTCTCTCTGTCCAATAATCTCCAAAAAATTTTATTTCACATAGTTAACAGTTAGTACAATATTCAAGTAAACATATAGACAGTGTTCTGAGAAACAAGTGTGAGGTCTAAGTTTCCCAGGATTCAATAACTTTAACATTAAAACAAGAAATAACTTGTATTTGTTTTCTAATGCAAGAGATAGAGCTGCCGATGCCCCTGTAGTGTCCTAATTGCAACAAGGACGAGTTATATGACTGAAAACAGTTTGATTCACAATTGCTCCACTCATGGTATCTACAAGTTAGTTATATTTGAGAAAAGACTTCCTATTTAACCTAAAATAATTGCAATTCTTTACAAAGGTAAATTGTATTTGTTTATTGGTTTCTTGGTTTGTTTTAGCAATTTTGTGTTTAGAACTCAGGCAGACACTCTATCACTGAACTGCACTATCACACCTTGGATTTCTTAAAATAGTATCTTTCTGTAGTCGTTTGTTGCTCAAATTGGCTTTATAAGGACAAAAATGTCCAAAGCTTACCATAGAGACTATTATGATAGGACCATCCATGAAGCTAAGCTTTTCTTTGTTTCTACCCTGTACTATCCTCAGTTTCTACTATCATTTCCCACTAGGGAATGGTCTGTCAAGCCTATTTTCAATTTTGAAAATTTGGTAACTTTTAAACTTTTTGTAGTTTTATTGACCTCATATGAAGATCTTCATTGCAATAGGTTTAAATTAAATGAATATGCATTATGTTTATCTAATATATCTAAATGAAATGAATAGATCTTAAACATTTATGATGTTTATATATTACCTTAAAATATTGTTGTATCAACTCTTTATAGATACTTTGATATACTGATTGTCCTTCAACTTGCTATGACATAATACCGTACAGAAGCAACTTAATGGAAACAATAATTTTATTTTAACATGTGCTTTGAGGAAACAAACTATATCACAGTGGGAAAGGCATGACAGGGGTTGTCATTGATTTGCTGCAGTACATCTAAAAAGCAAAGAGGATGGAGAGCTTTACTCAAGTTTTCTTCTTTTGCTCACTTTATTCAGTCAATAGGATGGTGCTACACATGTTTATAGTTCTTTTCCTTCTTAGATAGGCTTCTCTGTAAACATGCCTATAGATGTACAAGTATATCTTTCTTTTAGGTGTTTTAAATGTAGTCAAGTTGGGAATAAATAATAAACCTATGCATCTATCACTTGTCAATTTAACTTCCAAACACAAGACTTTTAAGTTATAACATTCTATTTCCCCATATACTCATAATCATCTTATAATATAAAATGCATTCATTCTAGCTTCAAATATCATCATAGTCTTAACCAGTTTCATTACTATTCAAAAATATAAAATCTCTTCCTAGTTTTAAGTCAATATCTTAAAAGAAAGACTATATAAAATAAAAATAAGCATTTATACTATATAAAAGCTACAAAATAATCATTGTTCTTTCAAAGGGAAGAAATATCGCCACTAAAATGAAAGATTAGACTCAAGCCTGATAGAAATCAAATAAAGAAACAACAATCCCTGAAGCTTCATGTCTAGCATCCAAACTTTCTGTGGCATGACTTGAGTTCTAATATCCCTTGTTAGTCTTCTCCCTTTCATTCTGCTATCTGAAGTCACATAGCCTCTCTGCACAGCTGAATTCACATAGTGCCTGCAGTTTTCCCTGATGTAAACTCATGATCCCAGCATCTCGCACATATTTGGGACTCCATTGCACTCTAACTTTTATCTCCATCACTTCATACAGTAACCTTTCAGAATCTCCTTGTAGGGGCCACAACCATGCCATAATTTTCATTGTCTTTGTGTCTTTCAGAAAAACCAGTACTAAGATGATGATACTGTCAGGATCTGCCTGTTTGTGGTATAGTCTTGCCCCCTTCTAACATTATTGGCTTTGTTGTTCTCTGAGGGCCTTAGCTGCTAAACCTGGAGGGAGACCTCCCTAGATATTTTATCTTATTTTTATATTGTTGTTTTAATACACAATGAACACCTTCATAGTAGTTTTGAAGTTCAGTTTCTCTAATTTCAAACAAATTCACATTTTCCCAGCAAGATCTTAGAATCTGTATTCTCTAGACACTTCCTGTTGCCCAAGTGTATGTGAAAAGATTTTTCTTTTAATAGTGCTACTCTCTTAAGAATCATGTGTGTTAAGGGACCCACTTTAGGGTGGGCAGGAGACTTGACCCTAGAGGGGCTCCCAGGTGCCCAAGCTGAGGTCCCCAGTTAGTTCCCTGGGCAGCTGAGGATAGGGAACCTGAAATGACCCTACCCTAGAGCAATACTGACGAATATATTGCATATCATCCTAGAACTTGCATCTGGCGATGGATGGAGATAGAGACAGAGACCCACACTGGAGCACTGGACTGAGCTCCCAAGGTCCCAATGAGGAGCAGAAGGAGGGAGAACAAGAGCAAAGATGTCGGGACCACGAGGAGTGCACCCACCCACTGAGACAGTGGAGATGATCTACTGGGAGCTCACCAAGGCCAGCTGGACTGTTACCAGAAAAAGCATGGGATAAAACTGGACTCTCGGAACATGGCGAACAATGAGGGCTGATGAGATGCCAAGGACAATGGCACGCGGTTTTGATCCTCCGCAATGTGCTGGCTTGGTGGGAGCCTAGCCAGTCTGGATGTTCACCTTCCTAGATATGGACGGAGGGGGGAGGACCTAGGACTTACCACAGGGCAGGGAACCCTGACAGCTCTTTGGACTGGAAAGGGAGGGGGAGAGGAGTGGGGGGGAAGGGGAGAGGGGTAGGAGGAGGGGGAGAAGAGTGGGAGGAGGGGGAGAAGAGTGGAGGAGGGGGAGGGAAATGGGAGGCTGGTGGGAGGAGGTGGAAATTTGTTTTTTTTTTCTTTTCTTTATCCTCCTTTTATCAATAAAAAAAATTTAAAAAAAAAGAATCATGTGTGATTTATCACCCACTCCTTCTCAGATATTTTTAAATTGACTCTTTGTCTTATCCACTGAACATTCATCATCTTTTCTGTCTCCACCCACTGCTCTCACTCAGTATCATTCTGGGTAAGACCCGAGACTAATAGTCATGCCACAACTGTAATGCTACCTGAAAAGTACTAAGACAAATCAGTCAACTGATTTTAATTTAACCATTTTTTGGGGGGTGGTGGTGGGGTCTCAGAACACACGCAGAGTGACTTCAGGTTATTTGCCATAAGATAACATGAACGACCTCTTGCCTAATTCAAAGTATCTTTTCCTCATCTGCAACTATGTGTGCAACATCACAGTCCTTATTTCGGTAGGCATTTTAGTCTTCACACTCCTAACAGAATGTTAACAACTCTGTTAACAACATTCAAGGGCTTCTGTAGCCCAGAGGTTCAAGTGTATCCAAATTCCCCCTGTAAATCAGGAAAGGCTTATAATCCCCTTGGTCAGATAAGGAAGCAGTAACCCAAACTGTTGGTACCAATTTTTGATATTTACTACATTTCATTATTGTAACAGAATAACTGATAGAATCAATAAAAGAAAGAGAGACTTATTCTGCCTCAGGCTTGTGGCTTTTCTGAAGGATAAAAAGGGAACAATGATATGACTTGTCGTACTGTATGTGCACTCAGAAGGCAGATAAATATGAATGTTGATACTCATCATGTTTTATTCAGCTTTCATTAATTATAAGCCCTTATCACATGGAATGGTTCAACCCATGTTTATTGTATGTCCTCTGAATAATTTTATTAAACCTCCTTTGGCAACTGTTAGCCTTAATTCTTGAATGAACACAGTTGAATTCAGAAAATCCTTACCTACACATATATTATCTAGGCCTCTTCTCATGTTTTCTTCTAGCAGTTTCAACATATTGTTTCAGGTTTCACATTAATATCTTTGGCCCTCTTGTGTTGCTTTTGTTGCAGGATCATAGAACAATATAGATCCAACTTCATTCTCCTTCATGGGCACATTCTATTTTCTAAATGTCATTTATTGAAGATGTTGTATTTCCTCCAATGTTCACCCTTGGCATATTTGCTAAATATCAAATTTCTATAGTTAAGTATAATCAAGACTTGGTTTTTATATTGTTCCATTGATCCAGCTGTCTTGTTTTATTTAAGCAAAAGACTAGTTTTGCTGCAATAACTGTGTAATATGGTTTAAAATATGATAGGGGAATTGCCCCTGCAATATTTATATTTCTCAGAATTGCTTTGTGTCTCTGGGGTATTTTGTGCTTTTATATGAATTTTAAGAAGCCTTAGTTTTCTTCTCTGAAGAATTTCACAGAAAGTTTGGTGGGAAGGTGACTAGAACTATGAAGAGAAAAGGGAGAGGGAAGAAAGATAGATAGGTAGCAACTAAGGAGTTTGAAAAATCCATGAGGAAACATAGCATTTTATAAGCTTATTTAAAATACAGCGTGCAACACAGAGTGATAATGCTCACCCCAAAGAGCCATATAATATCTAACAACATTCAGTACCAAGCTTGGGATTTGATATGTTGGCCAGGAGACAAGATTTCCGCAAATAACATATTTCTTTGCTTTTGCCCTTGGTTGCCTCCAAGAACTTGGAAGTAAGACCCAACTGCTGAAGAAACTATACACTTTAGACACAGGACCTAGAGGAGCTGAAATTGACCTGGATGTCAATTCCTGAGAACTTTCCTAAAAATTAACTCTCATAGTATCATAAGGGGTTATGGCAGCTTCAGAAAGAGAAAATCAATAGTCCTACAAAGCTATATTACCATAGATATATGAAATTTATTAGAAGACTATACAGCCTGTGGTCCTATAGTAGTTCAAGAATGAACAATAGATACCTCCTGATGAAAAGCAAAAGGTTACAATGGCTTATTAGCTCACTATATGGGACTGGATATCTCATTGGTCCCAATTTGGTCATGGATTCTGAGGAACTCCAGTCTACATAGAGCCCTGAAGCAGTAGGTCTAACATCAGAGAAGGGATGCCTCAGGAACAGGATAGATAAACTTACCAAGGAGAGAAGGCTGGTAGGCAAAAAGAAAATTTCATTTTTACTGTCTTTTTATGTAGAGTCACCAGAAGGAAGATTTCGGATGGGCCTTCGTACAACAAATGATCAATCGATAATATCCTTCACAGGTTTTCATTGCTGCTTATGGTATAGTTAATTCCAAACATAGTCAAGTGAACAACGCAGATTAGCCACTGCAAATTCACCTCTTGTCAGCTTGATACACAATCATATCTTCTTATGTCATGCTTAATTTTCAAATGAAAAAACTAACCAGGTTATTAATCCTCCAAAATGACCTAATCCTCTCACATGAAATCACCAATGCATTATTTATTTTAGAATGTGTAGCAATGTTTCTTGAGGGGCATCCTTTTATTGTCTCATGATTTAAATGTAATACCTGATACTCAACCAATGTTACCTTACTTATAGTTTTGTTCACCTTAATGATCTAATCAAAATCCTTCAGGCATGCCAAGTTTGTTAGGTTTAGTTTACTACAGTTGCATTCAAGTTGACAACCAAGATTGTCCATCATATCAGATGTAACAGAAATAGAAAAAAAGCATAAATTAAGCTTAATGAATATGAATGTATACAAAATCAATGTTCTGAACAAAAACTAAGACAAAAATAATGATGTCATTTATAATTTACACCTCTGTTCCTGATCAGGTGGATTTGTATGTATTTATGACTATCTTCCTATATTATCCATTCTTTATTTCATCAACACCCAGAAAACACTGCCAAGGGTCTTGATTCTCTATGTATGTATGTATGTATGTATGTATACATTCTATATGTATCTCTATATATATTGTCATTAATTCAAAGCACATACTTTATAGAGAACCCTGACCTAGCCTTCTAGAATGCGACCACATAATTGGTACTGTAACTGTCCCTTCAAAATGCCCATTCCATCATTCTAAATTTTCAGCTGCTTCAAGGTGGTGGGGAGGGGAACATGATAATACAAATGGATCCCATGAGTGGAAGCTTACTTTCATACTTGTCTGTAAAGTGATTTCTTTGGTCAGAAGCAATGCTGTGTGCAATAACATGATGATGTTTCTGTCAGAAGACATTCTGTCAATCCACGGATAGTTGTTTTGACAGAAGCATTATGTGCAGGAAAGACAAGTCCATAACAAGAATAAAAGCCTATTACAGAAAGAAAAAGGTCCTTTCAATGAAACATGTGGCCCAATATATCAATCTGCCACCTGGTTCTTGGTTATTTAACCCAGGGAATAGTGTCATATTGGGGAGATCACTTTATTAGAGTGGTTTACAGGTTATGGCACAAGTGATAGAGAGGTCAAGTTTCAGCATTCCCAATGAGGTCTTCTAGGTCCAAGGAAGTCCTAGAGAGATGCCAGTATGGTCTATATTGAATCTAGAAGAGGATTTAACAACAGTAAAGGACTACCTCATAAATAGGGTATAAAAATGCAGTGAGGATGAGGGCATGTGGGAAAGAAAGTCAAAGCTTCTTTCTTCCATGTTCCTTTATGTGGGATGCTACCAGAAGGTGTGGTCCAGATTTAGGGTAGTTTTGCTCACCTTAATGCTCCTTCACAGGCATGCCCAGTTGGTTATATTTTAGTTTACTCCAGTTGTGTTCAAGTTGATATCCAAGATTACCCATCATACCAGATGTAAAATCTATTAATCAAAGCAATGAGTAATCCAGCACAGCTTATCTAATAATGCAATAATGGCACATATATTTTGGGAGTAACCAATAGCTATCTAATTTGTCTTAAGGAAAATTCAATAGAAAGACTTCACTGGTATGTTAAACTTAGCTAACTACCTGTGGCTATAGCAGTAATTGACCCTAAATTAAAACCTGGTACTGCATGTTATCCAAATGCTTATCCTTATATCCATCTGTAAGTGTAATTAAGCATCATGAAAAAAGAGTCTTCTCTTTGCAATATGTGGGCACTCTCACAGAAAACTATAACCATTCAAAATGAAGACAAAAAAAATGTTTGATGACCTACCTTAACCGAAATGTCTACAAGGGACCATCTATACCTAATGCTCAACAAACATTGCAAAAGTAGGGCCGTGAATATTTTAAGTGCCAATGGATCAGGATACCTGCTTCATGCTAATGTCTTTTAGACAAGAAAGGAATCTATACCCATGATTTTTTCAACAATATTGTTACCTAAATAAGATATGTATAATGAAAATTACAGTGGATATTTCAATGTGAGTTGGGAATGTATCTCAAAACCCAAATCCTAGATGGAGAGCTATTTGTAATCAGTGACTACTGAGAAAAGAAGTGTCAGTATTGACCAGGAATAAAATTGCCTGAAAACTTACCCAGTCTAAGTATTTTGCCATAAACATGGTACTTAAGATCCACACTGTGGACTTGGTAGGTTATATATATAATATGTGACAGTGTGTAACACATAATGATAAAAGGAGAGTGCATAAAATTGAGAGAGTATGGGTGTTATACAAGTGGAGCGGGTGTGCACAGATGTAAGGAAGGCGTACACATGGAAAGAGAGAATGAGGGCGATATCACTTTCTCTGACAGATAAATGTTCATAGTATGTAGACTACTCAGAAAATTGAACAATGCAAAAGTTGACATTGGAGATAGACATCATGGACCAAAAAAACAATAGGAATATGCTAAAGGAAGCAAAAGCTCACTGTCTTTAGTAAGTTTTTTTCTTTTCTTTTTATCATTTTCAATTTTCATTTCTTGAGTGGTTCTATGTAAATTTAACTTTTGATTATCTCATTTTCAGTATTTTTATTTCAAAGCATAAAGTTTCCTCAATTTGTGACCGTTTTATTCAATGATTGTGGCATACCAATGTTTATTCAGTTTCTCTCTCTTGTGTTTGATAAGTATTTAAAGTCCAAACTGTATCTACTACCTGAATGTTCACAGAATTCACTTATAATTTTTTCGATGTCTCAAGCACCTTTACACAATTCTGCTAAAGCTGCTCTCATAATTATCTGAAACTTATCCACTTTGAGAAAAATCATTGACCTTGTCTCTGCTGCTATCTTACTCCAACACACTGTGCCTTCTTTTCTGAATGACCACTAGCTTATTTAATAATTCATAGATAGATACCATATTGAATTATCAAAATATTTTGGAATAATGTCAAATCCAATTGAGCATGATTCATTAGTTGAACAAGTCATGCTTGAAAAAATAGACAAATGAATAAATACCCCAGGAGAAATTTATAGTTAAATATTGCAACACTTTTTTCTGTATTTTCCAGACTCTTGCTGACACTTATTACTTTTTTTCTATTGCCTCACACCTACCTTTTGCCCCCCCTGGCTGTGAGTTCCCTAACAAAATAATTTCATCTATTTGGGCATCCAAATAATAATTACATCTAATCTGGGACAATCCCCAACATTTGTTCCAACCTGATCTTTGTAATAAGTCAGTTTTCAATACCACTGAACCTCCACATCCTTTTTCCCTCAAATGTGTTATCATGAAATGAATCAATAAAATACAGTGATAATTTATATTTTTCATATTTTCATACCCTGACACTAAGGATGCCATTCTTCAAAATAAACAAAAAATACGTTTGTCATATAATTCATTTGAGCCAGCTTCTTCTGCCTTAATAAAATAAAGCACAGAATAATTTTAAGAAAGAGCAGAAATTTACTTTTTAAGCTACTGGATGCTAAGAGGTCCAGTATAATGGCACTGCCAACATCTCAGACTAGAGAATATTTGCCCCTTCTGTCTGTCCTCACACGGTAAAAGAATGAAAGGTGAACCCCTCTCTGTAAGGTTCTGCAAGGCACGTATCACTTTATATAGGGAGAATTGCAATGCTAGAACAATTTTAAGAGAAAATAAAATGATCTGATATAAAATTTTAAGTCTACAGAAGTTTTTCTACATATGTATCTGTCCATGTCCACCACTTCTTTATCTGGTGCTGAAGGAAGCCAGAAGCAGAGCTGGAGATCTCTCCAGTCTAGAGATTTCATAACATACCAGACATAGCTCTGGGTACCTGAAGTTCTGTATTTGGGATGTGAGGACAAGACTATCAGAAGTTTAAGGTAATCATATACAAACATTAAATCAAGGACTGCCTGAGCTATATAAGAACATATCAAAAAAGAAAAATAATTAAAAAAGATGGGAGGTAAATAAATTTTACTAAGAGGATCAGATATTAATGCAATGCTGTTTAATCTGTTTATTATCTGCAGTTAACAATATTTTTATTTAAAGTTTTATATTTTGAAAATTCTTATAACATCATTTTTTGGTTTTCATTGATATAATAGTTCAAATTGCTTGCAATATTACATACTGAGTGTATTAGAAATAAATTCAAAAGTTATATGAAAGAAATAAAATTCACTTCATCCATGTAGATATCAGCACTCAGAAAAGTGTCTGATATAAATTAAATTGGTGACACTAATAAATAATAAAATTTCATTTTGACATAAATTTAATTTTGTCTTCCTATTTTACAAAATTAATAAAACCTCTGAATATACTGAAACTACACAAAGTATGTCATAATTTTTGTTTACTTACCTTTCTAGTATAAACAAGCTGAAATAAATTATATAGTAATCCTGTTATTTGGCTATTTTGTTGATTGACATCTTTGGTGTCAGCTTCTAAAATACATCAAAGTCAGTGTATTTTAGGGATCCATTTGAAAATTAAACATTTAAGGGAAAAAGATGTGGCGATCCAGTGGGACTGTGTTCCTGCCGGTTTCATCTTCAACCGGACTAACTTTGAGAGATGGGCTGCCCTGGAGGGATAGAAACAAAGATGGGGCTGAAGAAAGGGGAGGAGCCTAAGTATGTCCTTGGGACTAACCATGGCCATATGCAGGGCTAATGTCAGTCACTCAGAGACCTGGTGACTAGCTGAGATTCATTACCAAGAATCGAGGAAATATAACCACAGTATCACATTAGAAGAAAAGTTATTTATCCAAAAGTATATATATATATATATATATATATATATATATATATATATATATATATATTAAATAAACTGGTTATTCATTAAAATAAAATGTACCAGGCTTTCTTTTGGGCCACCAGCTCCCAAATCATGACATGAAGGCTTATTTTTTTTTTTTTTTTGGATTTTCAAGACAGGGTTTCTCTGTAGCTTTTGATAAAGGCTTATTATTAGTTATGAATGCTCAACTTTAGTTTATGCTAGTTTCTAGGTAGATTTTTTCTTTAAATTAAATTAAAATGTTCCTTCTCATCTATGTTTTACCTCAGGCCTTTTTAACTTACTTTCTGTATGTTCTATTCAGTGTCTGCTGGTTGTCAGTTGCTTAGTTGGCCCAGGACTTGTCACTCTCTTTCTCCTTTATTCTCTCCTTCTCTTCTTCCTTCTTCTCCTGCTCCTCCTTTTTCTTCTCCTTCTTTTCTTCTTCTCCTCCTTCTCCTTCTTTTTCTACTACTACTACTACTACTACTACTACTACTACTACTACTACTACTACTACTACTACTACTACTAGCTTCTTCTCCTCTTCTTCCTCCTCTTGAACCTAGATTCCTTCTCCTATTTATTATTTCTACCTGCCATCCACATCCACACCTGTCCTTCTCCTGCCTGAAAATTGGCCACTCAGTTTTTTTTATTATACCAATCAAGTGTTTTAGGCAGACAAAGAGAAACAATGCAACACATTTTAAAGTAATTAAACAAATGCATCATAAAGAAATGTCACACATGTTCACACAGTTAAAGCAATATTTCCCAAAGCATACACAAATGTAACATATTTTTACATATTTATAATAACTTCCACAGCATGAAAATAATCAATGATTAAAAACTATAACAAAAATACCATATATGAGTACATATCAATCTGTGAGTCCATACATATTAACATACATTAAAACATGATATATGAATACATATATAACACGTGAATTAGTTAGGGTTTCTTTTACTGTGAAGCAATACCATGACCACAGCAACTCTTACAAAAGAAAACATTTAATTGAGGTGGTGACTTACAGTTTCAGAGGGTTAGTCATTTAGCATCATGGTGGGGGCATGAGAGCATGCAGGAGACATGGTGCTGGAGAAAAGGCTGCTACATGTTGAGAAGCAGGGAACATGAAATAGACTGTGACAGTGAGAGTAGCTTGAACATCTTACTCAAAGTCTAAGCCTACAATGAAACACTTCCTCCAATAAGGCCACACTTCCTAATAGTGCCACTCTGATTGGGGGATATTTTCTTTCCAACCATAACATTCCATTCCTTGGTCCCCAAAATCTTATAACCATATCAAAATGGAAAAATGCATTCAGCTCAACTTCAAATGTTCCCATAGTCTATAACAGTCTCAAACTTCTTTAAAACGTAAAGTTCAAAGTCTTTCCTGAGATTCATGTGATCTCTTAACTGTAATACCTTCTAAAATTAAAATCAATAAGCAGATCACATACTTCCAACGTATAATGGCACAGAATACACATTACCATTCCAAAACATAAGGAAAGAAGCATAGTGAATATATACTGGACCACAGTTATATCAAACACCATCTGGGAAAACTCCAAACTCTGCATCTCCATGTCTGATGTCAACACACTCTTCTGATCTCTACCCCTTTAATCTTTGTTGACTGCAAGACATTTTTTCCATTGGGCTGTTGCAGTCCCCATCAGTAGCTCTCCTCAGCTGGTATCCCATGGCTCTAGCATCTACAACATCTTGGAGTCTTCAATGCAGTCCAAGATTCAGCTTCACAGTTTCACACAATGGTCTTTCTAGGTTTCCATTCAGGGACACCCCTGATACATGACTGGCCTCAGCAGCTCTCCTTAGGCATAGAACCAAATTCTGTAACCCATTTCCTCTATCCTTACTCTAAACCCAGAACCATGTACCTGAAACTGCCAAGTTCTGCCTCTTACTGGGACTAGCACATGCCCCCGCTCCTTGTTCAATTACATCTTCACCAGTTTTCTGTCTTTGTTTGCTAGCTTCAAAGCTTAAGGTTGGCTGTCCTTGAACTTGCTGTGTCGATCAGGCTAGTCTCAAACTCAGAGACCCACCAAACTCTGCCTTCCTCTGCTGGGATTAGAGGTGTGCATCACCACTTCCTTTCTCTAAGCTTTTTGGTAATTCCTTTCCACAAGTTGGAATTTTATCTCGCCCTGACATCACCACTCCCTTTATTTATTTTCTTAGTCTGTTTATCACCTTGAACACAGGATTCAGCCCTATTCCATATCCTGGTGCTACTTTTCTCAGTCTGTACCTTTAGTATTTCTAATTGCTCAGTTTGTGACTTTTCGCTATAAATATTCATCAGGGTTAATACTAATAACCAGATGACAGAGTCATTACTAGTCTGTTTTGAGATTTTTCTCTACCATCAGAATTATATCAAAACTCTTCAGAGCTGGAGAGATGGCTCAGTGGTTAAGAGCACTGACTGCTCTTCCAGAGGTCCTGAGTTCAATTCCCAGCAACCTCATGGTGGCTCACAGCCATCTATAATGAGACCTGGCGCCCCTTTCTGGCATGCGGGCACACATGGAAGGAATGCTGTACACATAATATAATAGATAAATAAATATTTAAAAAAAACTCTTCACTTTAGCCTCAGGCAGATTTTTGGGGCAAGGACAAAAACAGCCACATTATCCACCAAAATGTCACAAAACCAGAGTCTAGGCCAAACTAACATTCTTCTCCTCCGAAACCTCTTGATCCTCGCAGTTCAAATCATTCTCAACAACACTGAATTCCATCCCCTAGAATTATGGCCCAATAAGCAGCGCTTAAAATATCCCACTGAGTTCCTAACCCAATATACCAAAGTCCAAACTCTTCCAAAGAAAAACATGGCCAGGCCTCCCACAGCAATACCCCAATGCTGGTACAAGTTTCTGCCTTATTTGGGGTTTTTATTGCTATAAAGATATACCATGACCACAGAAACTCTCATAAAGGAAATATTGAATTGAGGTGGTGGATTGCAACTTCAAAGGTTTAG